>NC_141603.1:51033938-51366125 GCF_047967505.1 Dipteris shenzhenensis | reverse complement strand
TACACAATTGGAGAGCATAGGATCATGAGGGCCTACGGACCTAGCACTTCGCACATGGACAGGAGGTCTTAGCTCCGGTCCTAGCACATATATTCAATCAGGTTGTATGCCACAGCTTCCCAAGTGTTGGAGCACCGCCACTATTGTGCCGATACACAAAGCAAGGGACCTAATGGATACTAGGAATTATCGTACCCTCATCATTGGGGGCATACTATGGCCAAGATTTATGGGTCGGTATTAAAGAGGGAGCTCAGCAGTTATACAGAGGCTCGAGGGCAATGAGCACTAGGACAGGCAAGATTCCGGAGGCAGCACTCTACTCTAGATCACATCTTCACTCTGAGGGCTATCATTGAGGAGGTGAGGTCTAGACACCAAAAAGTCTACACATGCTTTGCAGACTTTCGGAAGGCCTTTGACAATGTCCCGCAATCCCACATGATTGGGAGACTACAAGAGATGCAAATCTAGGGTGTGACGAGCCTATATGAGTTAGCCAGAGGCAGAGTTTTTGTCCCCAGGTTGTTTATCAGTTTGGGTCGAGAGCATGATCAGGGTGAAGCATGGATGCCCACTCTCACGACCCTCTTTGGACTTTACATCGATGAGATAGACCTAGGTGACTCTACTTTAGAGACAGCTCCAAGTAGTACACCAGCAGTAGAGGCCTAGATAGCCACCATGCAGTCAGTGATCACAAAGATATCGATATGGTTGGATGTGGCGAAACAAGCCTGCAAAGACAACCATCTCAATCACTCTCTTGGAGCAACAATAGAGGGGCTACAATATCAAAGTTCATGGGATTTCTCATACATTTGCCACACCGATGGGTGGACGATCTGACCACCTTCATAACTACCACCCTAGGGGTCGTAGAGCATGCAATCGAGGGGGCTTGGCATGTGGGGAGAGACCCCAACTAAGAGCAACCCTTGGTCATACGCTTCCACAACACTCGAGCCCAACGAGCAGCACTATGCTGTAGATCGTTCTTGTGGCACCACTTATCGATTTCCATGGATGAGAAACTGACACTCCTATATGTTGAGGAGAGACGCATTCTAATACAACAGTAGTGAAACATGGCCCATACAGAGGGGAATTGGGTGGTAGTATGAGATGGATGACTCCTCATCGGCCCCCATCGAACACTTGCTCGCCCTCCTACATAGGGGCAGGGTCTATGAGACTGAAGATACCGAGATCCTGTCTGGTATCATCTCGAACTACAATGGTACCTCATGGTCAGAGCCAAGGAACTTCTCGAAGTCTACACACAACAAAACATAGTCTTCTACACATAGATACATCAAAGTCCAGAGCACCCACTACTGCTGGTTAGTGGATATTCGTGGAAGACAACATTCATAGACGAGATGAGGAATATAGGTGGAGTATGAGGATCAAAATGGGTCAGATCATCCCTTATCGGGACGATTTCTGTAGAGACACACATTCCAGATTCCTCTAGATTCGGATCTGACGTACGGCCAGTCTGGAACTTTTCATCGCGCAGGATGCTATTTTCCACGTAAGACATCCCATTTTGCTAGAGATGTACATAAGGAGGTCAAGACGTCGCCATACACAGCCCTTCATCCGGACATTATAGACTTCTCAAGCTGCATAGAAGTCCTCCTTGTCCAGGACTTCAATGCGAAGACATGTGCACATCAAGTACCACTTTTGAACTTCCGAGACGAATGCTAGCTTGCTACCAAATATTGACCTAGATGATGCAGGTATGATACGAGTCTTTATTGACAAACAGGCCCAAGTCACATCGTATGGACAGACATTGTTGGATATGGGTAGGATACACGATCTTATCATTTACAACGATCTCAGTCGATGGCCCTCTTAAGGTGGCTCACCTGTTTCCCACATGGGGGAGACTCCAGTGTAGCTGACTACATCATGGGATCCCTTGCCTTCCCATCTCGCATCACTGACTTCTTAGTTTCACCATCTCCTCCAGGGGTAGACCATACCTACCTCTTCTTTAGCATCTCTACCCCTTGTCTCACGATACCACCCACACTACCGTTCACTCACACTACCTACCATGACATACACTTTGACCATAATCTTTCACCCAAGTATTCCGCATGCATATACACATTGCTCACATACATTGATCACATACCTTTACTAGAGGACAGCATCGCCGGAAAACTACAGGATCATCATGATTTGGACATGTCATGTCTAAGATATTTACATCAATACTTGACATAGAGGTCAATCGATTCGCAGAGATGCAGGGACTTAGGATAGAGTGGCAGGCTGGTTTTCGACGTGACCATGGGATCATGGATCACATACTCACACTCAGGAGTGTCATCGAGGAGGCCAAGGCAGAGGGTCTATTGTTTTTTTCTCGATTTCCGCAAAGCCTTTGACACAGTTACCAATGACCTGCCTTATCATTCAACTACAGGAGATGGGTTATGACCATGAGATATGGGCTGCTATGGCACCCTATGAGAGGGTTTCACGCAGAGTCCGGACATGGGCTGATTCGACAGAGGAGATCATGAGCACTCTTGGGGTACAACAAGGGTGCCCACTATCACCGACCCTGTTTGGCCTCTACATAGACGAGCTCGAGACATTTATGGAGACACTAGGGAGGGCTGGATGCTCTCTCGCTGATTCCTTGATTCAAAACTTATTACACACATATGACGTGGTGTTATTATCTTCTTCTGCAAAGGGCCTCCAAATGCACCAAGATGAGTTACACGTGTTTTGTGAGCCAAGCAGCTATGCATAGAGAGCAGTTCACTTTTGATGGGTCATTGGTGGATATTGATTCATCATACGCCTATTTAGGAGTTCTCTTCTCTGGCCCTATTTTCACGATTAGAGCGACGATGCAGGCCCATTGGAGCAAGGGATCTGCTTCGTTAGCCTGGCTCGAGAGACAGTGCTTTCACTCACACTTTCAAGACCCTCAGACCAAGGCTCTTCTTTTCAACTCCTTGATCGGCATGTATGGCAGTCCTTGTTGGGGTCCGGATCTCTCAGATGCAGACTGTGCCAAGGTAGAGCGACTCCAGGTTCTAATGTAATCTCATATGATACGCAGTAAGCCGTTAGTTCTCTACCAAATCATTCAGGGTGAGTTTGGGTCATCTCCATTGCAACTTGATGGTCATCACATATTTATACCGTGTCAGAGGATACGACGACTACACCTCAGGGTGACGTAGACTGCCATGGCTAGCACTGTGCTCCTCTATGGTCCTAGTAGCTGACGGTGACCAGAGATGTTAGTATGCACACACATGCAGCTGGTTTGAGAGATTAGGACTCCACATCATAGTTAGGGGAAACGGAAACGGGGAAACGGGGAACAGAAACGGAAACGGAAACGTTTCGGGATTTCTGGGAGGGCTGAAACGGGGAAACGCCACGTCAGGAAGGAAGGGGGGTAGATGATGATGGAGGGCTGAAGCAGGCTGCAGGAGAGAAAGGAGAGGAAATGGAGTGAATGGGGCTGAAGGAGGGCTGGAAAACCTTGAGGATGGAGAGAGTATGAGGCTGAAGGAGTGGAAGGAGCCTGGAGACCAAAATCAAAAACAAAAAGACAAAAAATGTGATTTTGGAGACCTAGCAGCCTGTGTTGTCTGAAACAGCACGTTTCAGAACTCTGAAACGCGTTTCAGACTGGCTGAAACGTTTCAGCCTGGCTGAAACGTTTCAGCCTGGCTGAAACGTTTCAGCCAGCCGTTTCAGGGTCCTGAAACGTTTCAGACTCTGAAACGCGTTTCAGGAAACGGGGCTTCTCTGACAAGGACAAGGACAAGACACACACACAGACTCATCTCAGAGTATGATTACAGAGTTCTTCCAGTTAGATCACACGGACCACCAAATCGTTGGTGGTTAGTGAGGTAGAGATCTAGAGCCAGCGACATGACATACTCGACAAAGGGCGGACGATCGATCATGCTAGGGGACATCCCATCCATGTTCAGGATTGGAGCACGACCGATAGGGGTTACCATGGCCCTTGTCAAACGTAGAGCCATCGCCAGGAGGTCACGATGGACCACATTCATAGATAGCCGTTAGAGGTCTCTATCTCTGACCTCATGCCAGTACAGCCCCACCCCCATCACGATCTCCCCTCTTCGGGGTCTCCACTCATGTATCTGACCAAACTTGGCATTGGATCTGATTTGATATGATGATGATGATGATGTTATTTAAGACTATGTAGCACTTAGTATATAGCATTGGTGATTGATTTTGTAGGAAAAGACTTACATTTGCTGCACTTGGTATGCAGGTTTCTCTACAACGAATTTGGGCCTCCTTTCCCCTATTTACTACTAGCACATTTGACCTCTATAAATTGGGGCTTTTGCTCCCTCTATTTTACAATAGGCCCTCGTTCCTCAAGGTTTAATTGTAGGCCATTTCATATGTAGCATTGTCTAGGGAGCACATTTTGGCACGCACATTTTAGCTATTGACCTTTTGTGGTCACAATCAGACATTTGCACTTGTCTTTAGTGCAATCATCTGATTCAGTCAAATTACTTCGGGTTTTTCTGCATTTGTGTCTTAGCTGCAATGGCAAACAATGACCTCTTTGGCATGTTTTCTCTTGAAGACAAGCTTGATGGCTCTAGCTACCCCATGTGATCATCCATGATGCATCATGTCTTGTGGCCGAGAATTTGTGCAAAAACATTGCAAGTTTTAAGGTGAGACCTTTGTTACACTACACCTATCACTACAAGTGGTGGTAGTGTTGTTGACTCTTCATCTTCTGTCACTATTGCAATGTTAGTTAAAAGGGTGATAATCCCTCATGTTAGGTCGTCTATGATTGCAAAGGATGCCTGGAATTAGCTACCCACTTTATATAAGATACGCAATGAGGCAAGGGTTGCATATTTTTGAAACAATTGGATGCCTTGAAGATGGATGAGAAAGAAAGCATGGATGCCTATCTAACCAAGGTCAAGGACTTTATAGAGCAATTCGCCAGCATTGATGAAGTTGTGAAAGATAGTCAAATTATGTCCACAACACTTACTGGACTTCTTGACTATTATCAAAGGTTTGCAGCCACATTGAGGTTGGTGGCCATGGAATATCCCAACCATTATAGCATTCATCAGCTGTTAAGTTTTAACTATTACAAGAACACCAAAGGCGTGCTAATTAGCATGCCTCTATCTCTGCTGATCGGGCATCTTTATCAATCACAAGGGTAATGCAAAAACAATAACGTCTTGTGGGAAACCCAAGCATAATTGTGGTAACACTTCGAAAGAATGCAGATACAAAAAAGAAAGGATGAAACTATTATAGAAAACTGAAGAAAACCAGCTCATGACATTTATGAATGCCGAAAGAGCATTGAATCAGAGAAGAAGAAGAATTGTGCTTTCTCTTCCCGAGAGAAAAGGATGCATCAACAAATGTTGCTGATCATAATGGGGCCTTTGTTATTATATGCCAGTATAATCCTTCTATTCATGATTCATGCATGGTTGTTTGATATGCATTCAACACTTGGTGCTCCTAAGCAGATAATTTCTTGCAAGAATTTTTTTTATTTGCACGATGCACCGAAGGGGGGCATTTTGATGTGTCAATAATGCAGCTTATTCCATGAATGGCATTGGCCAAGTTGAGCTTATTGCTGAGCTTATTGCACGACGTTTTGTACGTTCGAGGAATGTCGATGCCCACTTCTAGGATACTCTCATAATGAGCTGAAACCCCTCCTAGCTGAGGCTGCACGGGAGTCCCCCTGCATACCCGTCCATAAGGCCATCAGAGTGTGTACGATGTCTGTCCAGATACTAGCCAATGTGTGCGAGGGATGAACCTGAGTACCCTCCGTAGCCTCTGTGCATCTGGCTCTCCAGATATGCCAGGCTGCTATGCTCGCTAGAACCTCCCAAGAAGTATCCACAGAGGCATGTACAGCTGTAAAAGGACGGTGTGGTACCACATCCAACGAACAGAACTCAATCCGATGACGTCGAACCGAAATGGCCTGAGAGGAGTCAACTCCCTCATAGAAAACCTGAGGTCCTGTAAGAGAAAGCCAAGCCACCGAGCCCCAAGTCATAAAAAGTGGAGAATGGGAAAAGTGACTGAAAATCCTGGCTATACCCATCCAAATCAATCTCGCCTGTTTGCAATCCCATAAGCAATGCTGAATAGACTCCGAAGCAGAAAGGCAACAAGGGCAAGTAGGGTCGGCTCCGAATCTGGACCTCCAAAGGTTCACTGCAATCCCTCCATGGATAGAAAGCCAAAAGAAGATAGTGATCTTTCTATTCCTGTGGGATTTCCAGAGCCTCCTCCAGAAGTACCTCTGCTGATCCGCAGTAATACCAAAAGTCTCCCAATGAGGAACTCTGGAGGGTCTCCAACCTCTACTACTGAGCTGAAATCTCCTGGCATTACTGACCGTGTAACGAAAGAAGGGGATGCTCTTCTCTCGATGCCCTGCGTCAATCCACTCCCACTCTCCGGGGTCCCACTGTAAAAGAAAAGGAAAACAAATCATGAGCAAGGGCTGCCACATGGAGTCCAATGTTCCATATAGCAGTCAAATTTGCAAGGTGGTCTGAATCAATCAAAGTCACCTACTGAAAATTGAAAGACCAAATACATTGGTACCATGAACCATAACAACCAGGCATTATACTGTACAGTGGACATACGTTGGGACATGAAGCATCCAATTATGCTCAGGGGCTGAGCATCAATTGTGCCTTCCTTTGTGTCCAAGGAATTTAAGGTTACTCATTCCAGATGGAATACTCACCGATTGAGTATGTTCCTACAGCTCTAGAACATTACCTGTTCACTAGTTATATTGAGCACCGCTCAAGTGACTCATGCTCAGTCCTGTTCATCAAAACTTGGGTTAGATTTGAGAGGCATCTCAATTAGTGGTTGAATCAGTTGTGTTGCCATGACTGGAACTGAGGTTACACCATATCAAACAAATCAATAAATTAAAATCAGCACTCCATCTATGAGCTTCATTACAAGGAAACTCCCAAAGAAGCCAAGGACTTTGAGGGGCCTGGAATTTAAGCTTTTGTATGCTATCTAGTATCTACCAGTAAAAAGATGAAAAGGAAGTCTGCCTACTGGTCAAGCAAGTCATACCATAAGCTAGGCTAGGCAAGAAGTGGCCTTTTTAAGGCAGTTCTTATTGCAGCTCCAACCTCCTCTGGAAAGTCCTCTTGGGCATGGTGACCTACCTGTATTCACAAAACAAGCCTTATGTGCCAATTTAGCAAGCATATATAATGCGAATTGGCAAAGTCTTCAATCCCATAGTAGAAAGAGTTGAGAATATATTTATGTAGAAATCAGAATGTTCAAGACAATGAGCTTGGGAAACATTTGTGCATTATGGGATGCTACTGAAATTCCTACAGTGAAAAACATACCTACAGGAAAACAAACAAGACAAAAAAGCTTCAACCCTTCCTTGAAAATTACATTATGAAATGTTTTGGTAAGAAAGCAAACGAGATAAAACAGCTTCATCATTGCCTTGAACATTACCTCAAAAAACCAAGGGGACATCTCAGAATTTTGTATAGATATATTAACCAAAACCGCCTCACTAGAGCATTTGTCATGTAAGATGCCTCATTAAAGTCAGAAAAAAAAATCAGTGAATGAAGGAGTTAGAAGCAAGCGAAACATCAACAAAGCATGTAAATTTATCCTCGTTAAAGCGACTAAAGATGTAAAGGAAATAGCCACCCATTAATATGTGTGTATGTTATCAAAATGAAATAATGGCTGCTCCTCCCCGCTCCCTTGCTGCCCCCTCTCCTTCAGCCCCTCCCTCAGTCCCCTCCCTCGCCCTCAACCCCTCCCCCTCCCTCTCCCTCAGCCTCTCCCTTCCTCCCCCTCCTCTCCCTCTCAACCCGACCCCTCCCCTCTCAGCCCACTACCCCTTCCCCTCCTCTCCCTCTCAGCCCCCGCCCCCTCCCCTCTCAGCCCACTCCCCCTTCCCTGCTCCCCTGCTCCCTCTACCCCGCTCCCCTCACCCCCGTCTCTACCCTTCTCCCCGCCTCTACCCTCCCCCTCCCTTCCCCCCACCTCTACACCCCTCTCCTTTACCCGCTGCCTACCCCCGCCTCTACCCCCCCGCCTCTACCTCCCTCTCCTCTACCCCCTTCTATCCTCTCCCACTCAGCTGCCCCCTCCCCTCTCAGCCCGCTCTCCCTTCCTTGCTCCCCCGCTCCTTCCCCCCGCTCCTGCCTCACCCACACTCTACCCCGTTCCCTACCCCCCGCATTCTTTTTCCTTCATCCTGTCTCCCCCCTCTTCCTTCTCCCGCAGCATTTTTTGGAGCGGACGGAGCCTCAAAAGTGTCCAAGTCAGCCTCCTCACCTCGATTGGCGATGGATATTCCGTCAACCTATCCTACTCCACCTCCACTGGCCGTGAAAACTATTACTTTTTCTAAAGACAAGTTGCAGTAGCTCAAGAAGAACGTAGAGATCAAATGCTCTACCACATTGCTTGCACGCATATTCGGATCTCACCCTTCCAGATCCCGAGCCAGAGACTGGATGCTTGCGGCTCTCCCCTAGACCTCACTCCACGATTGTTAGATGTTCGTCTTCTGAGACGAGGTTTTTTCCAGGTTGTTTTTTACACTCCAGAGGCTATGAGCACAGTGCTCAAAGCTGAGTTTTTACACTTGGGACACAAGAAGATCTTTGACGCCTTTGATATTGGTTTCGACCCAATGGATGCAGATAAGGAAATCTTTTCACTCTTCATCAGATTTTTCGGGCTTCCCCAGGTTTACCATCAACTTCTTTCTATTATTGGGGAGCATTTCGGCGTGATTGCTGAGATCCCACCCCTCCTTGGGTTGCCATTGACTGCAGCAGAGGAAACCAAGGCTGATGGGGTACCTAGAGTTAGGATCCTCTGTAAGGATCCCAACCTCACGATGGACCATGTTATGATCTACCACCCGGATGGTTCCTTTTTTCGCCAGAGAGTAGAGATTACAGGTAGGCAGGACCAGTGTAGGATATGAGGAAGAAAAGGCCCAAGAAGCCCTCTGGTACAGCTACCGTCCCACGGCCTCGATAGGGGGGTGATATAGGTCCAGCACCTACTCCTCGGCCTCGACAGGGGGTGATACAGGTCCAGCACCTGCTCCTCGACCTCCACATGGCGGTCCTCCTCAGGATGGTGGTATAGCTCCTACTCGCCAAAGTGCTCCTCCACAAAGTGCTCCTTTGATACCGCCACCTTCTATCTCAGGTGCCTCATGAGCTTCTATCTCAGGGGCACCCGACGCATACCAGTGGGTTTCGGTTCATGTGCAGATTCCTCCTTCAGTTTATGATGATACACTACTGGACTCTGCTTCACCTCGGGCTGTCCCTCCAGTCTCACCTCACACAGTCCGAGACGCTTCAGCTTCGACCTCCTCCTCGGTTGCAGCTTCTCCCCTAGAACCAACGATGCTAGACACTCTCCTCGAGGCAGTAGAGGTCTCCGCGGCCGGGCACACACACAGGATCGAGAGCAGTCCTCACTTCCTCCCTTGGACAGGGGGAAGGGGATGGTTTACACTATTGATCCTCTTCCCTCAGAAGGGATCCTTCGCACTCCGGTGTTTGGCCTGATTCATAGGAACTCATTTTCAGCTTTGGCAAATGCTTCAGATTTCCCAAAGAAGTAGTTTGTGCCCTCTACTTTTAGTGAGCTAGTGATTGGGTTTCCTGTTGACAGGGCTTCTTCGTCTGGTGGCAGGGTTCTTTCCCTTGTTGATTTTTCGCTCCTCGAGCATGTGGTCTTTCCCTGTTGAGGGGTTTGTTTCCGCCACAAGGTCGGGTAAGGTGTTCAACTCTATATCCTCCCGTCGATGAGGATTATTAGTTGGAACATGCAGGGCCTAGGTGGCATCCCACATCGCCGCCACAAACAGCTGATCCGCGATCAGCTTCATCCAGGTGTTACTGGGGGTTCCATTGATATCTTATTTATTCAGGAGCAAAAACTCGATTCTAGAGATTGTGCCAAGTCAAGCAAGTTACTTTCTGGCCATACATTTTGGTCGCCTGTCTTGGGCACTAGGGGGGGCACTTCTATTTCAGTTTCGCAGTCGGTTCTCCCCTTAGTTGTTGGACACCGAGTCATTATTCCCTCTAGGGCTCAGTGGATTATTCTCTTGATTGCCGGGGGTAAGGTTGGTTTCCTTAACCTGTATGCCTTCAACATTAGAGGGAAATGTGTCATTATATGGAAGGATTTGCTCTCCTGGGCCCCCATTGCAGATTCATGGGTGATTGGAGGTGACTTTAACATGGTTGACTTACCGTCACACAGAAAAGGGGGTAGAGAAGGAGGACTTCACTATTTGGAGAGAGCAGCTTGGGATGCCTTTCTTTTTCACTACTGTGGCAGAAAGAAAGAAAGAAAGAAACTTTATTAAAGTCTTCGGAAGACCGATGGGTGTGAAAATCCTGACATAACGAGAGCTGTGGTAGTGGAGCTACTAAACGAGCGTCCATACCAATGCAAAATGCAAAAAATGCAAAAATGTAGAATGGCAGTACTAAGTCCTAAGTCCTAAGTACAACATAGTCATGTCAATGGTCGTCACGGGCCTCTGGTGTATCAGTCCACCCATGTCCATGCTGAAACTATCGTGACTGTGGCATGAAAGAGTGGGACTGAGTCCAGAAACTGGACGATGGCTGAGTGAGAAACGGAGATGACAGTGGAATGGATGAGGCAATCCCAACGCGGTGTGGGAGGGTGGGCTGACTGAGAGGGAGAGGGGAGAGTGAAGCATAATGCGACACAGTGTACGACACCTCCGAAGTAGAGGTCATAAGCTGTGCGAGAGCTGTAACAGGAGAAGAGGGAAAGGAAACAACAACCGGCGCCATGGGCATGAGTATGTCACTGATCGTAGATGTAGATGGAGCTGAGACTGGAACTAGAGCTGGGCTTGAAGCGGGGACTGAAGTCGAGGTAGAGACAGAGATAGAGGGAGTTGAGGTTGGAGCTGAAAACGAAATTGACACTGTAGCGGGAGTTGAGGTTGAGGTTGAGGTAGAGATAGAGGCTGAAGAAGCTGAGGCGGGTCATACCTTTGCCTTGTTGCTACCCCGAGTCCACTTCGGTTGTAACGTGTGTTCACATCCTCCAAATTCAATTGTGTCGTTTGCTTTTTTTTTTTGTTGTTATTTTCGTCTTTCTTGGCTTTGTCCCTCATTTCTCTTGGGGTGCGGGTGCAAATCTTAGTGTTAGTGTTCAACCGGGAGCGGGAGCACCAGTTCCCCTCCCATAAAGGGAGGCACGTCGCGAGTGCGAGGTGGTGGAGAGGTAGGGCGGAAGCCTGAAGTGGAGAGGCAGCCAAGGTGGAGAAGGAGGAGAGGCTAAGATGGCAATGATATATATATATATTTTTTATAAAGGTGGTTGTGGCTTCTCTCTTTTTTTTTTTTTGGGAAGTTCCCAGAAAGAGAGAGAGAGAGAGAAAAAAAAAACGTGGCGAGGGGAGCAGAGAAGGAGGGGGCCGTGGATGAGCGGAAAAGAAAAGAAGGGAGGGAGGTGGCTGAGTGAGGGGGTAGCGGGGAGCGAGGAGTGGCTAAGAGGAGCGAGGGGCTGAGCGGGGGGTAGTGCAGAGCGAGGGGTGGTTGAGGGGAGTGAGGGGTTAGCGAGGAGCGAGGGGCTGAGAGCTACGAGGGAGAGCTAAGCGGGAGAGCGTGAGCGTAGAGGCACCGAGGGAGCGTGAGCGAGGGAGCTAAGCGTGAGCGAGGGGACCGAGCGTGAGCAAGGGGCTGAGCAAGGGAGCATGAGCGTGAGTGAGGGGCTGAGCGTGAGCGTGAGTGAGGGGCTGAGCGTGAGCGAGAGCGAGGGGCTGAGCAAGGGAGTGAGCGAGGGAGCTGAGCGTGAGTGAGCGAGAGAGATAGCAGTAGCAGTGTGGGCAGAGAGGCAGAGGCTAGGCGGAGCAGGAGCAGCGATAGACTACGGCAGCAACAGTAGTGTCCAGCGGGAGCAACGATGGAGGCTATGGGAGCAGCGATGGAGCAGCTACAGGAGGCTACGAGCAGGCTACGGGAGGCTATGGGAGAGAGAGAGAGAGCATTAGGTGCTGACCATGTGGATGTACCTTTCTTATTCAGCCACAATCCTTTCTGTTCTCTTGGTCGAACAGGAGGCAGCGGATGCCTATTCATGCACGCATTGACAGATTCTATGTAGATGATTGGGCACTAGATAGAGGTGGATCGGTATGCATTGCTGCTGGGGTTTCCACTTCAAACCACTTTCCTGTTGTGCTGGCTATCTCAGAGCCTCACTTCAGTGGCTGGTCTAACAGCATCAGGATTCCAGATGCCTTGTACACAGAGGAGGACCTTACAGAGGTAGCCCTGTAGATATGGGTTTTTCATGTCCAGGGTGGCCAGCCATATCCATCACATATAGCTGCTACCCTTTCTGGTATTAGCGACTTCTACCACTTAGTTGCTTATACCAGGAGACGAGATATTCTCAGACGTGAGATTGGTGTTCACCAGCAATTGGCAGCTTTACAGAGGGAAGAGCACAAACGGCCTTCAGATGCTTGGGTTCAAGAGCGTCTTGCTGCAGCAAGGCCTCATCAGCAGATATTGCTTGATCAGAGAGCTGAGTATGCCTTTCATGCACAGAAGTCCTTCTGGGTTTAGATGGGTGGCAGAGTCAATAAATTCTTTTTCTCTACTCTTGGCCCTAGACATAGTAGAGAGAGTGTATCCCAGCTTATTGACTCACATGGGGTTTTACAGACAGATCCGGATGATGTCATGCGCATAGCTTCAGATTTTTATGCCGCCCCTCTTACTGCAGATCCTAACACAAGGGATAGAGAGGATGCTAGACAGGTTATTTGGTAGAGCATCCCTTTGTTGGTGAAACCAGATATGCATGTTTTACTTGATGCACCTTTCACCAACACAGAGTTCAGGACTCCACTTTAAGGCCTTCACAAGGGCAAGTGCCCAGGTTCGGATGGCCTCACCCCTTCTTTTTTCATTGCATTTTGGGATATGATTGGAGACTACATTACTTCAGCCCTGCAGGGCATTTGGGAGTCTGGCGAGATGCCCGGGTCACTCACAGAGGATCTCATCCACCTTATCCTGAAACGAGGTTGCAGAAATTTAGTGTCCCAGTGGAGGCCTATCACACTTCTAGGGACATGTTACAAGATTCTGGCCAAAGCAATCAGCATCCGATTGCAGCCCCTTCTCCCAGCTTTTATTCAGGACACTCAGACGAGATTTATGCATGGCAGAAGCATTTTTTATAACATTTTCTCTTTTTGGAAAGCTTTAGAGTGGGCCATGCAGAGAGCGGCCAGAATCTAGCCATTCTACTCTTGGATTTTGAGAAAGCTTATGACTGAGTAGATTGTGGTTTTTTGGAAGGCACCCTTCTATGTTTTGGCTTTACTGATTCTTGGATCAAAGGTATTTCCTCTTTGTATAGATCAGCCCACAGCCAGGTACTTATTGGTGGGGTAAGGGGTGAGAGATTTCAGATTTCCAGATCAGTCCGTCAGGGATGCCCCCTTGCTCCTTTTTTTTTTTTGTTCGTGGCTAAAGCTATGAGTATCTATGTTAGATTTCAAGCTAACATCTTTTGGCTCAGACTTCCCATCAGAAGGGAAGAGGAGCTACTTGACAGTGAGTTGGCTGATGACACAGCAGTTTACTTGGATGCCACACCACAGACGCTCACTTCTTTCAGGACACAATTGGATTTATTTTGCTTGGCGGTGGGGGCGCAGATAAATTGGCATAAATCCAATGGCTTTTGGATCAGTGATGAGGACACTCCAGTTTGGGGGCTTGACATAGGATTCACTTGGGTTTAGAGGGGTGTGCCAGTCAGGTATTTGGGCTGCCAGGTCGGCTTGGATATTTCTTCCACGCAGCAGTTTGCTCCCGTGTTGGAGAGCATCAGGAGGAGCCCCCTTTTTGGAGCTCAGCCAAGTTTTTGGATCTCGACTCTAGAGTTGTGGTGGTCAACCAGGTCCTCTTAGCTACTGGTTTATTTGTTCTTGCTGGTGCCATTTTAGGGATTGCATCACTCAGCTCAGGAGACCGATCAGAAATTTTCTTTGGAGTGGGCTTGATGGCATAGCAAATATGTTAGCCAAGGTAGCTTGAGAGACCCTCATCCTCCCTACACAGGAAGGGGATCTCAATATTATTGATCCAGACTTACAGTGCAGAGCTTTACTCTGCAAGATGGTGGTGTGGGGACTTATGCCAGGGTAGGAGCCGTGGAAGGCCTTTTTTATTAGCAGCATACAGACGTGCCAGGGCAGGAGCTGTGAAAGGCCTTCAGGAGGAGACTGGATGAGTAGTATTAGGTGGATTTTCACCACAGTACACCTCAGATCACCTTCGTCCCCTCTCATGGTTGCCATACTGAAAGCATGGGCCAGTTTCAGGAGCACTCTTCGGAGGATTCCCCCTTCCTCTCGTGAAGAGATTGATAGGCAACCAATCATGTGGAATGACAGTATATTGAATGATCATGGCAGACCACTTGGTGCCTCACTCTACATGCAGTGGTCCAGGTGGGAGAGGGGATCCGCCTCATCATTGGGGTCATGGAAAGCTTTCCGAAGGCTTCCAGAGGAGACCAAATCTAAGTTGACAAGACATCTCAGAGGGAGTGCAGGGAGGATCTTGCAGATTGAGGCAGCGCTTCCAACGGATTGGGTAGACACAGATGATATGCCACTCACTTGCTCCACTTGGGCAGGTACTTTTACAAGAGGCAGTGTTCCTCTTCAGGCTTTGGCCTTTCGAGATGCACATGAGGATGCTTTGGTTTTTAGTGTATGATATGCCACTCACTTGCTCCACTTGGGCAGGTACTTTTACAAGAGGCAGTGTTCCTCTTCAGGCTTTGACCTTTCGAGATGCACATGAGGATGCTTTGGTTTTTAGTGTGCATGACGGTGGCAGATTGCTCAAGTCCATAGAGGACATCTTGCTTGAGTCTGCTTTTCAGCCTATCAGGGTTGTAGGTCTTTTGCTGCAAGGATCAGATTTAGAGTGGTTTCTCAACCCAGACCCCCGGCTTCTCTCCACTGGATCTTGGAGGCTTTGGCTCCACAGGGGAGTTCCCATTAGGTATTTGCAATGGGACCCTGGAGAGTGGGAGTGGATTGACGCACGGCATCCAGAAAAGAGCATCCCCTTCTTTCGTTACACGGTCAGTAATGCCAGGAGATTCTAGCTCAGTAGAAGAGGTTAGAGACCTTCTAGAGTTCCTCATTGGGAGACATTTAATATCACTACGGGTTTGCAGAGGTGCTTCTGGAAGAGACTCTGGAAATCCCACAGGAATGGAAAGATCACTCTTTTCTTTTGGCTTTCTATCCATGGTGGGATTGCAGTGAACCTTTGGAGATCTAGGTTTGGAGCCAACTACTTGCCCTCATTGCCTCTCTCCTTTGGAGACTATTCAGCATTGCTTATGGGATTGCAGACAAGCGAGGATGATTTGGATGGGGGTAGCCAAGATTTTCAGTCACTTTGTGCACTCCCCATTCTTTATGACATGGGGCTCAATGGCTTGGCTTTCTCTTACAGGGCCTCAGGTATTCTATGAGAGACTTGACTCCTCTCGGGCCATTTCAATTCGACATCATCAGGTTGAATCCTGATCTTTGGATGTAATACCACACCTTCCTTTTGCAGCTGTACATGCCTCTGTGGATACCTCTTGGGAGATTCTAGCGAGCATAGCAGCCTGGCATATCTGGAGAGCCAGATGCACAAAGGCATTGGAGGGAACTCAGGTTCATCCCTCACACACATTGTCTAGTATCTGGATAGACACCATACCTACCTTGATGGCCGTATGGACGAGTATGCAGGGAGACTCCCGTGTAGCATCAGCTAGGAGGGCTTCTTTCTTCAGGGAATGGAAGGATTCTCCTTTCTTCTTTGAGACTCCTACACGGTTGAGGTGGCACTTTCAGCCTCGGGCTTGGTTGTTTTCCACCTCACTTTGAGGGGGTTTATTTAACCTCATGATTGATTTCATGATGTATTCTGCTTTGAGCTTGCTCTCGCGAGTTTTTTCTCTTACTTGATAGAAGTCTCTTTCTTGGAAAAAAAATTAAAAAATGAAATAATGTTTCTATTAAACATAATAGTAATATGAAGCTACAAGATGAACTAGCAAGACCTTCATCATTGGCCAAGTTGACCTTTTCCCTATTAGGGAAAGTCAATTACAAAGCAGAAATTGTAAAATTTACAAACAAAAGTTTGAATAAATCTTTCATACCCTACATGATATTCTAAAACATCTTTTATGAAGATACTTGAATATAAGTAATTCAAGGTAAGATATCATTCACTCCATTCTAAGACCAAAAGAAGGGAAGTATGCTCTGTCAAAAAACAGGACTGCATCCAAAATCCAAGGGAGTCTTGGGAGATTAAAATATTAAGCTTCACTCAATGGCTTTTGCACTCAAGTAGCTTTGAAGGAAGGGGGGTGAGCTTGGAAAGTTCTGGCCCAAGTATAGATTGGTCTTGCTCGAGCCCTATGATAAAAAGGGATGGGCTAATGACCCAACCTACAATTTCTGAATAAAGTATCCCAAAATGATTGGCTGCTATTCTGAAAGCTTGGGGCAGCTTCATAAACACTCTTCGCAGAGTTCCACCCACCTCTCGTGAAGAAATTCACAAGCAGCCAGTCATGTGGCATGGCTCGATTTTGGATGACCATGGCAAGCCACTTGGAGTGTCACATTATATGCAGTGGTCTAGATGGGAGAGGGGACCTGCTTCTACGGTAGGCGCTTGGTAGGCCTTTAGGAGACTTCCAGAGGATTAGAGACTTTTAGCAGTTGGGCACCTCAGAGGGAGTGCAGTCAGGATACATCAGATAGAGGCAGCCATTCCGCCAAAGTGGATTGACACAGATGACATGCCGATCACACAGTCCACTTGGTGGGGTGCGTTCTCAGGGACGGGCATTCCCTTACAGATTATTGCCCCGCAGGATGCACATGAGGATACCCTAGTTTTTTATGTTCAGTCGGGAGGCAGACTTACTAAATCTTCTGATGATATTATTTTGGAGGTTCGCTTTCAACTTGTCAGGATTGCAGGTTTTGTGGAGTGGGGCAAGGACTCACAGTGGTATCTTGACCCTGATCCTCTTCTCCTTGCGCTAGTTATATGTTGGTTCCCCTATTAGGTTCTTGCAGTGGGACCCAGGGGAGTGGGAATGGATTGATGAGGGGCACCGAGAGAAGAGCTTCCCCTTCTTTCGCTATACAGGTAGAAATGCCATGAGATTTCAGCTCAGCAGTAGAGGTTAGAGGCCTCCAGAGCGCCTCATTGGGATAGTTTTCAGATTTCCACAGTTATGCAGAAAAACATTTGGTGTAGGCTCTGGAAATCCCCCAGGAATAGAAAGACCACTCACTTTCTATTCATCGAGGGATTACAGTGAATCTCTGCAGATCCATGTTCGGGGCTGACCCTACTTGTCCTCGTTGTCATATTGCAGTTGAAATAGTACAGCATTTCCTTTGGGAGTGCAGACAGACGAGGACGATCTGGAAAGGTGTTGCTAGGATTTTTAGTATATTTCATACAGCACCTTTCTATATGACCTGGGGTTCAGTGGCTTGGCTATCTCTTACTTGCCCTGTTTTTCGAAGGACATGATCCAGATCCCATTGTATGGCGACACTCAGTGGAGTCTTGTTCCCTCTAGGATGTTCCCTTCACTCCTTTCAGAGCTGCTTTCAGTAGACACATCCTGGGAGATTCTGGCTACCATTGCAGCTTGGCATAGTTGGAGAGCCAACTGTACAGAGGCGATGGAGGGTATTCAGGTTCACCCTTCTCAAGTTATGGCCGATATTTGGTCTAACACAGTACACACTCTAATGGCAACATGGGTGAGCATGCAGGGATCCTCCAAAGTAGTTACTGCCAGGAGAGTTACTTTTTTCAGAGTTTGGAGAGGATCTCCTTTCTTCTCTAAGTCTCCCTTAGAGTTGAGGTGGCATTTTCAGCCTCCGCCTTGGTTTTTATTAGCTCATTTTGAGCTGTTTTTCTCCTCATGCATTGCATGATGTACTCCCGCACTTGAGCTTGCTCTCACAGTTTTCATTCATACTTAATGAAGTAATTTTCTTGAAAAAAAAAAAGTAAATAAATTTAAAAGGAAACCCAATTTGGAGTGCTTAAGGCCCTCGCTCCAATTCAAAGAAGAGCTCCTCCCACAACACTTTCCTAGAGAATACCATCCTTCCGAGCAAAGGAGGGCACAGCAAGGGGACAAGTCAGATTTAGGGATTTGCTTTATGACAAAGTTAAATTTGACTCGAACGTCCATGATAAAACTAATTGGCTAGTCTTTACACACATCATGTCTCCAATTTGGGACATGCTAGCTAAAGGCCTCACAATTGCAACCAAGCAAGGAAGGGATCATGGTCTTGGCAAGGATGGCCTTGGACTCATGATGTCGTTTTAGTTGAGAAATTGTATGGCTTCTGTAATACACTTTGCCTTCCCCAAAGTAGTTTGCCATGGAATCATGCAATCTAGATGGGAGAATCACAAAGAGATTGTTTGAAGCAAAAGTTAGTCTTCAAATATCAGTATCTTCTTATGGATGGTCTCTAGAAACAGTATTGCAACTACTGAGTTAAAGAGTCAAAATTCAAGAACATTCTACCCCACTGACCTAGGCATCCCAATGTTATTGAAGACATTGACTATTACCTATGGGATTGTAGAAAGGTGACCAGAATCTGAAGCTGGTTCAGCAGCACTTCAAAGACTTCTATTAAGTATGACGAAAACCCATGAGAGCAAGCTCAATGCGGAGATACAACATGTAGTGCATGAAATAAAGCCTCACGATGGCTCCAAAAAGCTCCTCAAAAAGAGGTAGAAAAAATCCACAGTTGAGGCTGAAAATGCCATCTCAACCTTGTAGAGGACTACGAGAAAAAGAGGGAGCCTCTCCATTCCCTCTGGAAAGTAATACTCCTAGCAGAGTCAACTTGGGAGGACCCCTACATGCTCATCCAAGTGGCCATCAACGTATGTATAGTAGCTGTCCAAATACTGGCCAAAGTATGAGAGGGGTGGACCTAGGAATGGTCCAAGGCCTCTCTGCATTTGGCTCTCCAGATACGCCACCCTGAAATGCTCACCAAAATCTACCAAGAGGAATCCACAAAAGCATGCACCGCTCTGAAGGGTGAGGCCGGAATATTATCCAAAGAGCTTGACTCAACTAAGTATCGCCGAATCTAGAAAGCCGAAGAAGAGTCCTGCCTCTCATAACATACCCAAGGACCTAAAAGGGAAAGGCAAGCAACTGAACCCAAGTCATGAAGAAAAAAGTGGTTGGAAAATGTACTGAAGATCTAGCAATCCCTTTCCAGATAATCCTCGCATGTCTGCAATTCCATAAGCAATGCTAAACTGATTCCACCGCAGAGTGGCAAGGAGGACATGTAGAGTTTTCCCCAGAACTGGATCTCCACAGGTTAACTGCAATCCCACCATGAATATAAAGCCAAAATATTAGAGTGACTTTGCTCTTCCCGCGGGAATTCCAAAGTGTCTCATTGATGCTGATCGTTGCTGACGCTAACCCTACCCTCCCGTTGTCGTTGACTATCTGCCCTCTCATCATTGCCCTTTTTTCCTCTCATCACTACCCGTTTGCCCTCCCATCGTTGATCATCGTTGATCCCGTCTACCCTCCTGTCTTCTCCTCCTCGTCGGCTAATCCCCCATCGTTGATCCCGTAACTCCTTTTGTCTGTAGTACAACCGCCTACCTCTCAACCCCCGCCTAACCTCTCAGCCACCGCCTAGCCTCTTAGCACTCCACCTAGTAGTTTGACACAGCAACTCCAGTAGCAACTAATTAACCTTGAACAGGGCTGAGACCCCTTGCCCAGCTTGGGGGTTCGTTAGCTTGGGGTCTTGCTGATATAGCCAGCATGGAGTGGCCTAGCCTCTCCTCGAAATCCAAATCCCCCCCCCCCTCTCTACACAAGTGACGACTCCAACTAATCGAATACAGTACTCCACAATTGCAGCTAAGACGCCTTCCCCATATGCACATACATATTATAAAGGAGGTTTAAATCGGCCTATCATTTGTCACCATGAGCAGATCTTTTATTTATAGTAGGAACTTCGTGACTTAAAAATGCAATTGGCAGCTGTAATAGCTAAACTCCAGGTTTTCGAAGGGCCTGGCAAGCAAGCAATCATAGATGAAGTTGTGAAGGCATGTAAGGCTTCCCTACCCACTCCTCAACTAGTCTCCACAGTTAAAGATTTCATTCACACTAAAGTACAAACAATCAAGAAGGAAGTAAGTGTGGAAGTTGAGACAAAGGAAAATAAAGCTGACATTGAAGAAGAGATTAAGGAGCATGAAGCCAGATGTGAAAATGCATTGAAGATTTGCATAGGAGGATACACTGAAAACTGGTACAAGGACTCTTTTAGTGAAACTTTCGCATAGGTCAAAGCAGTCATGCCCAACATTATTAATCTTGTGCCTTGAAAGCAAAGTTTGATTGAAGTTTCCAAACGCCTCATTTTCAAACATTTCCAAATGTTTGGTAACCCAATCAAACATGTTTGGTAGTAACTATGCTCGTCATTGATCCAAAAGCCATTGTATTTTTTCAATTAATGTGTGCACCAACTGCAGTACAAAACAAATCCAAGGCTGCCTTGAAAGAAATGAGTGTCTCAGGAGTGGCATCCAAAAAAACAACAGTGTCATCCACCAACTCATAGTCTAAGAGTTCCTCATTATGTCTCAGGGAAGCTTCAGCCCAAAAAATATCAACCTGTGATTTACGAAAAATGCTCATAGCTTTAGCCACAAATAGAAAAAGAAACGGGGCAAGAGGGCATCCTTGATGGATTGGTCTAGAAATCTGAAATCTCTCTCCCATTATTCCTCTGCTAAGCACCTAGCTGGCTGATTTATATAGAGAGGAGACCCTCTAATCCATACATTTGACAATCCAAAACGATGAAGGTGCCCTCCAGGAAATCCCAATCTACCCTGTCATAAGCTTTTCAAACTCCCTATCACTAAATTGGAAGCTAAGTAGGGCATCAAGGAAATTTGAAAAAGGGGCAAAGAATTTTGAGATAACAGATTTTGGATAGCTGCATTCTTTTGTGGGCACCAAACCATTGCAACAGACTTATGATAGCTTTTTCAATCAGACAAAGTATGCTAAAGGCTTGCCAGAAAATTCCACATGCAAGGCAACAAATCAATTTCTACTTGATGAGGCAGATGTGGATGCCACTTTTTATAGGCAATTAGCGGGCAGGTTGATTTATCTTATGACCACTAGGCCTAACATTTCAAATGCAGTGACTTTTATCAATCAATATATGGCACAATCTAAGACCAACCATTGGCACATGGGGAAAAGAATCCTCAAGTAAATCAAAGGTACTACACATTTCAGGATTTTTTAATGGGTGGTCCAAAAGACTATAACTGCAAGGGTTTTGTGACAATAATTGGAAAGTAGAAGCGACACCAGCTCTAAAAGTATTGCATAGGTGAGCAACAAACAAAACAATGTTGCTTTTTCTTCCCCTGAGGTTAAGTACATGCAATATATGTGGGAGTATGTGAAGCAATCGGCTAAGGTTACTTGGTGACCTTGGCATAGCACACTATTGGCTGTGACAATCAATCATGCATTGTTTTGGCCAAGACTCCTGTGGATCAACCCAAGATTGAGCACATTGATATCGGATACCACTTCATCCATGCAAAGGTGGAAATCAACAGGTCTAGATGATCTATTGTTCTACCAAGGCTTTACCAAAGGAGAAATTTTGCCTGTAAAGGCACCTTGTTGGTAGACAAGATAGATTGTTTCCTCAAACAACAACTGATGATGCATGATGCAATTTCTAAGAATCCAGTCAAAATCCTATGACCAATTTCCAATATGGGGAGAATTATTGGGCTATTGCCCCCATGGATTGGATAATACCCTCATGGGTTGTAATATCAAGTCTACACTAGCTTATGATATGTGTAACCCATGTATAGCGTTTTCTACAATTTGTGGAGCCCAAATCTAAAACTTAAATCCAATTCAATCAAGGAATCTAGGGTCCCCCATAGGTTGGTGTAATAATCATTTTTTTCAACGTACATGTGGCACTATGGCAAGTGTCACTCTAGGACTTTATCTTAGTCTAAGGCCTAGGGCTTATAGTTTTCTACAAATCCCTCTCTTCCTTTGTAGTTAGAAGTGTCTGCAATTCATTTCAGCTTTCTCCAAAGTTGTGTGTTCTTTCCGCTCTTACAAACTTCACAGTGGGAAATGGGGCAATATGGGAATGACAGCAAGAAAATGAAAGCAGATCAAAATTGAGGACAGCAAGCACATGCAATCCAAGACACTTCCATAAACGCAAATCAGTCAGCCAATGTTGAACAAAGCAATTATGTGTTAGCACATCTCTTCATAGTAGAGACGATATGCCTTTGGATAAGCAGCAAGCCCGTTGTGATGAGCAGCCAGTTCATAACCAGTATGTGCTCAAGATGGTGATATGTATTTGCAGCAACAAGCTATGGCAGATGCCCTTTCAAATGATTGTTCTATGTGGTCATTGGATGAGCACCATGTAATGCACATGATGCATGTTTGGGACTGCCAAAAAAACAGCCCACTCGTGAACAGCTGTAAGTTTTTCAGGTCTGTGATCATCATGATGATGAAATCCTGGAAAGCTTTTGATGAAGTCTGATAGTATTTAAGAACTCTTATACAAGGCCCCCACTCCTCCCCCTTTCAACCTTTTCTTTCTTAAGGACTCTCTATGAGGTGGAGCCATCTTGGCTCATCGATTTTCTGTCAGAGAAGATGGCTGCAACATCAGGGAAAAGCCATAGGAATCTTAAATGGCCCAACATGCAAATATCAATATGTAAGCACAAACCAAGAAAGGGGAAAAAGGGACGAGGGATAGGGGCCACGTTGTCTCCTATGGATTTGTGGGCTACATAAAGTAGCATGTATAGGGCGTAATTTTCGACCCACAAGCAAAGAAGTAGAAGTGTACCTACCTCATTGAAGGAGTATGCTTTTTTATGGTTATAGAGCTGCATTGGACAAGTGTTATGCCCGTTTTCTGGCATAAACAAAAAGTTTATCCATCATGTTAATAAGTTGCTTAATATTGTGCTGAACAATCTATACTCGAATGACAATCTATGTTACATATCCAGAGATTGCTAGAACCCATCATGCATTTTTTCTTGTCAATTTTACAATCTCAAGAGCCTAACAGTGTAATGCTTGCCACAAAAAGAAACAAGATGAATTTCATTCATATGGCCTACCTAGATAGAAGAAGAAGAAGAAGAGAAGTAGAAGTAGAAGTAGAAGTTATTAACGTCCACGGGGGACCAAAAATGACCCATGGGACCATCTCAATACAATGTAAAGAAAGTCTCCTCAAAATGACCCATGGGACCATCTCAATATAGGAGTTCCTGACGACATGTAAAAAGACGGGTGACAAAAGATCCCAACATTGCCGGAGAGGCAATAGAGAGAACTGATGTCAACTGAGCGGAGTCCTCCAGTATCTACTGGTAGTCCTCCCTGATATGTGCATATCGAGGGAACTGTAAAGCTACATGTGCCTCCATCTCAACTGACTACAAGTCGCAAAGAGTACAAAATCTGGCATGTCTGGGCTGATGCATCCAAGCTCCCCTCTCGATAGCAAGCGTATGAGATCTAGTGTGAAACTTGGGGCTATATTTCTGCAATAGAGAAGGGGAATAGGTGTGCTAATGTAGGGCTGAGCAGAGGCCTCCATGGACATGTATGTAGACCAACATGAAGGGTTTATGTTGTCTTGATAATACTCCAGCTTTGTTCTCTTTTCATTGTTAACCAGTGGGTCAGCAAAGTGCTCAGTAGGGACATTTGAAATTCTTGCATGGTCACCTTTTCAGGTGGCATGGTCAAGTATGCATCTACTTTCCATCGGCTGAACCATTTCCTTATGTCTGTTGCCCACCCTGTACAAATGATCTTACTTTGTGGTTCTTTTGAAGCTTTGTGCTGGCAGTCCATGCTCTGTAAGGTAGTCTATCTGGTGGCATTTGCTGCACCTCTAGCAAATATTGCATAACTTTGATCAATGCATGAAATTCGATCGGCCTCCTACCTGTTTCCAATAGACGCACTGAGTATGGGGTAGTGGGTTTGACACCAAGGTGCCTGCATAGAAATTCTTTCTGCATTTTTTCAATCTCATTCCATGTAGATGCTGAAATATTGCCTCCCCATACTTCCACTCCATATAACACTGTCTGCACTACATATGCATCAAACAATACATTTCGAATTTTCCAATTCCTGGTGTCAGTGTGCCTGCAGTCATTCTCAAACTGGTAGTATTTCCCCCAACCAGTATCCAACCTTCTGTGTATGCATTGCCACCATCTATGATCCGCCGGGATGTCAATCTCCAAATACTTGAAGGCACTGACAAATTCAATAATCTGTCCATCAAAAGTGATCTCAGGAGGATGCTCGGGCTGATTGGTATATATTGCCATCATCTTTGTTTTTCCTACATTCACTTGTAGCCCACTTTCACTGCAAAAAGTCTTGAGCACCTTTAGTAGTTTGGGCATAGAGTCCGGGTTGTATGCAAAGAGAACCACATCATCTACGTATAGTAACAGTAGCACTGTCCATAATCCCAGTTGCGGTCCTTGCAACCCTTCTTTCGCTACAAACTCATTGATGAGTTCTTCCAGTTGATCAATGCATATGCCAAACAGGGTGGGTAATAAAGGGCAGCCTTGTTTCACTCCCATATTGCTCTCAAAAACATCTAACATGCCCTGTGATTGCTTGAGTCGGCATAGTACTTTCTCATAGATCCGAGAAATGCCTACTCTTAAGGCCAAGGGGACTCCTATTTCTTGCATTCTTTTCCATAATCCTCCTCTCGGGACTGTGTCAAATGCTTTCTTGAGATCGACAAAGCAACAGAATAGAGTACGTCCTCTTAGTCTACTCTCATCCATGAGAACTCTCAATGTAATGAGGTGATCTGCTGTCCTGTGTTCCTTGCGAAAGCCTGCTTGTCCAGTGGCCCGTTTCTGGGCTTCTTCTGCCCATGAGCTCAAGCACTGTACTGAAGAGAGAGAGAGAGAGAGAGAGAGAGAGAGAGAGAGAGAGAGGAGGGGGGGGGAGAGGGCAGGCCAAAGAAGACGGAGTCAGTGAATGCATGCATTGAAAGCCCCTTACAACAGCCTATGAATAATTTACTGAAGCACACATGGACCAATCACCTTAAAATAAAAAGAAATGCTAAAAAATACCTATTTTTCCTTTCTTATCACACATCTTCACTAAGGCCTTCCTATGGGCAGGCGAAAAGACTACATACAGCAGCATAAAAGGGCATTTAGAAACTATGAGGTACCTATTGTTGCATTTAGCATATTTGAAAGAAAATTACAAGTTTGTATCCAGCTCTGTGCTTAAGCACGGCTTTCTGTAGATGCATCATACCTCAGGAAGTTGCACGAGATGCAGATTAGCCGAGCTTGTGAATTCTGCCACACCTGTGAAATCCAACCATCTGTCTTTCAGGCCCCAAATGATAGAGGCCCGCTTTTTCCAGTCATCATTTGACAGAGTTTTCCTCAACATGCCAATCGATTCCTGTGAAATCACCCAAAGCCGATTATTTAGAGACAAATCCATGACAAAAGTGTCACGCCCTCGTCTAAATATGATACGTGTTACTCAATTTGGTATTTGTCTCAAAACTGTATTATGACGAAAGACATAAGTGCTCGTATCTCTCCAATCAAGTATGTTATACATGGGGAAACTTGATTTGATTTTTAGCTTACAACCTGAGTGAGGATGCCCCTTGTCAGAGTTTTTTACTTTTAAGTGGGGGGGTTTGTGGCGAGGAGGGCACCAGAGTCAGTGACAGGGGGAGCAAGCCAAGAATGCTGTGACAAGCATGCAACCATAACTGCTTGAGGCAACTATCTCAGTGACAGTGCAGCAGAGATATAGTACAAAAAATTCACCTACTATCTTTGAACCTACTGATAATGTTGGTAAAGCCTTCAATTTGACATTAGAAGCAGATGTACTGCTCCATAGCTTAACATTACAAACCTAGAAAGGCCTCTGTTGAGAAAAACCCTCTAAATCACAGGTTTTTAATGTATTAGTAGCTTTGAGGGATGGTTCAATTAACATCAAGCTTCTTGCATCCACTGTCTTTCAGTGCACTCATAGATTTGAGGGATGTTTCTATTTAGAACGTCAAAGCTTCTTGCATCCACTGTTACATAATAAAAAAGAACAAACACGAGAGCCATACAAAGGTTAAATATGCAGGGTTCCTGAGAAACATATAGTGAGTCTAAATTTAAGCTTGTCCCCTATTGAGTATTGATTACCTTAGAAACCCAGAAATATGCTAAAAGTCTAGAAAATCATACCTGTGGCAGAGGCTTCTAAGCACGAAGACCACTGCTTAAGGAATGATTTTCCCACCCTCTTATCAAGAGAAATAACTGTGCTAGTATCTTCACTCAAACAAATGCAAAGGGGAACTTGGAGATCATAGCAAGGGAAAACTGTCCTAGATTTTTCATGGGAACATATGCTAAGGTAAATTGGAGATCAGAGCAAGTCCACTTTGTATGGGCAAGGGCATCCCCTACATAGAATGTCACCTGCATAATGGAATCCTTATGTTTCAAGAGAGGTTATATGCAGGATTACTGACTTGGATAATCACTATAACAACTGAGAATCTGGAAAATTATTATCCGACAGGGAAGAAAGGCTGAAAGAAAACTTATAACATTAACTCGATTTTACAAGCCTGAAATTCTTATCTGCTGTTTTGTGAGTACTGTTGCCCCATATGAAATGTATACATATAAACATCAACTGTTTGTATCGTTTCCAACAAAAGGACAACAATTACTGTCTTTCCAGGCTTGATCAATCACAGGCGATGGAAACAACAAAGGGTACATTGGTTTAAAAATAAAGCACCTTCAGCTCCTTTTTCAGTGATTTGCTGATGGCAGTGAGAGCAAACCCAGCAGACCCCGAAGTAAGGTAGGGCCTTCTGTAGACCATAGCATCTTCCTCATCTAGCATGTAAGGCCCACATTCATTTAGTGGTTTCTCACTGGCCCTGAGAGGATCCTGTACTTTGACATGTAGAATCGACACGAGTTTCAATCCCAAAGAACCATGCACTACCACAAAAATTATAGCAAACACTGATTAGATAGTCTATGCATCTGTCACAATATGCTTAAAATAATATTATGCTGTGATTCATAAACAAGTAGAACTCGTAGTGTTTGTCACCTGGGCAAATATTTCACCAAGTATGAAATTGGTAAAAATTGACAATGCCGACGGAAGCTTAGCATGCTGTCCTGTAACCTTCAAAAAGTAAACACATTGCACAATGAAAGGTCACAATTATGACTGGGAAAAGTATATATTGGAGGCCTAACCTAGCTGCGATGTTTCAAGCACTGGGTGATAGAAAACATAACTTCAAAATACTTGGAAGTATTTTAGTGGGAAGACATGCCATGGTATGCTCAATCCCAGTTCCCTCTCTCAGCTTCCTAATGGCTCTTTCCACCCCCCTATCGCTTGTTTCTGCCCTTAATTGCCCCCCTTCTTCTAGCCTACACACCCCCCCCCCCTCCCATTGGGACCACTTGTCCTCCCTTTTTCTGTATTGTCCTTCCACCTCCTTCCTCCCCCTTATTCACCTCGGTCTTTAGGACTGCGGAACCCCTCTGGTTATCCCTCCCTTCCCCCAAAAAACCTTCCCTCTGGGCGGCTCCTGGACTGCTGGTCTTCCCCAGCTTCCCCTTTCCTTAAGCCTATGTCCTCTCTTGCCAAATGGGGGGAGAGGGGTTTAATTTTTCCTGGTTTTGTGAGGGGCTTTGTGCGGTGACCCTTGGTCTGGCAAGTGGGGCTCTCATAGAATCTCCTTTGACTTCCATTGCTCTTGAAACCCGTTCTCACCTCATTGGTTGAGAGCTCGTCAGTCAAGGAACTCTAGGACAAAGTAGTGATGGCACCACTGGTAAACAGGTTAGGGATTAGTTTCAAGCGACCCTTGTCCTCGGGGGAAGACACATCCAACACGTTACCATCTATGGACGAGGAGCCTTCCTCCTCTTCAGAGTCTTCTAGAATGTAACAATGTTGTGTGTTGATTGGTTGTATATCACACAATGTTTAGCGTATTAAGGAGAGGTGGTCGAGGGATCTTTCTAGAGAGTAGGTTATTGAAGTATCTGCTATTTTGGTGGATTTTGGGCGTGCCTACTTGTCTATAAAAGGTCACATTACCACCTTGGAAGTGCATGTCTAGATCTCTATTATAGTGCTTTGAAGTATTTGAAGTTAAAAGAGATACAGTTTGTTTGTAATGGCCACTATTTGTGAGATGGACATAGCAGAATATGGAGGTGATTTCTTTGCTTATTGTGATTTGTCATTCTGCTGCCTTCAAATCCAATACTCTCTTTTGTTCGTGCTAGTTTTTATGCCGTTGAGGTTTTTTTTCAAATGATTTTATTCTGAGTACGTCAAGATGTTTTCGAGCAATGAACTCATAGCTATAAAATGGTAGTCTCTTCCTTCCCCATTTCTCACAAGTGTTAGTAATACCTGCTAATGTTCCATGAGTAATCTTAGAGTTGACCTTCTCTAACTTAGTTCTCATCATAGATAATAGATTCCTCTATTTTTAGTTCATCTTCTCTAGCCATGTTGTTTGAACTGGTTAGTTTAGTAACCAGTTTGCAGAACAACAGCTCACTCTCTCTCTCTCTCTCTCTCTCTCTGAGTCTGTCTCTCTTTCTGTTCATTTCTCACAAATATTCTTATACCTCACTAAGAACCAACCATAGGACCCTTGTACCTCGGTCACTTGGTCTCATACTTTCCTGGTATACTTCATAGTCGAGGACAGATAGACAAGCACAGAACATTCCATGCCTTTTTCAAGAGTTTGGCCCCAAATCTTCCACAAAAGCACCACAACATCATGGTTTCCAATACATATTTTGGCAAATTCATGAAGATCCCTCTATCGACGGCCTTGACTCACTTTGGAGGATAGATTTTCAGAAGTCAAAGTAGGTGTCTCTAGCTACAATATTCTCTCTTTTTAGATTATCTTTTGAGATATCTCCAACTACAACACCCTCTTTTAATTTATGTTCATTTTTTATAAACACCTCTCTTTTGAGAGTATCGAGGCTTTAGTCATTTGGCTGATGCTTGCTTAACTTTGTTCATCCCCACCTTGTAAGGAGGGACATAGAGGGCGATCATAGAATCCGGCTTGGGTTCCCAAACCCCACCCATCACGAAAGACCCTAAAGAAATCTCTGAGATGGAGAGATCTAGTTTGGTTGTAGGGAAGAAGAAAGGAAAATACATCCATCGCAAGGCCAAAATGTAGGCTTGTGAAGGAGCCATTCCACCTACCCACATTATTCTGATCATCCCCCCCCCCACTTTGCCCACAAACCCATGACCATTAAGATGGGTTTTCCATCAACCTATCCCTAGGAGTTCTAGTGACTAGTTCCATGGAGCTACAATCACCCTTGCCTACCCTCACCCGATGTAGATATCAATAGAGCTCTTGGCAAAACAAAAGTACACTCACTAGATTCCCCTTAACTGCCTCTAAAGATGGGATGTGGACACCTGACCTCTTCTATTTGAAATTGTTTGACTAGATCATGGCCAACTCCAAAGATTAGTATGGAACTTCCTGTTATGCTCTAGCCGAGATAGCATGACCTCGAAAAGATCGGTGGGCATTTTCTCTTAGATGACCAAGTTTTGTAATAGTTAATGTGCGTAATTGAAATGGCCAAGAGAAGTAACTGCCAAGGTCCTAGGTGAGGGTGATATGGCATTGACTAGGTAGTTCTGAGTGCTAAGGCCTAGGTGCACCTAAATCTGCAATAATGCCAAGGGGCAAGTGGTTTTTAATGTGCCCCAAGAGAGGGGTAAAAAGGTGCACCAAGTCGAGAGGCTAAAATGATGACATTTGGCAAGGAGAACTATCTAGGGAAGTGAGGGTCTCGTGGATAAGCATGAAAAATAAAAGGAACGAAATAAATTTGAATGTGTGTGATCCACGAGAGCAAGCTGGGTGAAACAATTGAATGCCATCGCCCGTGATCTGTGTCAACGTAGTCCTTAGAGATCCAAGAGAGGAAGAATAGAGTCTTTGATAGTGGACCAAGAGATGAAGTGTCTGACAGTTGGTATCAGAGCTGCGTTGAGAGAGCAAGGGACGAGAGACGGAAGCTGTGTGTGAATGTGCCCCAAGTGGACGGCCAAATTTTTGTTGGTGTTCTGCTATGACGGAGCTGCTCGCGACGCCTGATCGATGGCGTTCCGGACTGTCAACGTAGAAGGCTAGCGGGGTGACCTGGGGGTCCCGTAACGCGCTGACGTGCAATTGGCCTATGAAATCGTGGGCGTTGGACTACTGCGATGGAGGTCGTCAAGGTTGACGATGTTGTCTCAATCGGGGCTTGAGCGCAGAGGACGCAAAGGTTGCAATAACTTGGGACGGATGGTCGCTGAAAAAAAAAAACGTAGGCGCAGATTAAGTTCCAGATCGTGCGCGGTCTTACAGGATTAGGCCGTCGCTGGTGAGTTGACGTAAGTTTTGGTTGAACGGCATATACTTGACTGTAAGCTGTAAAAACAAAAGTAGATACGTGTTGACGCCTTTGAAAAAAAAAAACAATTTGGAGAAAAGATTATAGACATCACGACCTGCATATGAACATCAAAATTGAGTATGCTGTGAACGATTGACGCTGAGCAGCCGGGATCGTTGCGAACATCCTTCGAAGACAACCAGGGAGCATCTTTTCTCTTATATATATATATGTTTCAGGTTTTCAGTTTGCAGTAGTTGTTCCTGTACAGAAAGGGATTTTGAAGTGCTGTACTTTTGGAGTTTTCGTGTGAGAAAAGAAGAAAGAAAAGATTTGGAAAAAAAAAAAAAAACCAATTTCCATTGTGAAACTATGGAGGCAGAAGGGCAGAATTCTAGGGTGAATCCTAGTGAGTCTAGAGTGCAGTCTACACAACAGATGTCACATCATGCAGCACCTACTTTGATTGGTAGGATTTCGATATTAGAAGATGCTTTACAGCAGATTATGAATCAGCAGCTTCAAGTGAATGCTGGTCAAAATGAGATAAGGGAGATGGTACAAGCCTTGTCGGCTAGACCGTCGAGAATTGATAAGGGCAAAGCTCCAGCAGAGCCAGAGCCCAGTATACATTCATTAGAGCGCGCAAGGGTCAAAGTGCCCAATATCGCTAATTATAGACCGGAGAAGTACTGGTCGGATGACCGAGCGCAGCTCTGATGTGATCGAGGTTTGGTTACACAAGTGGGAAGAAGCCTTCGCCATTTGTGAAATTAGATCCGATCTAAAGAAATCCGTGAGGCCACACACCTGTTTATTGAGGCAGCGGATAGATGGTGGATAAAGCAACAGAAGGATCAAGTTGCTCCTACCACCTGGGAAGGGTTTAAAGCTGAATTCAAGAAACACTTTCTCCCACTTGATGAAGACTCCCGAGCTTGGGATGCTTATAGAAATCTTCGTCAGAGGAGTCTGTCAGTGGCAGAGTACACTGACAAATTCACGGAATGTGTCATGAAAATAACAGACCCTCTCCCTATGTCGGTTCAGTTAAAAGACTATATCTATGGACTGAACGACAAGATCAAAATGGAAGTTCGGGCTAAGTATGTGACTACATTAGATGAATCTATTGCAGTAGCCCTGAACTATGAGGATGCCAGAGGCAGATCTGATGGATTTGTGCAGGCAGGGACTCAGTATGAGCACCCGAGAAAAGAGGGATTTCAGAGGAAATGGGTTTCAAAGACAAGTGTCTTGCAGCCAAGTGGCCAAACCAAGCAGGTGAAGCCAATTGAGAGACCAGTAAAAACAAGTACCACCATTGGGGTGAAAAGGAAAATAACTCCAATGGCAGCCCGGGCTTGGTCAAAGTCCTCGTTGACCCCTGAACAAAAAGAGAAAGCTAGAAAAGAAGGATTGTGCTTCGGCTGCCTTCAGCGACATCAGTGGAAGGATTGTCCACTGAATAAAGACCGTCGCACGGCTAATATGATAATATCTGAATGCGACGTGGAAATGCAGGAGAGTCCCAATGCGGAACATATGCAGATGCAACTGGCGGGACCTTCTCAGAGGTTAGTACCTTGTTTGTTATGTGTATCTGTTGCTAAGTTAGTGACGAGTGCACCTAATAACATCCTATCTAAGCCCGCAGCAACGGGGTATACGGCCTTTAATGATACAGAGTTAATTAAAATGAAAGGGCAAGTGGCCAGTCATGATGTCATTGTGTTGTTTGACTCGGCGTCAACTCACAATGTGATTAACTCCAAGCTTGTGAAGAGCCTGAAGTTAAAAACAAGTCCATTTGACAATGCGTATACAGTCAGAATGGCAGATGGAAGTTCAACTGAAGTATGGGACCAAAGGGTTACTTAGTTGGAGCTTTGGATTCAGGACTATGTCTTGATTTTGAAATAACCAAGCTTGCTCATGCAGATATAGCCCTGGGTATGGCATGGCATTCTAAGAAGAATCCAGCCATTGATTGGAAAAAGCACGTATATCAATTCAACATGAATGATGTGCTTTATGTCTTGCGAGGTGAAAAAGATATACCTCAGGGACCGTTGGTTTCCGTGATGGAAATCAGAAAAGCTCAAGTAGAGTTTTTATTCCTTTGCACAGCATCGGTAGAGCCGGTTGATGGTTCTTCGGCTAGCACTGATGTTACGCAAAGTGGGGAGATGGCCAAGCTGGCTAATCTTATAACAAAGGAGTTCTCTGAATGTTTTAGGGATGAACTACCTTATGGGTTACCTCCAGAGCGGAAAGTTCAACATAAGATTGAACTGATCCTGGGGGCAGAACCTGTAAATAGACCTCCCTATAGGATGAGTTTTGCTGAAGAGGCGGAGGTGCGTAGACAACTGGAAGAATACCTCAAGTTGGGGCAGATTCAACCAAGTTTCTCACCTTTTGCTTCGCCAGTGATATTAAAGAAGAAAAAGGATGATACGTTTCGCCTCTGTATAGATTACAGAGCATTGAATAATATCACTGTTAAGCATAGGTATCCGATGTCTCGGATTGATGATTTGCTAGATGCATTACATGGAGCCGTGATTTTCAGCAAGATAGATCTTAAGTGCAGCTACCATCAAATCCGGATTAGAGCTAAGGATGTGCATAAAACCGCTTTCAGAAGCAGATTTGGTCATTATGAGTTTTTGGTAATGCCCTTCGGACTTACCAATGCTCCAGCAACCTTCGTCATGCTTATGAACGATTTACTACGTCCGTATATCGGAAAGTTCGTAGTACATTTTATTGACGATATCCTGATATTCACTAAAAGTATTACTGAGCATCGTGAACACTTAAGGATAGTGTTTCAGTACTTTGAGGAAAGCCAGTCTTTATGTGAATAAGAAGAAAACTATACTGTGTATGGTTAGGTTTGAATATTTAGGGTTCATAATTACTCCACAGGGGGTAGAAATGGATCCAAAGAAAGTGGCTGCGATACTAACTTGGCCAATCCCTCACAGTCTGACCGCGTTGCGCGCTTGTGGCCTAAAGCTCATGTGTTAAAACCCGGGGAAAATGAAAACGATGACCTGGCATCCAGAAAAGGCCAAACTTATGCAAGATATACCATAAGGGATGGTATGCTAGTTAGAAATGGCAAGGTTGTAGTACCTGGTCAGAATGATCTCAGGCAGAGAGTCATTCGACAGTGCAAGGAGTCGAGAAGACATATGATCTCGTGAACCGAGATTTCTTTTGGCCAAAGATGAAAAAGCATATTCATGAATATGTGACATGGTGTTTCTCGTGTCAAGTAAGGCCGAGCGGGTGAAGCCACCCGGACTTTTACAGCCCTTGGAAGTACCACTAAGTAAGTGGAAGAGCATTTCCATGGACTTTATTGTAGGACTGCCTACGACACAAGGAGGGTATGATTCTATCCTTGTGGTGGTTGATCGTCTAACCAAGATGGCTCACTTCATTCCGACTAGAGAGTCTGTTAGTGCCCCGCAAGTGGCGGATTTGTTCATCAGACATATATTTCGTCTGCATGGATTGCCTAGATCCATAGTGTCAGACTGAGATGTCAGATTTACCGGTCATTTTTGGACAGCGGTATTTGAGACACTAAGGACTGAGTTGGGAATGAGTAGTGGGGATCATCCTGAGACGGATGGTCAGACGGAGAGAGTCAATCAAACTTTAGAGGATATGCTGAGGGCATATGTGTCATTGAGGCAACATACATGGGACAAGTGGTTGCCATTGTTGGAGTTTGCCTACAATGATAGGAAACATTCCTCTACCGGGTTCAGTCCGTTTGAACTGAACTATGGTTATATACCAACCAATCCAACTATAGTTGGAGTACCTCAGAAAGTGCCTAGTGCCGCGAACTTTGTAGTGCAGATGCGGGAGATGCTAGCACTTGCGAGAGCTAATATCCGCCAGGCTATGGATAGAGCCAAGGTGTATGCGGATGAAAATCGATCTATAAGAGTATTTAAGGAAGGAGAAAAAGTTTTTCTCAGAGTTCCTTCGCACTTGAAGTCGTTGACTTCAGGAGAGTGTGCTAAGTTATCACCTCGATACTATGGGCCGTGGTTAATTCTAAAGAGAATAGGCAGTGTAGCCTATAACTAAGAATTGCCACAGGGGTGTAAGGTGCACCCGGTTTTTCATGTTTCGCGCTTAAAGAAATTTTTGCATACAGGTGACTCACTAATCGAAGGTGTGGTTTTGTTTCAGGAGATAGAGGATATTGCAAGGCGCAAGCCAACAAGAATCCTGGACCGAGGAGCAATGCAAATACGAAATCGGAAGATACCCACGGTGTTGGTTGCATGGCATGGTCAGCCTCTATCGGAAGCTACCTCGGAATCCGTATATCAATTACGAAGAGTATTCCCAGATTTCATCATCGAGGACGCTGATGCTTGAAGAGGGAAGGAATGTTATGCTCTAGCCGAGATAGCATGACCTCGGAAAGATCGGTGGGCATTTTCTCTTAGATGACCAAGTTTTGTAATAGTTAATGTGCGTAATTGAAATGGTCAAGAGAAGTAACTGCCAAGGTCCTAGGTGAGGGTGATATGGCATTGACTAGGTAGTTCTGAGTGCTAAGGCCTAGGTGCACCTAAATCTGCAATAATGCCAAGGGGCAAGTGGTTTTTAATGTGCCCCAAGAGAGGGGTAAAAAGGTGCACCAAGTGGAGAGGCTAAAATGATGACATTTGGCAAGGAGAACTATCTAGGGAAGTGAGGGTCTCGTGGATAAGCATGAAAAATAAAAGGAACGAAATGAATTTGAATGTGTGTGATCCACGAGAGCAGGCTGGGTGGAACAATTGAATGCCATCGCCCATGATCTGTGTCAACGTAGTCCTTAGAGATCCAAGAGAGGAAGAATAGAGTCTTTGATAGTGGACCAAGAGATGAAGTGTCTGACACTTCCTCTATCAAGGTTTGGATGGGACCCACGACAATTGGGCAACATTGGCATTGCCAACACTAATTCTAACATAGGTGGAGGAAGGGTTGAGGATCATTGAACCAAACAAGGAGAGCACAAACTTATTGGGCAAGTTCATTATTCATGGCTTCACTCTAGGCATAGAGCCTTGGAAGTAATTGGAACAACATTGCCACCCATGCTCAATACGTCTGAGTTCATCCAACAATGCATAAAGGAAATGGAGCAGCAACCATAGGTTCATGATCTAACCTCAGGCATCATTGGACCTCAAAGTATCAGTTGGGCATGATAGGACATAGGCCATCTCATTCCTTTGGTAGCATGGAGCAAATTGCAATTTTGGCCTTGGAATAGAGAGCCCAGTGACTTTTTGACCTAACAAAAGCCAACAGGCACTCGTCAAAGTGGCAAGAGGAGCCCACCCTAGATCCCTCCCTTCCTACAAATTGGTATGGCCGCTTCTCCATGATAGGGGTTTCCTTGAGAGTGAAAGAGCGAGACAAAACCGGCATTGTCTGTTCTAATTTCGGTCAACTGGAGACTATAACTTGAAACCATGCTCTTTTAATAAATCCAGAGCACAAATGGGCTTCTAGCTGAGATTCCATGTTAGTGGGTCTTAATGGTTGGTAGAGAAGGAGGCACTCAGTGATAGACGTCCAGATTGGAGGCGCTCGGTGATAGACGTCCAATCTCCCCAGTTCCAAGTCTCATTCAGTAAGGGGCACACTGATCCGAGGTGTGCAAAAAGAGTGAAAGTGGCCAGCTCAACCACCTCAATACTTGTCTTTGAGAGCAGTACTTGCACACCTGTCAAGAGTCCCAGGGTGGTGTATTGGGGGATGGTAGGCTGGCTATAATAGAGGGAGAAGGTTTTTCAGTTTGATTAACGGCCTGCACCCAACTTATCTAATCAGTGATCTGGCATAAGATCGCTCGAGTGAGCCCAAAATCCCTCTCTTGCCTTTGAGGATGACATTCAGGAGACCATAGCTAGCATCGCCACCTGACATATCAAGGTTGCCTGCTCCAGCCTTGTAGTGTGTGGTTAGCAAACTTGACATGCGGCCATCCTAGTGACCATACAGGTCAACATTATCTACACCTTGCTCCCTATCTAACATCAAGTTTAGGAAGGTTCTTGCAAGACATCTGAGCATCATGAATGGCTTTGCAGGGCCTGGCCCCCATGCATATTTTACTTTTATCATTGGATAGAGGTGTCCGAAGGGTTGTATGGTCCACATAAACAGCTCCTTGCAGCTACTCAAGGGTTCTTGTACACATTGAGCCAAGAACCCTGTGAAGCAAGGGTCTGGTTTGCACAGCGCCCTAGTAGCCATCTAAGGAAGTCTATCAACCTTGATAATGTCATCGAGGAAGTTTAACTGATGATTCGGCATGGTAAAGATGATGTGTTGTTCCAAATCATGAATTGTGGAAAAAAGTGAAGACAGGATATCAAGCCAATACATTGGGAGGAAAGAAAAGCACTCCATTCAGGTCAGGAAGTGAGTCAAAAAGCTAAGAAGGATCTCTACAATACCATCTCATCAATGAAGGGTATTATCATTTTAGTTTTAGCCACTCAATATTAAATGCAATCTCAGACAGAGCTTCAAAAGGCCGAAATAAAATTGTATGATAGTAAAATCGTCACATCAATGTACCTTATGGGTAGGAAAATGGTATTTGAGGTGAACAGGTAGACCAAACAGAAGCTTTTAAAAAGCACAACTTACCATATTGCTAGATTGACTAAATTCTCATTCACAAAATAATACCCAGCACTTACAGGGGGATTTAGAAACACCAAGCGATCTACTTTGTCCTGGTTCATGCCTGCGAATTTTCCAACTATCGGTGCAGAAAAACCCTGCACAAATTTGTAGCTGCTAATCAGGCTACCTTAAATGATATTCTGATAACCATTGGTTATGACATAAACTGGTGAAGTAATTACCTGGCTCACAATACTTATATTTTTGAGGCCAAGAGATTGTATCAACAAAGCCAATGCTGTTACATATTCTGTGATACAATAAAGTCTTCCAATCAATAAAGAAAGATGATATTGCCCATATATACCCTCAACATCTGTATAGAGAATTTGGAAAAATTCTCATTGATTTTTAAAGAATGTATTACCCGGTTTCTAGAAGATACAAACCAAGCCACTGACCTTCAATCGTGTAGTTAAAACCATAGTTTGGTTGAGGTTTATCTGAAAATCCGAATCCTGGAAACAAAAATAACACAATTATCTTATTCAGGACAAACTATTTAGACTCAACGAATTTTTGAGATATAACACTACAGCAATCCTTGGTACTGATGGAAGAGCGGAGCTGGACAGGGAACTAAAGGGAAAGTCAGAGGAAGAAAGACAAACCTATAAATTAAATTAGAAGATTGTTGAACTAGTGAAGGGACAAAATAGGTGATGAGAAGAGTCGTTAACGAACTCAGAAGCTAAGAAGAAAATTTTGTGATAAGCTTATGTAACCTTTTCCCTTGAATCCCATGACTCTGAAAGATTCCCCACAGTTTAGCCATGACCTGCCCTATCACAAGTGTCCTATAGTTTGAAGGGTTTAGAGTGTTATTCCCCACAGCTTAGCCATGGCATGCCCAATCGTAATTGTCCTGTAGTTTGAAGGGTTTATAGTGTCCCACTTGTGTATGAACTGAATCATAGGCATCTGACAGATTTAAATGTATGCCGTGATGGGTGTCACATATATAATGAATGAGAAAACAATGAGAAAAAGGGGCGGGGGGGGGAGAGGAGAGAGAAAAAGAGACAGAAGGAAGAAGTGGCTTTAGAAGAGACATGAAACACAGCAAAGGTAAACAGAAAAAAGAAACATAACATAATAAGAAAAGCTACACTTATACTCTCATCATTATCCAAAAATAAACTGCCATATGGGTTTCGAAGGATTTCAAAATCTCTTGGGTAAATCCAATGCTTACTAAGCTCTATACTCAGTTTTCTTTTTCCACTTTAAAGCTCAAAATCGCAACCCAAACAACAAAAAACTACAACAAGAAAAAGGAAGAAGAAGAAGATACGCAAGATGAGAAAAATAAAGGGAGAAAGAGCGAGGGAGAAAGAAAGAAAGTTTATCAAAGTCTTCCGAAGACCGATGGATCATGAGACTGTGAGAAACCTGACACAATAAGCTGAAAGGGAGGAGCTAGCTACTAAACAAACATCATCACCCATGCTAAATGCTAAGTACTACATAGTCATAATATCATCAGTACTATTTAGTCATAACATCATCATTATCATCATATCAAATCAGATCCAATGCGAAGTCTGGTCAGATACAATAGATACATGAGTTGAGGCCCGCCCCAAAGGGGAGGTCATGATGCACCCGGTGGTGGGTGGGGCTGTACTGGTATGAGGTCAGAGATAGAATGCTGATGGCTGTCTGTGGAGATGGAGAGAGAGAGAGAGAGAGAGAGAGAGAGAGAGACATCTTCAAGAGACCTCAAGGGCCTATGAGACAAAGTATAACAAAAAAAGGGTGACTACTACATCTAAGTACCAGAGAGTCGAGGGAGTGGACAAGGCATCTCTTGGGAGTGCATAGAGCATCTGAGAGAGAGAGAGAGAGAGAGTTGTATTAATATCTTTGGAAGGCCTCCTGGGTTTATGAGAAAGAAACAAAGAAAGATGTATTAACGTCTTTAGGAGGCCTCGTGGGCCTATGAGACAAGTACAATATCAGAGTAATACATGCTCATACAAGCCATCATGGGCTGAGGCAAAGGGCTCACTAAGACCCTTTGCTAAGTACTGTACTAAATTAAATTCAAAAATACAAAACACAAAATGAAGTTCCAAAACTAGGGACAAAGAGCTAGACTCAGACTTAGAATCGGAGTCAAAAGACATAGCAAGATGCCCTATTAGCTCTCCTATGAGCTGCAAAGCTATATTGTATCTGAGTGTGTCTAGTCATCTCAAGCTATGGTGGGAGGGCATGGTCTCCGAGATCTCAGTATCTTGGGGGCCATATTGATAGTAGTGACACGTCTAGTCAGATGGTCTCCACTGAGTAGAGCTGTGATGGACTGAACCTCCATAGTGCGTGCAATGGTCCATCTTTGCATCATGTGTGGCTCCTGCATCTCTGGCTATGTCCCTCGTCGTCATTGTCTAATCTTACTAATCCATGCTCTACCCCGACATGAGCAGACTTGAATGTGTGGAAATCTCTGACGTGTCGTTGAGCTCTGTCTACCAATATTCTCTTCTGCTTTGTGATCTGATGTAGAAGGATCTCTCTATGTCGCCTCATATCCATCAAATAGAGCCCAACGCAGACCTGGTCCTAGAAGTGAATCAGTCGGGAGAGAGGCCCAAAGCCATGTCCCTCCTAGGAAGAGGCAATGATAGCATCCTCAAATCTCATAGTAGAGTCGGACGGATACATAGGAAATGCTCCTCTATCTCTAGCTCCCCCAAAGTGCACAATCTACAAATCCGCTGCTCCCTGGGTGTACTCGTTTGTCCTCCAGGTGTTGAGTCTGATGATCACTCCATCCTTTGACACTCTCAAGAAATGGTCGCGATAGTACTGGATCTTGGTGGGAAACTCTTGGTCCCCTCCCCAAGTCCATGATGTGTAAAGCTATATTACGTTCAGCTGTATAATATGGTTGATTTCATCTCATGGAACCAAGGGATTAGGAGCATCTAAGTTGTCCTTAAAAGGGGGGGAGACGATCCATTTGAATACCCTGCCTATCAAACCATCTAGAAATGCGTGCATACCATGCCATGTGAACCCCACTCTTAGCTAGTCGTATAAATGACTCCAGCGCCACCCTCAGTAGCCTCCCTCTAGGTAAAGACCACACCCTATGAAAATAGGTGACAATATGAAAAATGGCATCAATCTCGAGTGGTGTCATGGCAAACTCTACCTGTATAATCTGGTGGGGGACAAAAGGCTTGTTGTTCCCGATCATCCCGGATCCCATAGTAACCTACAGCCTCTCAAAACATCACCACTCATTCACAGTTAGGTGGCACTCCCAAAAAGGTGCTGCGTACATGGCTATTGTCCTTACCAACATGTCAAATAGCCACCCCTTCATCGGGGGATCCTGAAAATGTGCCTAAAAGCATTGTCACTCTAGTCGGAGCTAGTGCTCCATGCCCTTGTGTAAGGCATCCCCTAGCTGCACGGGTCATCGTCATGAAGACTGGCCTCGCAAAGATTGCCCCTAAGTAGGTGTAGGACTGTACAATCTCCACAAGCTCTCCTCTGTAGGTGAAACTATGTCGATGAAGTGCCGGCCGTGAGGTGTTAAAAACCATAACCTTGATCTTGCCAAGGTTGATTGTCACATCTCTCTTTGTGCAAAACACCTCCAGGCCATCTAGATGTCTTTGTAGGCCTGCCGCCGTGAAGGAGATAAGACTATGTCATCTGCGTAAAATAAAATCTATATCATTAAGTCGGTCAGCCATGATCCCTCACCTCCTAGGTAGTCAATGAATGTCGTTATCTCATCAATATATAGCCCAAATATTGTCGATTGAGATAGGGGATCCCTGCTTCACCCCTATCGTGCTCTTGACCCAACATGGTAGGCCTCAAGGGGCACATACTCTCCCTCTGCCTGACTCATATAGAGACACCACCCCCTACATCATGACATCTAGAATCTGCATCTCCTATAGTCGTCTCATCATGTGAGCTCGTGGAACTATGTCAAAGGCCTTCCAAAAGTCTACAAAGCAGGCATAGACTTATTGGGATGTCGATCTCGCCTCCTCAATGACTGCCCACAAAGTGAAGATATGATCCAGAGCGGAATGCTGTCTCCTAAGACCAGCTTGTCCCAACGCTCGCTGCCCATATGTCTCTGTGTAGGAGCTGATCTCTCTCTATATACCAACCCATAGATCTTGGCCAATATACGACCAACCATGAGAGTGTGGTAGTTCCTAGTGTCCATGGAATCTCTAGCTTCATGTATCGGCATGATGGTGGTGGCACTCCAAGGAGGGAGAAAGCCATGATATACAGCATGATTGAACATTTGTGCAAGGATCGGGGCCAAGATCTCCTGTCCATGGGCGAAGTGCTTAGTTTGTAACCCCTAATGGTCCTGGTCTCTTTGGTTGTGGAGTCGGCGTAATGCAGCTCTCACATTTTGTGGAGTAAATGGAATGCAAGTGGGGGGTCTGGGAGAACGAACATATTGGGTGATACCTGAGCAGGGATGTCATAGAAGGATGTCGCATAGGTGTGCCAAACATTTGGTTATGTGATAAGTATAGGTGGCTTCCCTTCGAATAAGAGCCCCCATCCAAAGGTGGCATTGCTTCCACGAAAAGATCGAATTACCTCATCCATCCTATGTGAGAGGAACGCTTGCCTCTTCGTCAGGCATCGTGAAATCCATTGTGCCTCAAATCTTGTCAAATGTCCCAAAGCCTACTTCCCTATGAGGTAGGATCTCACCTCTCGGCACTCATAATCAAACCATGAGCTTTGTGCATCTTCCCAACTAAGGGACAAACTATAGATTTGGTGGCAGCATCATAAATCACTAACACTAATGTGTCTGAGGCAAGAGCAATGTCTACATCATCTCTCATGGGGGTCGCTAACCCGTGGGAGAAGTGGCTCATGCATACTGCATCAAATGTAATCAGACCTGGGTGGGGGCAGGTGGATCATGTACTATGTTTGGCAGTGTAATCAAGACACTAATGACAAGTATGAGTGGCCGGTGCCAAGAAGGGGAGAACTATAAAATCCTATACCCGTGTCACAAAAGTCAATGAACCCATCAAGCCCTTCCATGTGGGAAACATGTAAGCCCTCCAGACAACGACCATTGCTGAAGACCATTGCATATGATCAGGTTGTTCATCGCTCCCATCTCCAATAGATGCCTCCCATAACTATCACATGTGGCGCATCCGTTGAGTGTCTCACTATCCCGAGCTCTACTAGGTCTACCCTTGGCACCCGGAGGGGATCTGACTCAATCAAGCAACACCACCTTTCTATTCCCCGTGCATGCATTGAAGTCACCAAGGAGGAGCACCTCTCCCTTTCTGAAAACCTCTACCTTTCTGAAAAACTCCACAATTTCCTCATATATTGTCTCAATAAGGGCTTGTAGTGAACTCATGAGCATAAAATGTGACTGGGGGAAAATAGCATATTGCAATGAAGAGCGGTTGTGTGTCACGTGGCTAGAATGTATCCACATATGTTGTTCCGCATCATAGAGACAAGCAGCCTCAAGTGTGATATAAATAGGACTGCTACCCCTCCAAAACCTCATATTCCACTATCCATCATCGTCTCCTTCCTGAAAGTTGACTCCCAAGTGTATCCCGTGATTGTGGGTAGTCCCTGCTCACGACTCTCATGCGTCTCGGTGTAGAATATAATCTTTCTCTTGGCATAAGTGTTATGCTCAAGCCGAGATAACATGACCTCAGAAGGGTCACTCGACGCTTTCCTTTAGAGGACCAACTTTTGTACTATTTTTCATTGTGCTTCAAGTATGTGGTTAAAGGAATCAATGCCAAGGTCCTTGGTGAGGGCACAATGGTGTAGACTAGGTCGTTCTAAGGCTAGGGGTGTAGGTGCACCAAGTATGTGTAAAAGCCAAGGAGCAAATGTAATAAATGTACTCCAAGAGAGGGGTAAAAATGGTGTACCAAGAAAGGGCCTCAAACTATTGACATGTGGCAAGTAGAACCATCTAGGGAACTGAACGTAATGTTTATTAAGCTTGCTTCCAGAGGTTGGTTGGGTGGAACATGAGTGTGCCATCGCCCGTGATTGCTTTCGTTTGTTTGCTTGTTCGTTTCATTTTGTATCAGAGCAGCAGGGTATTGACGATCGTCGTGTGGTTCAAGGTTGGCAAACACCTGAGAGATGAATTGAGTTGGAGATTCTATGAAAAAACTATGTATGTTGTGTCTAGATGATGTCGTGGTCATTTAGATAGAAATTTGATGGGCTGACGACGAATTGCTAGAGGTCACGATTAATTTCATGGGGGGCACATAAGCTGGTGGCGGTTGGTATTTCATTTGTGTGTCGAGCTTCAGTATCGTGGTTGTGATGTAACTATAGGGAGATTCTTTTGAGACCAGTCACGAATTGGACGTAGAAGCTAAGCCACTTCACCGTGTTTTGCCGTCTACATGCATGTGGTTTCATTGATTTGTTGGTTGGAGGTCTCGTATTGACAAGTTATGATGAGCTAATCGTTGGGTGCTAATTGATGAACCTCAATTGTTGCGGGTGGTGGGCTGGTCTACGAGGTGCTTTGACGATGTATCATGGGAAGTGACTTGGTTGACCACAGAGAGATTCAACATATGTTTGCGGGCTGTTCAGGAGGGGGGGTTGTTGCTAGAGATTTTGGTTCGATTTGAATAAGGTGCCAAGTAGGATGTATGTATATTTTAAGTTAAGGATTGTTCCACAGGGAGTTTGTTTCACCGTACAGTGAGTAGAACACTCGGGCTGCTTCCACCTTATAAGAAAGCGACACACAATTCAAGAGGTAGAAAAGCATATACCGCACAAGGTGGAGAAACATAAATGACCAGGGAGATTTGTATGCTTTTTAAATTTAGTTGTGAGATATGCTAGTTCATTTTGCCCTTAGGACTTGAGTTATTTGAGATTGCATGTATGGTTGAGGTTTTTGATCAATTGTGAATATTTGGATTATGCCGCTATAGAAAGGGGATTTGAAGTTGGTACATGCACTTTAAAATTTCAGTTTTGAGACCATGTTTTTTTAATTTTATACTTCAACCAACCCAGATAGGATTAAATCTTTTAAAACCTAATACTTTGTGGACAAAGGCTAAGCTATAGCAATGGAGGTTGAAGAAGAGGCTTCAAGATGGATCTTGTGGAATTGGGAGTCCGCCGACACAGCAGGTGTCGCGCCCAACGGCCCACATACTATCAGGTAGGATTGCTTTATTAGAGGATGTCTTACAATATATTTTGGCTTAGCAACTGCAAGCAAATTTGAGGCAATCCGAACTTATAAAAATGGTTCACATTATGTCTACAAGACCATCTCGGGAAGATAAAGGAAAAGCTCCAATGGAGCCTGAAACCAGTGTTCATACCTGATATTGCCAATTATATGCCAGAAAAGTATTTTGGTCGGATGACCGACCGTAGCTCTAATGTCATAGAATGACATGAAGAAAATCCACGAGGCCACCCCTATGTTTAATGAGGCAGTCGAATAGATGGTGGATTAAATAGTAAATGGATGGTGTGGCATCCACTACTTGGGAGTGGTTCAAGAATGAATTTAGAAAATATTTTTTACCTTTTGACGAAGCATCCCAAGCTGGGATCAGTATAGAAACCTTCGTCAAAGAAATTTGTCAGTGGCTGAATACATTGATAAATTTAGAGAATGTGTAATGAAGGTTTATGAACCTCTTTCTCAGTCGGTACAAGTAAAGGACTTTATTTTTGGATTGAATGATAGAATCAAGATGGAAGTTCAGGTTAAGTACGCGAACACTCTAGATGACGCAATCACCATAGTCTTCAACTATGAGGATGCCAAAGGAAACAAGCCAAGTGGGTTTGTGCAAACTGGGACTCTTGATATGAGTATCCCAAAAAAGTGGGTTTAAGAATAAGTGGGTTGGTAAAGGGAGTGTCTCACAGCCTAGTGGCCAAGCCAAGCAAGCAAAGCTTGGCTGAGACTCCTTTAAAGCCAAGTATCACCGTAGTGGTGAAAAGAAAAGTAAGTCCAATGGCAGCATGCGCTTGGTCAAAATCTTATTTGACCCCAGAACAAAAAGAGAAGGCGAGGAGAGAAGACTTGTGCTTTGGATGCCTTCAGCCTCATCAATGGAAAGATTATCCACATAACAAGGATCGTCGGATGCTTGAGATGATGATCTCACAGTACGACAGCCAGACAGATGCAGATTCAGCTAGCGGGATCATCTCAGAGGTCGGTACCTGAGTTATTGTGTGTGTCTATTGCTAAGTTAATCAACAGTGCGCCGGATAATATCCTATCTAAGCTTGTAGCAACGGGGTATACGGCTTTAGCAATATGGAGTTAATTAAGATGAAAGAGCAAGTAGCCAATCATGATGTCATTGTGTTGTTTGACTCAGCATCAACACACAATGTAATTAACTCCAAGCTCGTAAAGAAACCGAAATTAAAGACCAGTCCCTCTAACTATGCATATACGTTCAGGATGGTAGATGGAAGTTCAACTGAAGTATGGGACCAAAGGGTTACCTAGTTGGAGCTTCGGATTCAGGACTATGCGGAGAGCCTTGACTTTGAAATGACCAGAATTGCTCACGCAGACATAGCCTTGGGAAAGGCTTGGCATTCTAAGAAGAATCCGGCCATAGATTGGAAAAGACACATTTATTAGTTCAAAATGAACGATATGCTATATGTCTTGCGAGGTGAAAAGGATTTGCCTCAAGGACCGTTAGTTTCCGTAAATGGAAGTTCGAAAAATGCAGGAAGAGTTTTTGTTTCTTTGTACAGCATCGGTAGAGTTGATTGATCCATTGACTAGCACTAATGTTACCCAAGATGGGGCACCAAATATGTGTAAAAAAGCTTAGGGGAAAAGGTAATAAATGTACTCCAAGAGAGGTAAAAATGGTGTACCAAGAAAGGGCCTCAAAATATTGGCATGTGGCAAGTAGAACCATCTAGGGAACTAAGGGATCTGGAAAAGCATGCGGGATGCAAAATAAAAGTAATGTCTATTGAGCTTGCTTCCAGAGGTTGGCTGGGTGGAACATAAGTGTGCCATCACCCATGATTGTTTTTGTTTGTTTGTTTGTTCATTTCAATAAGTCTCTGAGAAGCCTCTGGGTCTGACCATAGGGTGCCATTGCAATTTCAAACCGCTATCTTCAATCCATGTTGTCCCCTCACCGCATGGCACCATCGTGTGCGGTCCTCACCTATTTCCTCTCCTCTTTCTTTCCTTTCCCAGATTATGACTTTCCCATCTTTGTAGACAGCCCATTTTCCTTCTTCTCTGGCTGCCATGGCACGTATCATACCTTCTCTTCGGTGCTCCTATTGCAAGAGTGTAAGATCATCATTTAGGTCTGTTCCAGTCCCCTTCAATCTGGCTCTCATACTCATGAAAGTGGATCTATCCGTGGCTGTCATGAATTTAATTATCAATGGCCTCGTGGGTGCGGCAGCCTTTCCCACTTGCCATGCAGCCTCAAAGGTGAGGTGACCCCCATTTTGATCATGAGTGCATTTGCATCTGCCATTGGGGTGTCACCCATTGTCAGGCCTCTTACGAGCACGTTAAGGACTTTGCTGCTCCGTCTTTAGGCATTAGAGATGAAGGCCTGCTTTGGGGCTGATGAACCTTTCAAACAAAGTAAAAATCAGGAAAGTAACTCATACAAATCCCTCTGGGCTGAAGAAAAGGCTTAGGCCCTTGCTGAAGCTAATAATCTCAAAAATCAAACATGCAAAGCAAGTGCTCCAAATACATATCTAATGAAATGCGAAAAATGTCTCGTATCTACATCTATCAGGCCCTGGTTGTCGGGGACACGATCTCTGTATCCGGTGGGCCATATCAAGAGTGACACCTTGGCTTGGACGGTCTCCTCTAAGTAGGACAATGATGGGCTGGACATTGATCCATGCTGCCCTCATGTCAGCTATCTCCTCCTCCTCTACCCCAGTGTGTCCTGGGGTGACTCGGAGTCATAGAAGTCGGTGACATGTTGCTATGCTCGATATGTCTCTTGTGTTACTGTCACCTCTTGCTGCCTGGTCTGCTGCAATAAGTTCTCTCCATGTCGTCACATCTCCAACAACTACAGGCCAACACAAACCTGGTCATGGAATTGGATCACCGGGAAACAAGTGTCCCTCTTGGAAGAGACAGTGGTATCATACTCAAACCTCATTGTATATGGGGCAAGTACATAAGAAGTGCTCCTCTATCTCCACCTCCGCCAACATGCATAACCTGCAGATCTGTTGCTCTCTAGATGTATTTGTGGCTCTCCCTGCCCCAATCCTCAACTGATGGGAAAAGACCCGCATCTGTCCGATGGCAATCCTCAAGGCATGTGAGGCTCGACTATCCTTCATGAACTAGGGTCTAATAATCATTCCATCCCCCAACACCCTCAGGAAATGGTCAGGGTAGAACTAGATCTTGGTGGGAACTCCTGGTCGCCCCCAAGTCCGTGACATATAGAGTTGGAGTAGATCCAACCATATGATACGGTTGATCTCATCATGTGGGACCAAGGGATCAGGGGCATCCAAGCTATACTGAAAGGGGGGGAGATGACATCTCAAAATCTTGGCTAGCAAACCATCTGAATATGTGTGCGTACCACACCGTGCTAACCCCACTTTCGGCTAGTCATATAGATTACTCTATTGCGTGCCTCGCTAGTCTCCATCTATGTAAGTCCCAAACCCGATGAAGTTAAGTGACCAGAAGATGGCATCAGCATAAAGTGGTGTTAGGCCTGCATGATCTGGTGGGGGACTAAGGGCTTCTCCAAATGATCCCAGATTCCGTAATCACGTGCAGGCTCGAATTGCCGCCACTCGTCGTTGATACGTCATCCCCCCCAAAGCATGTTGCATACATGGATGTCGTCCTTACTAGCATGTCAAATAGCCATCCCTTCGTCGGAGGGTCCTGGAAGTGTGAGAGCACTGTCACTCTATCCAAGCTAAAGCTCCTTGTTTGGCATGCCTTGGCAGCATGGGTTATCGTGAAGACTAGCCCTACAAAGACTGCCCCTAGATAGGTGTATGATTGTACAACCTCCACTAACTTCCCTCGCTAAGTGAAGTTGTGTCGACGATGTGCTCCCCGTGAGGTGTTGAAGATCATAACCTTATCCTTGCCAAGGTTGACTGTCAAGTCTCTCTCTCGCTCTACCAAAAACCTCAAGATGTCTCTGTAAACCTGTTGTTAAAGAGGATAGAAGGACTACGTCATCTGCATGCAACAATATCTATAACATCAAGTTGGCCCGCAGTGATGCCTCATCGCCTAGGTGGCCAATGAAAGTTGTGATCTCATCAATGTGGAGCCCAATTAGTCTCGGTGAGAGCGGGCATCCCTGCTTCACTCCAATCATACTTTCGATCCAATCTGACAGGCCTTCAAGGGCACATACTCTCCCTTCGACTAACTCGTATCTCCGGGATCTGCATCTCCTGAAGTCGCCTAATCATGCGGGACCAAGGGACCGGGTCAAAGGCCTTTTGAAAGTCTACAAAGCAAGCATAGACTTTCTCGGATCTCGATCTCCCCTCCTTGATGACTGCCTGCAAAATGAAGATATGATCAAGAGTGGAGTGCCGTCTCCAAAGCCTATCCCAAGGCCCAATGTCCGGGTGTCTCTATGGAGGAGCTGATATGTCTCTCTAGTACTAATCCATAAATATTGGCCAGTATATGACCAATCATGAGAGTACGCTAGTTCCAAGTGTGCATGGAATCTCTCGCTTTGAGTATCAGCATGATGGTGGTGGTACGTCAAGCAAGGGAAAAAGGGGGAAGCCGTGGCATACTGCATGGTCGAACATTTGTGCCGAAATCGGGGCTAAGATACCTCCTCTCCATGTGCAAAGTGCTCATTCTGCAGCCCCTCATTGTCCTGGGCTCTTCGGTTGTGGAGCAAGCGTGCACATTCTATGCTGTGAATAGTTCCACTTATCCATTCCGTGTACGTGCATTGAAGTCACCTAGGAGGAGGACTTCTCCCTGCCTAGAGAATTCCATGATCATATATCATCTCATATGGGCTATGACCCACTATAGTGACCTCATGCGCATATGATGATGTGTTCGGGGGAAGTAACATACTTCAATGAAAAATGATAGTGTATCAAAGTGGCTGAACTCACACCCACATGTGCCGCGCATGCTCCTTCTCCTACATCACAAAGATAAGCGGTCATAGGTGTGACCTGAAAGAACTGCCACATCTCCTCCCGTACCCCACTATCTCTCCTCGTCTCCTATCTATGAGCTAACTCCCAAGTGTATCCTACGACTATGGGTAGTCCTCTATCTGGACTCTCATGTCCTCTCTTGTGTCTCGATGTAGGATGAAATTTCTCTATCAGTGTATGTCTCTGAGAAGCCCCCTGGATCAGACCGTAAGGTGCCATTGCAGTTCCTACACCAGCGTCAATCTGTGCTGTCCCTCTATCCCATGGCCTCGACTACATCATGTGCTGTCCGAGAGAGAGAGAGAGAGAGAGAGAGAGAGAGAGAGAGAGAGAGAGAGAAAATAAGAAAGTCTATTAACGTCCACTGGAGACTAAAAGGTCTATGGGATAGTAAGAAATCCTCTAGTACATCTGCTTTAGGCAAGGCACATGGCAGCTCCCAAGGAGTGCAAAAGCAACCCCAATTTATTTAGAGTACCTACATAATAGTCCGAAAGAGTAATCAGCCATACATCAGTTTAAGATTGAGAGTCTTTTGGTTTTGATTTCAACTCTCTGATTAGGGCTACACCTTCACGGTAAACTGCCCATTTTCCATCCTTTCTGGCAGCCCTGACTTTAGCTAGTTCAATTGCCTTATTGACTTGTGTAAGCTTCTCAGCTATCCATACTTTAGTACCCTTCAACTTGTAAGATTGTCGAAGAAGCTTGATCTGCATAACCTTTGACGTCAGTGTAAGGATTGCATGACGTTTATAGTGCATAATAGAAGCTAGCCTGGAGTCGTCATCGTCCCTCTCATCATCATTCATCCATTCAATGTTGGGCAAGCCTGCTTTGATCTTTGTCAATATTTCACTATATGTGTCCTCCTCTTTGTACCAATCTTCTAGGAGTCCCGTCCCCCTATTCTAATATTTAGCACATTATCACATCTAGCTTCCTGTTCTTTAATCTCTGCTTGAATCTCTGCTTGAATATCAGACTTACTTGCTTTGGTGTCCACTTCCACAATCACTTCCTTCTTAGCAATTTGTACTTCAATGTGAACAAGATCTTTGACTGTAGAGACGCTGCCGGGAAGGGGGGGAATCCTTACAAGATTTTACAGCCTCGTCAATTACTGCCTGCTTACCAAGCCATTCCAGAATGTGAAGTTGAGCCTTTACATCTGCCAATTCCAATCGTAGCTTTCTCACTGCTTGCTGCAGATTAAAAATCTGATCTCGTTGCCCAAGGATGGGTCGTTTTGAGCCTTCTTGTTGGCAATTGTGTGCATACGGAGAGGGCATCATGGCTGCAACTGTAGAGTACCGAGTCTTGATGGAGGTTGATGAAGTTGAGGGGGACTTGGAGGAGAGGGTAGGCCATTCTATAATTGGTTGTCAGTAGAACCCCTTAGCTGAACCTAACCCCCAAGTTGGGTTGAGGTTTAGCCCACCTCGGGGTTAGGGCTAGTTTGTTGTTTGAAGAAACTACCGGGGGGGGGGGGGGGGATGGGTTGTTGTTGACGACGAGACCGGGGGGGTTGGCAGCTGGCGTGTACTGGCTCTTGGGGTTGTTGGCTGTTGGTGGCTTGAAGGCTAGAGGCTACGCGCAGGCCATGGTTTGTGCGATGCTCTCAGGAGCGTGACACATGCTGTTGTCGCTACCATGTGGATTTTGGATTGATGTATGACGTATTCCGTTCCCTTGATGGTCATAGGGGAGTGGTTCCTACTAGCCCTCGCGACTTCATTCATTCCATATTGTGTACACGAGATGGTGATGCTTTATTCCACTCCCTTGATTGTGTGGAAGGCACGTGTACTTTGTGTGGTGACTTTGCTAGAGTGCCACGAGTTGCACTAGATACTTGTGATGTGCAGATGGTTCGTTGGCAGCAGTATGAGTACTGTACCTTGACATTAGATGGTGGTGCACAGTCGAGGAGGTTGCAGCTTGTGGGGAAGGAGACACCACGTGTTGTATTCATTGATTGTTTTCGAGGGAAATGATGAGGTGGCACATGTGGCAGCACGTGTGGCAATGTAAGGTGACATGGCAAGGAGTGATGTCACATCTGCTTGATGAGATGGCACCACGTGGTCTAACAACGTGGCATGGTTTTGATGACTCAGCCTTCCACATGGGCAGCATGCAGACTCCAAAGGCTTGCCACTAGGGTCGCTGATGCTCCTAGCATACCTCACCAAGCCTAATACCAAGCCTACCTTGTCTTGGTATTAGGCTTGGGTGGCCCTTTTTCTCCCACAAAAGGGAGATTTAACTGTTGGAGACCATATCGTACGTTTCCCTTACTCAAATTTAACCAAAATTTTTTCCTCTTATTCATCATGCAGAGGACTAAAAATATTGACATTTTTGAAATGTTTGGTTATGTTTGAGAATTACTAGATTTATTTTTAATATTCTTTGTTGATCCTCTAAGGAGTAAAAGTAAAAATTAAACTTCAATCTTCCTAAATCTAACTGTTGGATTTGGGATTTAATGATTCAACCACACACCCTTATGTGCCTACTAACCTTCCACCGAATTGGATTTGCTTAATTATTCAAAATACTAAAAAAATGTGGTGTGCTACTAAAATGCATGTATTTTATGACTTCATTTATTATAAATAATTATTTATAATTAGATAAATCATTCAAAAAATTACCAATAAATCAAGTTAAGCTCTACATAATGCAAAGAGACCACTTACAAAGTTTCAATAACATTTAATCTAAAATGAGTGAGAAATTTAGAATTTAATATGACACTCTTTGTTCGTGACAAACGTGTGACCACCCTGGAACCATGCCGTGTGACACAAAGAAATTTTTTGTGTGTGCATCGAATTTTCGATCAGACTATACGATTGTGTGCACAATAGCAAGTGTGATGTTGTGTCAGAAGACTTCAAAGACTAGATCCATAGGGAAGTAGGTGAGATTTGCATTTTTGTGTGCTAAAAAGCTTGTTTTTCCACCTCCTTAGGATTGGGGAGTGAACAAAAAGTGGACACCCTTAGCTTGCTACCACCCGCTAGTTGCTCAGGAGAGCTGATGGGCCTAAACTGACCGAGGGAGATCCGGAGCGCATGTGGTAGATGAAGTTGTGTGTAACCCGGAGGTGTGATGAAGCCCTCCTGTGAGATCTGGAGGCAGTGTCGGCGGTAGAAGTCGAGCTTCACAGGAAGCTCGGAGTGAAGAAACCCAGGTGTGGAGCTAGAGCAGATCCGCCCGAATGAGCCGGTTGACCTCCTGGTCAGTGGGGGAGAGAGGAGATGGTGGAGCGTCGAGGCTGTACTAAAAAGGAGGCAACCGGTCTAAGTCGAGGCCCAGTCGGGTGAACCAACTGGAAAGACAACTATACCAGCATCGCTGGTCCCCATCAACGGATAAGGCCATAGAGGAGGATAGGGCTAACCAAGGTAGGCGGAGGCGACCGTCAGCGGAGGAGCCAAAATCCCTGACTCTGTGGAGGTAGGTGATAGCCTGAAAAGCCGCATCAAGCTGTAGGGGTGAGGCGCCGAACTCTGCTAGAATGATCTCGTGTGGTACCGATGGTTTGCTACGGATCATCCGAGCAAACATCAGTATCTCTAGGCGCTCAACTCGAGCCCACTCTGTGTCTGAAAGGTCGACTCCCCACCAAGGGCTACCGTACATGCCTGCTGGGCGGACCAAAGAATAAAAAAGAAGAGACTTGGTCCGCGGGTCCTGGAAGTGGGAGTGGTAGCACTGTTGCTCCAGCCTGGCAAGAGCGGCGTATCCCCGGCTGATCCTGGCTTGCATGGCCGGGCGCATCGTGAAGATCGGGCCTGAGAAGACAACGCCCAAGTATGTGTAGGAGTCAACTATCTCAACAGGGTTGCCAGCGAAGAGGAACTGCTCTCGGTGCATAGCTGGGTCTGGAAGTGTTGAAGATCATCACCTTGGTTTTCTCAAGGTTAACCTTCAAGTCATGTGTATCACAAAAGACCTGAAGTCCATCCAAGTGTCGCTGAAGACCAGTAGCAGAAGAGGATAGTAGTACTACATCGTCTGCGTATAGGAGAATCTAGATGGCAGTCTCCGCAAGAGAGCAGCCTGCACCTCCGAGTGTCCTGATGGTGGTCTCGAGCTCGTCGATGTAGAGGCCAAATAGAGTCGATGACAAGGGACATTCTTGTTTGACTCCGATAGTGCTCGTGATCTCTGGGGTCCAGTTGGGCCAATCCTGACCTGCCCCGTCACCCGCTCATAGAGAGCTACTACTGCCCAGATAATCGCCGAGTCGTAGCCTAACTCCTGCAGACATCTGATGAGTCAGGCGCGGGGAACGGTGTCGAATGCCTTGCGGAAATCCACAAAGCAACAATATACTCTCTGTCTCCTGTGTCTCGCCTCCTCAATGATCCCTCTAAGTGTAAAAATGTGATCGTAAGTCGAGTGATCCGTCCTGAAGCCGGCCTGTCCGGATGCCCTGAGCCCCTGTATCTCTGCGCGAGCACTGACCTCGCCATCTAACACTGATGCATAGATCTTGGACATAACATGTCCAACCATGATGGTTCTGTAATTCCCTGGATCCATGGGATCTCCTGCTTTGTGGATGGGTGTGATAGTGTTCAGGGTCCAGGCTCTGGGGAACCTGTGGCAGACAGCTTCATTGAACAGCGTTGCCAGGATGGGGGCTAGAGTTTTGATGCCATAGGCAACAAACTCTGTGCATAGGCCCTCATGATCCTTAGCTCGACCGTTATGAAGCTTATGCGCTGCGTGGGTGACTCCCTGGGTTGTGAAGAGGATACAAGAATTGGGGCGGGGGGTGGCTGAGAGGTCGGGAGGAGGCTGATCAGGGATATCATAGAGTGTGCGTGCGTAGGTGTGCCAGAGGAAAGTGTCCGTGAGGGGGGGGGGATCGGCGTTCTAGGAATTTCCTCCAGAAATCCTTGGAGTTGCTACTAAACAAAATGTTCAGTAGCGTATCCTCATTCTGGCGCAGGAAGGCTAGCTTCTTGCGACGGACTAGTCGACGATAATCCCTGGTGAGAGAGATAAGATATGGTATGATTGTATTTAAGTCCACTGTGAGACCCTTCAAGATCTATGGGACTGGCAATCGCTATCAACTAATAGAGAGAGAGAGAGAGAGAGAGAGAGAGAAAGAAAGATATATTAACGTTCGCAGGAGGCCTCGCGGCCCTATGGGACAAAGTACAAAATCAAGTAACTCATACAGACCACTGTGGTCCGCTAAGGCCCTTGCTGAGTACTAAAATGCTATACTAGTACAAAATAGCAAAAAGGTAGCAATAGCATGAGAGAGAGAGAGCCACAGAGAGAGAGAGAGAGAGAGAGAGAGAGAGAGAGAGAGAGAGAGAGAGAGTCTTCAAAAGACTAAAGGGTCTATGAGACATCCATAGCCAAGACTGATACTTCAGACCATTAAAAAAAGAGAGAGAACCTACATCAAGATACACTGCGATGTCTCAACAGAAGGATGCATGTAGCAAATCGTATCATATCAGCCTACAAGAGGCTTTGGTAAATCACTACTAAGGAGCCCGTTCGTCATTTGTCTACCTATGTGTTGGGCCTTTTGTATATTGTCTAAGGGACTAGAGCCACTAGGCAACGGAGGACATTGAAATCAGTGATAGGACGTTGGTATCATCAAGGGATGAAATTAGTGATAGGACGCTGCCGGTGGTCAGCTTGGGTAGCCTGCCTATGCCATACTCTCCTCTTCTGTGGATGCAGAGAAATATCTTGCCATCTAGCAAACACTACTCTCACTTCTGTCCTCATCTCCCCAATTCAAAAAGTAGAGAAGGGCAGCCTATCAGCTCATGATTTAGTGTGGGTCGCATTAGCGTGTGTCTGAGGTACGTGATCTTTGAGCCGCCTCGCAAGCACTACTCTCAATCCCATCATCTATCTCCCGAAGTCAAAGAGTAGAAAGGGGTAGCCTACCCGTGCTCATGATTTGATGTGGATCGCATTAGCGTATGTTTGAGATGCTGATCTCCAAGACAAAAAGGACAAAAAGCATTGACAATCCAGATAATCAATGATTATGCACATATCTTTGAAATCTACCAAGGATCTCATAATATCAAGGGCTTCTCATAAGCACGTGCTCCTCTGTCTCCACCTTATATATGTCCCATCGGGTGCAAAGTCTCAACTCACAATGATGGCGAGAGGCATCAACCTCTCACCTCGTCTCAATATGAAACCTATGCGATGAGATTCAAAGCTAGCCCATAGCTATCCACAATACATGTGAGAGATGAATCTATCAAAACACTACCTAGGACCAGATTACACCCAAAGATAGTATAAGCCCAAAGACTAAAAAGACGACACGCTTTAAAGCTCCCCACCTTGGATTTTAAAGTTCAAGGATCCAAAATATTCCCAAAGGTGAAATTCCCAAAACACGACGACGATGATGTAGAATAGATAAGATTTTCTTCAAAACTTTTCTTGTTATATGGATGACTAAAGTATGAAATTTAGGGATTAAAGTACTCTTACTTTTACAAAGATAAGCATGGAATTGGGGAGTTCCACCTCCATATTTAGCTCTGTCCAAAATGTTTTGAGTTAATGTAGGCATTCTACTGATATTCAACAAAGTCTGAAGTGTGGGTCTTGGTATTTTGGCTTAAACTACTGTGGTGTTCATGTAGAAGGGAAAATTATTTTATTTGCTTTGTGTGAAGATGAACCGTCTACCAAAGCCTATGGGTAGGACAAAGCACTTTCAATTTGTTAGGATCATTGAGGGAATGAATCTAGGATTAGTAGATAGGAAAAGATCTTGATGCTTCTTTGCAAAGCCTACAAGTAAGCATTTGCTTTGGAAAGTATATTTTGTATATTATCATGTCTTAACAAAGGAAAGAGGAATGTGATCTTTTTGTTTGGGGGCGGGACGTAAATTAGACACAAGGAGAGGTAAAAACCCTCTTATCTATTAACTTAACCACAGGTGAACTTGATTGTACAGCAAGTCGAATGCTGACTCGAAGCTTTTGAAATTCAATAGGAAAGCACACAACATGAAGAATAAAGATTATGTTAAAAACAAACCAAAAGAATTGTATTATTTAGAAAATCATTCATAGCAAGCCGATCAATACAGTGTGAATTCGTCCCTGACTGCATGTGGTTCATCAAAAGTTGCCAAAAGAAGTTGATTACAACTTAAGAGTCCTGCCAAGTATGGAAAGTAAGGTTGCGTAGCTGCATACCGAGCCAGTCAAAGGCAACAACATGAAAATCTCTAGACAAGATAGGTATCACCTTGCGAAAAGAGTAGGCCTGCAGATGTGAACAGCATGATTAATAACAGAAACATCCACAAAGGCTGCAAAAGTAAATGATATCTTCCAGGTCTTTCTCTAGAAAGTTCACACACACAAAATTCCAGAGAGTCTGCAACCACTTCATTTTTTCCCCAATTCTTCTTGTTTTGGTAAATTATACATACATAATTACTTAGCTTTGGTGCTATCTACGATTTTCATTAGTCACATGAACTAAAGTGGAAATATGATAAATAAGCCAATCTCTTGGGGACTATTTCGTTTGTTTTGAAAATACAAGAAATGCTGTAAATACAGCATGGAAACATCAAGACGACATCTTATCCCATGTTTCATTGAGAAGCTTGCAAACACTGCAATATTTGCCCTAGCTTTTTTTGACATGTAGAACCAAACATGGTCTCTTTTTGTTTGACTGCTTTAAAGAATGTATGATGTTGAAAATTCTATACCTGAAGGCCCTAAAAATATGGACAGCATTCCAAAAGATCCATGATGCAAAAGAGCAAATACAGTTATCTTATTCTTAAGTCATTCCAACCTGCGATGGAAACCCATGCACCAATAGAATTGTTGGATTTGCGGGATCTCCCTCTTCAATGTAGAACCATCTAGACACAAAAGATCATCAAAAGATCCTTTAATGGATTGAATGAACGTATGTTGGTAACAACTGAGGATTGAAAAAACTATCATTTGGATAGCAAGCCATGTGAGTAATAAATTATCCTACGAAACCCCTTACACACGCTTGACAGAGAAATTAGCAATAAGACATGCCACATTTTTGTTAAAACTCACAAGATTGACAATCTTAAACTCAATTAAATAAAGCAAGGACTAGCTACTATGACATCCCCACTGATGTCATCAGCCCCCAACCGTGGGTGTAGACCACAATATAAACATATGCTCTCAAGCTAGCACTAAAGGAGAAGGCTAATAAAAAAGAAGTCCACATTCTTTTCATTCATGCTACAACTGCTTGTAAAAAACTATATGATTTCATTTGGTCTATAAGACTGAAAAAAACCATATAGAATGAGAAAAAAACTGAACAGGTAGAGCCACTAAGCCGGCATTCACACCCAATCTGAACCCATGGAAAAAAGATAGATATACAATGTAATATCACTGTGACAGTCCTCTTTATGATGTCTGAGCAACCATATCCACTGGGCAGCTGAGAATAGATAGGAGGGTCTCAGCGGACAAAGGCTCCGGTGGGGTCCGACGCTGCTGAGAGCTAAAACATAGGAGCAACTTCACATTGCCGACAAGATTGCTCCTATTTTCGAGAACATCATAGGAGCAACTTCACACCTTCGACAAGATTGTAGACCAAATGCCAAAATCACTGACATGGCCCCAAAGAATGTGGACTCAATCAACTCTAGTATGGTACCTGCTAGACCGCCACACACATGACCAACGCATGCTAATATAATGCTCATCGGGCACCTCAACAAGCCGCGGCAGCCACGGTCTCAACCCTTGCTATTGCACCGGCATCAGCCATGGCACCAACCATGCCACATGTTGCCAAGGGGTGCCCTTACTACCCTCGCCCGCGCACATCCACCAATGGTGGTGCTCCCGGGAAAATTGTTGCTTCTACTATGATGATGTCGGTCATAGGAAGACTGAGTGTGCATTGTATAAAAAGCATCAAGCTGAGAAGGAGCAGATCCGCACTCAGACTATTGTGGCGCTAGTTGTTGCTGCCCATGCGAATAGGATACATATTGTTGCTCTTGATGAGTCAAATGTGTTGTCCACTGACAATGTTGCCTCAGTCCTGGCCGTGACAAAAGCGATCAATGTTTCGCTAGGTCTAGCGTTGCCAAATAGGTGTCCCATCCAGAACGATAAGAAGCCAAATTGATTGGTAGGCACAAGCACAAATTTGCACACAGGTAATGGAGGATCCAAGAAAGACGATGCTGCCTCAGTCCTGGCCATGACAAGAGCGATGAATGTTTCGCTAGGTCTAGTGTTGCCAAATAGGTGTCCCATCCAGAAGGATAAGAAGCCAAATCGATTGGTAGGCACAAGCACAAATTCACACACAAAGAATGTAGGATCGGATAGAAGAGAGAGAATGCAGGTAGCAAAGGGTCGCAGAAGAACACCCGTCACATCAAACTTGGATTCCCCAAAACAAAGGAGTACAAGATACAAGTACCTAGACCTAGGACTAAGTGTCCTAGGTGTCACATAGGACTAAGTGTCCTATGTGGCCTAAAAGACACTAACACTATAAGTGTCTTTAGTTATGCCTACAAGGCACATACCATGGCCTATAGGGCATCACTAGAACCACCAGAGGATGGCCTACAAACCCCCCTCCATGGGATGAGCTGAAGTACTCTGGAAACGTCTCAGAATACCTCGTATTTTCTAGTCATGGTGGCACATGTTCATCCAAAAGGATATAGCCATCTATGAATGTTCAAGGGATGTCAGATCATGTAACAAAGAGAAACAAGTGTAAAGCTTGTCGAAAGACTTCAAACTTGGACAAGAAAGTGCCTTTGTAAACATATCTGCTATGTTGTCCTTTGTGGGAAGATAGGACAACTCTATGTCTCCTGCTGACAACCGCTCCCGAACATAATGAAAGTGAACTTCAATATGCTTGGTACGTGCATGAAACACTAGGTTACACGCAATGGCCAAAGCACTCTGGCTGTTAGTGTAGACAGTGTTAGTGTAGACAATAGTGGAGGATGTCTGGCGAATACCAAGATCTGTAAGTAACTGTCGAATCCAAACACACTCTACTGTAGCGGTGAAAGCTGCCCTGTACTCAGTCTCACAGCTAGACGTGGCAACTACTGGTTGCTTCTTGCTGAGCCAAGAGATACATGAATTGCCAAGCAAAAAACAATTGCTAGTATGTGACACTCTGGTGTCGAAACATCCTGCCCAGTTACTATTCGTGTAAGCATGCATGGTAAGTGAACCCTGATCACCATAGAAGAGGGCTAAATCTTGAGTGCCTCTGAGATATCTGAAGACACTCTTCACTGCCTGCCAATGCTGTGAACTGGGCATGTGCATGAATCTACTAAGCTAAGATCCTGCATACTGCAAGTCAGGCCTGGTGTGACATAAATAAATAAGGCATCCGACAGCCTGCAGCTGTCAAAAATCTACTGCAAATCAGCCTTGAAAGCTGCAATTTGCTAAGTATCTGGGCCCGTGATGAGCATATCATCCACATATAAAATCAGCACTAAAAAATCAGATCCACTCCCATGGACATAAAGAGTGGGTTTTGTTGGACTATTTTGAAAACCAAGGGATAGTAAGTGTGCATGAATTTTGGCATACCATGCCCTGGGTGCCTACTTAAAACCATAAAGGGCTTTTCTAAGCCGGCATACCTTATTTTTAGAATTAACAACCTCAAAGCCAGGAGGTTGTGTGAGATAGACTTCTTCCTGCAGATCCCCATGAAGAAAAGCAGTCTTGATGTCAAGTTGGTGCACTTGCCAATGATGATGGGCTGCAATGGCAATGATACATCTAATGGTAGTAATCTTGGATGTGGGAGCAAATGTCTCCTCAAAGTCAATGCCTTGTTGTCAGGCATACCCTTTTGCAACAAGACGAGCTTTGTATCGATCTATGCTGCCATCAGATTTCCTTTTTAATTTGTAGACCCACTGCGTTCCAATGGCATGCTTGCCAGGAGGGAGATCTACTAATTCCCATGTGTCATTTTTTGCAATAGATTGTCAGCAAGGAGTGCAAACTCAAGAAAGTGACCATGTTGTCTATTCCCTGATCTTGTCCGGGCAGCAAAAGGCTGATCTTGTTTGCTGTCCCTCAATGTATCAAAAAGCCATTTGGGAACTTGCCTTTGCTGTCTATTCACAGCTCTTTCTTCAATGACTGCATCATGAGTAGTGGGATCATTTTGTGCCGGAAGGTTGTGGCTGATTATTGCTTAGTGGAGGGCCTGAAGGAGGCTCACGTTGCTGGTAAAAATCCTCTTCTGATGATGGTAGAGGTAACCAAGATTCAAAAGCATCAAACATGTCAACATCTGGCTTTGCATTGCAGTCCACAAGAGGAGAAGCTGAATGTTCAGCAAAGATTACCTCTCTACTGACAATAATCTTCCCAGTATTTGGTTGATATAACCAATACCCTCTGCTCTCCTGGCTGTAACCAATAAATATGCATTTGATATCCTTGTCATCAAGCTTATGTCTCAGCTGAGATGGAACATGAACATATGCAGGAGAGCCAAAAACTCTCATGTGTGAAAGTGAAGGCTTTTGGCCTTTCCATGCTTCATAAGGTGTAACAGTCTTCAATGCCTGTGTAGGTGATCTATTGAGCACATAGTTGGCACACATAACTGCATCAAGCCAAAATTTATTGGGCAAAGACTCGGCCTTAAGCGTGCATCTGGCCATCTCCATTGTGGACCTATTTTTCCTATCAGAAACATGATTCTGCTAAGGAGTGTAAGGAGTAGTGCATGAGTGAATAATGCCTCGTGAAGACAAAAATGCATCAAACTCCTTTGACATATACTCTCCCCCCATATCTGTGTTGAGGGTGACAAGCTTGCATCTTGATTCATTCTCAACCATATTCAGCCATCTCTGAAAGCATAAGAAAACTTCAGATTTGGCTTTTAAAGGATATACCCAGCAATATCTTGTGAAATCATCAATGAGAGTCATGAAATACTTATACCCCCCAATGGCATTTGTCCTCATTGGGCCGCAGACATCACTTTGTACTAGCTGCAATTTCCTTTGTGAGAGTTTTCGACAATTCTTTTGAAAAGGAAATCGATGCATCTTACCCAAAAGACAACCCTCACACACATGTTTGGAAATTGTGTGAGCCTGAGGTACATCATTTGCCATCTGTTGTGAATGTAGCTTTGCAAGAGCTCTATAATTGAGATGGCCCATTCTCTCATGCCAAAGATGAGTTTCAGCAAGCTGTGAATCTGAAATAGCCAATGCTTCAATAGAAAGTGCAGCTGAATGATGATCAAGGTGATAAAGCCCTTTTTGTAAAGTGCCAGTGAGAACTATGGCATTGTCATCACGAAGATCATAAACTAGGCATCTGTAGCCATCAAAAATAACTCTGAAACTTGAAGTGGTAATTGCTGAAATTGAAATCAAGTTGACTTCAATTCTAGGTACAAAAAGAACATTTGTCAGAGTAACAGCATGGCTTGAAATGGAGATGATTTTGATTTTTTCATATAGAATTTTGTAGGAGTTGCAAGCGTATCGATGGGCGCAAACTTTGCTACCAAGGACACACACATGGTCACATACGATGATGACATCTACGAACAATGGATTAGGATTTTGACATTAGTGAAGCAGGGTGATCTTGAGGGTCGAAATCCCACAATAACATATATGAGGTGTCTACTAGGATTGGAAGACGAAGATGTACATGCACTTCAAGCAAAGATTGAGTCTAAAGAAATAGTCTTGGTCAAGTCAAGCAAAGACAAGGACTCCATTGAAATGTCTCAACGGGCAATGGAGATTAAGCATGATAGAGCCCTGAAAGAAGCGCTCATCAAGGAGTTCAACTCACGTCACCCTTCGCCCCCTTGCAACTGACAGGATGGCTTGAAATGGATGTGAGCTGCACATCTCCAACTCCTTTTACAGCATATGAAGCATCATTAGCACATGTAACAGGCCCCCCTCGAGGTGCATCAGCTAAAGAATGAAACGACTGTCTGCAAGATGTGACATGCTTGGAAGCACCACTATCAAAGTACCAGGACTGAGCATCATTAGCAGTAAAGAATGCATCAGCTTTGGAGGGATCAAATGAGCAATGGACAGCCCATGCCCAATCATCTTGAAGAGCATGTGCATGTGAAGCATCTTCTGGCTCATGGGATTCAATAGCATGAGAGGCATTAACTGTCAATCCTGCTTTCTTTTTCTCCGAAGCAATGTGCTTCTTGCATTCTGAAATGTCATGTCCATGCTTGCAACAATAGTTGCATCTTTTCTTCGTTTGCTGTATTTTTAGATGCATGGGAGGAATTGCAGCTGCTATGCGCAGATTTTGGCTTGCCCATAGGCTTGGAAGCCTTGCCTCTTCCTGTCTGCTGTGAAGCAAATGCATGATCAGGAATAATGGCTTGTCTATTAGCTCTACTTTGCTCTTCCTGCAAAAGCAAAGTAACTAGCTGATTAAAAGAATAATGGTCTCGATTACCCATGGCCACTAATCGAAGGGTTGTAGCAAACCCTTGATATGTATCTGGCAGTCCATTCAATGTGGTACTGACAAGCTGTGAATTTGGCACGAGCTCATCAATGTTGGCAAGCTGTTTCATGAGGTCCTTGACCTTTGTCAGGTATGCATCCATAGACTCACTTTCATTCATACTGACTTTCTGTAATTGCCTTCTCAAATATGTAGCACGAGCTTCATTGCAAACCTGATAGAGAGAAGCCAACTTATCCCAAGCATCCTTTGCTGTCTTGCAAGACCGGATGTGTGGAATAATGATTCTCTTGCATGATAAAGCAATGCATGAATGTGCATTTGCATCTCTTGCATCCCATCTTGACTGTTCTTGAGTTGGAAGAGCAGCAGCAGGACTGCTAGAGGAAGAGGCATCAGGAGGATTACCCCCTGCAGAAGGACCAGCAGTAGAGGCAACCACTGTAGCATTGGCTACCTCAGATCAGCCCCAGAAACAATATTCCACGAATGCTTTGCAGCAAGAATATGTTTCATGAGATAAGACCACATCGGATAGTTGGTGCCATCCAACTTATCATCTTCACGAAGAACTCCAAATAAATCTTGATTGTTCCCAGCCATAGCAAAGGTGATACCCTGAAAAAGACCTGAAAACCCAAAAGCCTCAAGGCTATCACTGCAAAAAGCTGGCTGTCCAAAAAATGACAGCAAATATCTACAAATTTCTGACCCAAATCAAAGGGCAAATGCAGATCTAACCCAAATGTGACTGTGGCAGGCAATGTTCACTGCAAAAACAGCAAATCTCGCAAAAGCCCCAAATTTTAATGAGGGCAAATAGGCCAGAAAGAGGGCAAATGCAAAAAAGCCCCAAATTTTGCTGGAATTTTTGCAAATGTGACCCAATGTATGAAGATTTGACTCAATGTCTTGCAAAAGTTGCTCAATGTCCTACAAAAGTGACTCAATGTATAGCCTCAAGGCTTGAAAATGTAAAAGTAAGAGTTGCTGTCCGAAACTCAAAAGTATGAGTTACTTCTCAGTTGAAATTAAGCTTCCAACGCTTGAAATTAAGCTTCCAACGCAGAAGCCCCAAATTTTTTGTTGACCAAATTTCGGATCAAGTACAACTGTACGGATGTCATTACGGTGCTTGTACAGAACACAGTACGATAGCCGTACGGAACTATAAAGTAGCCTCGTACGTGCACATGTGACTGTACAAAGAAGCAGTACGGAATATGCACGATGTACGGATCAGGTACGACACAGTGTACTGAACGCAGATGTATGGCGACGCAGGTATCCGTACGTGACAGTACGGAACGAAGTGTAGGGCGACGCAAATATCCGTACGTGACAATACATAACGCAATGTACGGCGACGCAGATATCTGTACGTGACAGTACGGATGTCTGGTGTGCAGGCTGTACGGTGGCATAGGTACCACGTAGTACGGCTGTATGTCGATAGTACGGAACACACAAAGGTACGGGAGCCTTGGACAGCAGCTAGAGAGCCTTGAACAGGTTGGAGCGGGAACGACCAGCAAAGGAGCAGACTTCGAATGAGTGATAGAGGGCGGCTCAAAGGGGCTGAGGAGAGCTGGAAGACAAGTGTAGAACTCAGCTCTGATACCACTCTAGGATCGGATAGAAGAGAGAGAGTGCAGGTAGCAAAGGGTCAGAGAAGAACACCTGTCATGTCAAACTTGGATTCCCCAAAACAAAGGAGTACAAGGTACAAGTACCTAGACCTAGGACTAAGTGTCCTAGGTGTCACATAGGACTAAGTGTCCTATGTGGCCTAAAAGACACTAACACTATAAGTGTCTTTATTTATGCCTACAAGGCACATACCATGGCCTATAGGGCATCACTAGAACCACCATAGGATGGCCTACAAGTAACGGAATGGGTCCAAGAAAGGCAAGCTCTAGTTGGTGCGATATCAGATCCCAAATACAAACAAGATATAGAAAACTCAAAGCTTGACAATGTGATGGTACTCGCTAGGAGGGGCTGAGTGTGCCACAAGACATGGTGGTGAACCCTAGTTTGGGGGCAGAGTCATCTTTCGAATCCAGTTATGATTGTGGGAAGTGTTGAAGGACTTGCAAATCAACACGTCAATTCAGTAACTATTGGATCTCGAACCAACCTTTTGCTAGCGATTGTGCAAGACAATTTTGAGTTTGGAGAAGTTTATGACACCAATCCCAAGGATCTAGCTCAAACCCGCGCAGTACCGACTGTTTGCAATGCAAGACTGACAGGTGCCAATCCGACTGTCTACACCGCATAACCCGATTTACAACTGGATGGTCTAGAAGGATTAGCTTATGATGAGAATATTGTGGTAGTTAAGCGACACTGAATGGCTAGGCGGTCCCGAGCGTGGAGGCTCGGGGCTCAACATAATGTCTGATGCAATGTTTCGAAGGGTCGGATTCTCCAGATGGGAGCCAGCTCCATTCACAGTTAGAATGGCCAACGAACAAAGGGTACAACCGATGGGCCTTCTCCACAGGATTATGATTACAATTACCGACCTCAAGTTGGTCATCACAATAGTAGTACTACACATGGAGTATATTAGCGACGCTTACCCCATCCTGTTAGGAAGGCCTTGGCTACAGCAAGCAAGCATTAAACAAGACTGGCACTCCGACCAGCACCATCTAAAAGGAAAAGAAGAAAGTCAAGTTATAAGTAAAATCGAATGACCGGTCCATATGCATGTTTCCCCCCAGGTTGTGAAGGGTAAGTGGTACTACACATGGAGTATATTAGCGGTGCTTACCCCATGCTGTTAGAAAGGCCTTGGCTACAGCAAGCGAGAGTTAAGCAACACTGGCACTCCGACCAGATCACCATCTGAAAGGAAAAAAAGAAAGTCAAGTTATAAGTAAAATCGAATGACCGGTCCATATGCATGTTTCGACCTAGGTTGTGAAAGGTATAAATATGGATGACAGGATGGATAATGGCAAGGAGGATGAATATCTCACGGACAAAACCCCAACCTCGCCGACTTGTTTGAGGTGGATGTGGTGGCAGCCATGGACAAGTACCTACTACCACCTGCCAAGGAAGCATTGCCACAGTAAGCCGGTGATTCCGTAGCCACCAACTCCTGCATGCTACATGAATTGAGCTTGGAAGCTAATCCCAACATCCGCAAACTTATCGAGGCAGAGGAATCTTTTGAGAATGAGATTTTGCAGTCTTGACAAGTCAAGGAAGATGACTTGTCCAACCTCAACCTCGGAATGGAGGCCGACCCATGGATCATAAGGGTTGCTCACCACTTACCTCAGAGTTTTGGTCGGCATTATAGTCCCTGCTTGGATACTTTGTGGACATATTCGCCCAGAGCTAGACCAATATCTGAATTTCGTCCATTGTTATCGTTCCTAAGAACAATAAGCTGTGAGTCTGTGTCGACTATCGTAGGCTCAATACTACCACCATGTCCGACGCCATTCTGTTACCCTTCATGGACTCTATGCTTGATGTGGTTGCACGCCATGAGATGTATTCCTTCATGGACGGGTTCAGCAGCTATAACCTGGTCCGGATGGCTAGGTAGGACCAAGATAATATGGCCTTTATAACTGAATGGAGGGTCTTCGCATCTAGTGTCATGACCTTTGGCTTAAAGAACATGCCCATAGCATTTCAACGCATCGTACACGAGATTTTTAACGAGTATCTAACTTTGTTCATGCAGATCTTTTGGAATGATTTCAATATTCTTTAAGAGCCAAGAGCAGTACCTCCATCACCTCACAATATGCCTAACTAAGTGTCAAGATACCTTGGATGTCAGTGAACCTGACAAAATGTGTGTTTGTAGTTAGCAATGGAATGCTACTGGGTCACATCATTTTAAAGGACGGGATTGCAATCGATCCGGCCAAGGTAGACTAAATCTGCAAAGCCGCAAGTCTAATTGATGGCAAGCAATTGGCTAACCTTGGCCAAGTTCGTTGGCACAATCGGATGCTCCGTCACCTTGCAGATGTGGCCGCGCCCCTCAATGTGCAGCTCAACAAGGTGCCATTGGCCTTGACACCAGAGTGCGACCATTCCTTTTGGTATCCGAAGCTCATGCTGGCTAACGCCCCGAGTGTCCAATCCCTAGACTAGACACTAATGTTTCATGTGTTTGTCGATGCGTCCGATGTGGCAACTGGCGTAGACTTGATGCAATAGAAGACAAAGGGGAGGTACTGAAAAATCTACTATGCAAGTAGGAGGTTGTCCAAGGGCCAGAAGAACTATGTACAACAGAAAAAGAGGCACTCATCATGATTTATGCTATGAATAAGTTATGGCACTATCGCCTCAACAACAAGTCCAGTTTCCATGTGGACCATTCAGTGCTATTGTACCTCCTCAACAAACTAAATCTCACAAGTAAGTTAGCTCGTTGGATGTTATTGTTGCAAGAATTTGATTCCTCTATTGTCCATACTCTAGGTTCCATGCAAGCTATTGCCGACTATTTCTCCTAGTTGGAGTGTAGAGAGAGGGCCAACTTGTTCATTGACAACTTCCCAGATGACGGCTTGTTCAAGGTCGAGGTAGCTGCACAAGACGATGTTCCAGCATTTGTGCCCAGTTGACATGACGACATGTTCTAGTTTGTCAGCACCAACATCCCCGGAGAGCACCTATCCCAAGATACGCACAAGTGACTTGCCCTCCAACGTCGAAACTTTTGCATCATCGCAAGTCTCCTTTATCACCTCGACCCCAACAAGGCCGCGTACCCCCATAGACCAACTATAGCCGGAGATACCTGCAAGTATGTCAAGCAAAACGATGCCTGCCAAAGGTTCAGCTAGCCAATCATTCATCATCGTACAAGTTTTCCACCACGATCACCCCTTTCAAAATGGTCTATGGGGTCAAGGTAGTGATCTTTATGGAGTTCTTGGTTCCAAGCCTCCAGATCATAGTATTGAGTCCAAAAGAGTCCCTTTCCTAACCAGATGGACCAGCTCCAGCAATTAGGTGAAGGCCAATACATCACCTCGAATGTCTCTGACATAGTACGACGACTCCGGAAGAAATGGATCAATAGGCATGTGAAGATCCGAATATCAAAGAGACGGACACAATATTACTCTTTTGATCCCAACTTGGCCTTCATGCCAGAAAGTTGAAGCTCCGGTGGGCTAGACCATATTGGGTCGTTAAGAGATTTTATGATGGTAAGATTTTATTGGGCATGTTGCGAGGCAAGTAATTCAAGAAGCCAATTTATGGCTTTCATCTGAGGTCCCATTTTGGTCTTGTGCCACTTTTCAGCCCACTATAAGGAAGATTACCGTCAACAACGATGTTATCATGCAGCCTTACCTTGGCTAGACTGCAAAGACAGCCTAATGTGGATACCATAGATGTGTTTGATACGTTGTTGTCGCTCCTTCACTCTGGTGCAGACTCAAATTAGATTTTGTAGGGTCAACCTCCACCTACTTCTAGCAGCTCTCACGTTCCACATGCTCAGCCTGATTTGCAGCCACATCATGATCATGCAATCGATCAGGCAATTCAAGAGGAAAGGGCTGTCTTTAGACAGCAAAAGACAGTGCCAAGTGGGGCATTTACAGAACAACAAGCAAACCGAGCCCTTGGCTGCTCACACTAGAGGTGCACAAAGACAGATGCATGGCAATTTGCTTGATGTTGCATTGACTGCCATTGCCTGTAATGCGGAACCTCAATGTCACCGAGATGTGTCTACATAGAAAATTGCAGATTTCAAAGCTGATTTGCAAAAACCATTTGCAATGTCAGATATGGGCAGGTTATACTACTATTTGGGCATCCGTTTTGCTAATCTTGAGAAGGGCATCATGATGAGTCAATCCAAATATATTGGATAGCTCTTGCGGTGCTTCCAATTCGAGGATTGTAAGCCGGTTTCTACTCCATTGGAACTTGGCTTCCGTTTCTCCTTGGAGGATGGGAGTGCCCCATTTGATGCCACTCTTTACCAGCAGGTTGTGGCCTGGCTATTTTACTCCAACCTTTGGTAACCTTATGTATAATTTCGCACCAGCTTAGCTTTTCCAAAGCCCTCATCTCCCTAGACAAATCTGGATGCCACATGTCCTAATTGGAAGCCCCTACCATGCACCCTTTTCACCCCTCTCTTGGGATAACATTAATTATATTTGTTGGTGCACCTAGGTCCTCGACCTTTGATTCGTCTAGTCTGTGCCATGTCGCCCTCACCGAAGACCTTGACACAGATTCCTTTGACCAATTTACATGAAGCCCAATAAATATAATACAAACATTGATTCTCTAAAGGAAAATGTCAACTGACCATTCCTAGGTCATGTTACCTCAACTTGAGTGTAACATTCCTTCCCTCTTCAGGCATCAGTGTCTTGACGATAAAGTTTGGTAACACTCTCCGTAATTGGTATATGGATTCCTAGGTAGCTTCTAATAGAGGTAAACCATGCCATGCAACCAACACCGTGGGTATCTTTCTGATTGCGTACTTACATTGTTCCTCGGTCCAAGATTCTTGTTGGTTTGCGCCTCGTATTATCCTCTATCTCTTGAAACAAAACAATACCCTCGATTAGTGAGTAACCTGCACACAAAAATTTCTTTAAACGTGAAACATGAAACACTGGGTGCACCTTACGATCCTGTGGTAATTCTAATTTATAGGCTACCTTGCCTATTCTTTTAAAATTAACCACGGCCCACAATATCTCGTTGATAACTTAGCGCACTCTCCTGCAGTCCCCACAATATCTCGGTGATAACTTAGCACACTCTCCTGCAGTCAGTGCGAATGAACTCTGAGAAAAACTTTTTCTCCTTCCTTAAATTCTCTAACGGGTCTGTTTTCATCCGCATACGTCTTAGCTGTATCCATAGCCTGGCGGATGTTAGCTCTCGCAAGTGCTAGCATCTCCCGCATTTGAAACACAAAGTTCGTGGCACTAGGCACTTTCTAAGGTACTCCAACTATAGTTGGATTTGCTAATCTATAACCATAGTTCAGCTAAAATGGACTGAATCCTATAGAGGAATGTTTTCTATCATTGTAGGGAAATTCTAACAGTGGCAACCACTTGTCCCACGTATGTTGCCTTAATGAAACATATGCTCTAAGCATATCCTCTAAAAATTTGGTTGACTATTTCCATCTGACCATCTGTCTCTGGATAATCCCCACTACTCATTCCCAACTTAGTCCTTAGTATCACAAACACTGCAGTCTAAAATTCATTGATAAATATAACATCCATGTTTGACACTATGGATTTGGGTAATCCATGCATACGAAATATATGTTTAGTAAACAAATCCGCCACTTGCCGAGCACTAGAAGACTCTCTAGTTGGTATGAAGTGAGCCATCTTGGTAAGACAATCAACTACCACTAGGATAGAATCATATCCACCTTGTGTTGTAGGCAAACCTACAATAAAGTCCATGGAAATACTCTCCCACCCACCTAGTGGTATTTTCAAGGGCTGTAAAAATCCGGGTGGCTTCAACCGTTCTGCCTTACTTACTTGACACGAAAAACATTGTGTCACATATTCATGAATATTGTTTTCGATTTTAGGCCAAAAGAAATCTTGTCTCACGAGATCATACGTCTTTTCGACTCCTGGATGTCCCGCACATGGGCTATCATGACACTATTAAATGACTCTCTGCCTGAGATCATTCTGATAAGCTACTACTACCTTGCCATTTTATTTTAGCATACCATCTCTTATGGTATATCTTGCATAAGTTTGGTCTTTTCTAGATGTCACCCTTTTCCCCAGGTTTAAGCACATGAGCCTTAGACCAAAGACTTTGGCAAACTCGTCCACCTTTTGAGGTTTTCTCTGATCTCGGCTATCAGAGTGCTCTCTAATACCATGAAACTCATATTATGCATAATGCGTGATAACGCATCAGCAACTTTATTATCCTTCCCTCTTCGGTACCGAATCGTCAAGTTAAACTCCTGCATGAGTTTTGTCCACCTAGCTTGGCAGCCTCTCAAGTCAGGTTGTTTACAAAAATGTTTCAGAGTATTATAATCAACATCAACATAAAACTTTGATCCATATAAAAAATGTCTCCATGTTTTCAAGGCATGAACAACAGCATACAACTCTAATTCATGAGTTGGCCAATTTCGTTGAGAGGGAGAAAGCTTCTTGCTTTCAAAGGCTACTGGCCTTCCCTCTTGGAGGAGAACTGCTCCTATTGCAATGCCACTTGCATCGGTTTTAATGAAAAACAGTTTCTGGGATCAACTATTTTTAACACCGGTCCTGAGACCACATCTTGTTTTATGGTGTTAAAACTTTCTTGTTGATTCTGTCCCCATATAAAAGGTACTTTATCTGAGGTCAGATCAGTCAATGGCGATACTATCTTGGAATACCCTTTAATATGCCTTCAATAAAATTGGACAAAGCCCAAGAATGGTCGCAAAGCGGTCAAACTTTGAGGGATAGGCTAAGTCAACATCGCGACCACTTTCTTTGGATCCATTTACACCCCCTCAAGAGTAATAATGAATCCTAAACATTCAAGTCTAACCATACACAGTACGGTTTTCTTTTTATTTATATAGAGACTAGCTTTCGTCAAAGTACTAAACACTATTCTCAAATGTTAGTGATACTCAGCAATACTTTTGCTGAAAACAAGAATATCGTCAATAAAATATACTACAAACTTCTCGATATAAGGGCGTAGTAAATCGTTTATAAGCATGACAAATGTAGTAGGAGCATTGGTAAGTCCAAACGGCATTACCAAAAACTCATAATGTCAAAACTTACTTCTAAAAGCGGTTTTATGCACATCCACGGCTCTAATACGGATCTGATGGTAGCCACACTTGAAATCAATCTTGCTGAAAATTATGGTCCCATGCAATGCATCTAACAAATCATCGATCCGAGCCATCAAATACATGCACTTAACAATGATATTTTTCAATGCTCTATAATCTCTACAGAGGCGAAAAGTATCGTCTTTCTTTTTGTTCAATATCAATTGCGATGCAAAAGGTGAGAAACTGGGTTGAATCTGCCCCAGCTTGAGGTATTCTTCCAGTTGTCTTCACACCTCCGCTTCTTTGGCAAAACTTTACCTATAGGGAGGTCTATTTACAGGTTCTGTCCCCAAGATTAGTTCAATCTTATGCTGAACATTCCGCTCTGGAGGTAACCCATAAGACAACTCATCCCTAAAACAATCAAAGAACTCCTCTGCTATTTGAGCAGCCAACCGACCATCAATCTTCGGTAATATCAATGCTAGCCTACGGACCATCAATTGGCTTTACCGATGCTGTACAAAGAAACAAAAACTCTTCTTCAATTATTCAAACTCCCATTACGGAAACCAACGATCCTTGAGGTATATCCTTTCCACCTCGTAAGACATACATCACATCATTCATCTTGAACTGATAAATGTGCTTTTTCCAATCTATGGCAAGATTCTTCCTAGAATGCCAAGCCTTACCTAGGGCTATATCTGCGTGAGCAAGCTTTGTCATTTCGAAATCAGCTTCTCTGCATAGTCCTGAATTTGAAGTTCCAACTGGGTAACCCTGTGTTCCCATACTTCAGTTGAACTTCCATTTGCCATTCTGATTGTATATGCATAGTCAGATGGGCTAGTCTTTAATTTCAGCCTCTTTGCAAGCTTGGAGTTAATTACATTGTGCGTTGATATCGAGTCAAACAACACAATGATGTCATGATTGGCTACTTGCTCCTTCATCTTAATTAACTCCATATCATTAAAGGCTGTATACCCCGTTGCTGCAGGCTTTGATATAATATCATCAAGTGCATTGTTTACTAACTTAGCAACAAAAGGGAAGGAATCTAATTTTTTGCTTTCAATAAGAGAGAGAGAGGATAGTGAGCTGCTCGCGGACTTTTCTGCTCCCATTGCCCACCATCGTCATTCCGCCCCTAGCCTCCTCGCCTCCTCTCCGCCTCACCTTAGTTCCCGTCTCCTCTCCGTCCCTAGCCTCCTCCCCATCTTCTGCCTCACCTTGACCTTCCGCCTCGGCTCACCCGTCACCTCTCCGCCCCTCCTTCCGACGCCCTTCCGCCTCCTCGCCATCTCTCTCCGCCTTGCCTCCCCTTCCGCCTCCTGCTCCACCTTCCCGCCTGCTTGCCCTCTTGCTATCCGCCTTGTCCCAACATCCCCTCCCGACTTCACCTCCTTCTCCGCCACCTTCTCTTCACCGCCCTCCCGCCCCTTCTCACCTTCAACCCCGCCTTCCTTTTTCGTCCCCTCTTGCCTCCTCTCTACCCCCGCCGTGCTTCCTTCCCCCTTCGCCTCCCTTCCACCCTCTTCATGACCCTCGGATGTATCAATTTTACGAGCAAAAACCTATGAGCAGGTTTATCCGAGCGTGCTTTTCAAGAGATTTAAAATAAAAGTATTTCTTTAGGAAACATGGTATTTACACTTTTATTTTCACTAGAAGTAGATCTCTTTATTATAAAATTATACATACTAGTCACTCATTCATTTTTACACAACATATTTTTCTTATTTATAGACATCCTTTTGTACCCCTGTTATCACCTTCAAAATCTGTTGTAAAATAATTCTTTTAAGAAACATTCCTCATAATCACTCTCAATGTAATAATACTATACATATTTAATTACTTGTGAACACATTTATATTGTATGGCAATATCTTTCTAGTGTTTTTATAGCATAAATAACAAGATATTTATGGACATGTTTCTAAAGAAGTTTAAATTACTATAAATAAGTATTAACTTAGTCTTATATATCACTCTAATATTTAATACTACATATGCAAGATTTTCCAAAATATAACCCCATAAATGTGCTTAAATGGGGTGTTCCGATCAATTTGAGTGGTTGAATGACTATATTTGGACATTGGATGTGAAAGTTATGTCACTTTTAAAAGTGCTATCTAAGGGGTTTCACTGAAAGACCTACTTCAAAGGGGTTTCGCTGGCGAAACTACCTGGATGGCTTGCTTCAATGAGTTTTCTTTGAAGAAACCCTTTCATGAAGATAGGTTGAGAGAGGTTTTTCAATGTCACTCCCTATTAAGTAAGAGTTATAAGAAGGATTTTCATAGAGGGCTTAAGCCTACTTTACATGTGGGTTTCTTCAAAAGCCATCCCATTATGTTCTCACCATTCCTAAAGATTCACGTAAAGATTTTTGTATAAACTACGCATTGATATAATACTTTGCATATTTCTAAGTCAAACCATGTTTTCTTCTGATCCATTTTTGCCATATTTTTGCATAGTTGGAAGCTTTCTTTTTCCTTCGCTCATATGCTCAAAAGATTTTGCTCGGAAAAAACTCGTCCTCCCTGATCCCCCCCCTGCTTTTCCATCTAACCCACTTCTTTTCATCTCCCTTCTTCGCCTCTGCCCTCCTGCATTGTCCATTCCCATTTCCCCTTGTCCCTTTTTCCTTTCATTCTTCACCAGCAACATGAGCTTTTATGTTTGTTAAAAGGAAGAAGATCTTGGTGGTGACGTTTGGTCTAGCTAGAGGGGCTCTATGGCAGCACCCTTGAATTCCACAGCCGTTAATGTCCTTCTTTCTCCAACCGACAAACAACAGGTTCAGCAAGCAATTAAATCCCTTCAGGACAAGGCGCTTGTGGGCAGAATTGTGAGCCTCACACCCACAAGGCAACAGGTGCGAGAGTGGATCCAAGCAAGCTTGGCACTAGAGGACGACCACATTTAGGAGGTCACCATCTATGGAAGAGATGTCTTCCTCATCCAGCTGAGTTGCCCCAATACAGCCTTGACACTTGTGCAGCAGAGCCCATCCTCCTTGGCCTGCATTTGGTGTACCTCTTTCCTTGGTACCATGGCTTTACAGTGGAGGACATGGACACGACACACCATGTTCCCCGGTTCCCGGTCACGCTTCGCCATTCTCCCCTCCATTGGTCGGGCATTAGGTACCGTGCTCAAGTCTCCGCTAGATTCGGCCGTAGTAGTGGTAGCAGATGATGGGGTCCCTACGATTAGACTGGTGGTTGAGAGCCCAGAGTCCCTCCTAGAGTTGATTCTTCTAGAGACCCTGGAAGGGGGTACACTTCGCCAGCGAGTGGAGATTTCTGGGTCACCAAGACAGTGTCTCTGCCGCTGCAGACTAATCGGTCGCCTAGCCACAGATTGCCCCCCTGGCGAGTGCCTCCCCCCCTCCCCCCGCAGAGCAAGCAAAGTCAGTAGGCCTAAGCCCAGTATTCTCTTAGGCAAGAGCAGCAAGAGTCTCAAACCCCCTGGGGTACCCCCTCCGAAGGGAACTGGACCCAAGTTAAAAAGAAAAAGAAACCAAGCAAACAGGCCCGCAAGTGCCGCAGACAGAGGGCCAAACGCAAAGAGAGGCATAGGGTTGACCGAGAGGCCCCGAAGGAGGAACAGAAGGAGCCACCTCCCAAGCGGAAGGGGCCACTGCCCAGCCAGATGATCCTCTTGAGAGTAGACCCTTGAGGGAGGTCCAGTGGGATCTGGGAGAGTGGTTCTGGCCTTCCAGGGGCGGCCTAGCCGAGCAAGTGGAGGAGGTGCCCTTCTTTTCCTACACCACACGGATTGATAGGAGGCTTCAGATGGACTCGTCGAGGTGGATCCCCTCGAGGGAGAGGCATTGGGTGACCCAGAGAGTGCCTCGGGATGTTCGTTTTAGGTTTTGGATGCGGTTATGGTTCAGTTTGCGGCTGAGGAAGATATCCTACTTCTTCTGGCTGGCCGCCCACGGAGGCTTGCCCATCAGACCATGGTTGGAGCAGATGCGAGTGAAGGGGCAATGCCATTGCTACTCCGATGGTCTCCTGGAGACTATCCCGCACTGCTTGTGGAGTTGTCGTAGCGCAGCGAGGATTTGGATGGGAGCCCTCAGAATCATGACGCGTATGTAGAGTCTTTAGAGAGACTACACGTGGGGGATGGTGGCCTGGTTGACACAGGGAGCACACGCGTTTCAGATTGATGAGATCTCCCCATCCTATCGGATACAAGGTCAGAGCATCCATAAGAGCACTCCATGAGGCAGTCCCTCCTAACAGCCTATCACGGCGTGGAACATTTGGGTGGCTCGTTGCAGTCTCGTGATGGATGAGAAACCGCCGATTCCACCCTCCACTACCCTAGTTGCCATCTGGCAGGATATCATTTACACACTACGATCCACCTGGGAGCGTGGAACTCCAGGTTGCAGGGCGACTATCGAGAGGCGTGCTCGTTTTTGCAAGGCTTGGCGTGTAGGAGTTTTCTACATCTTCAACCCGCGAGGGATTTGTTGGTTGTATAGTCCCCCAACTTGGCTATTAGCCCCAGTACTAGAGATCCCCTAAGTAGTGAGCTGGGTTTCTCTGAAACAAGATGGGTCTTTCTTTTAGGCTTTTCTGGGTTTTTTCCATACTCAACACCTTCAAGGCTGCTATCTTGTACGAAATCTTTCAAGCATTAATAGAAGCTTCATTTCTTTGAAAAAAAAAAAAACTTAGCAACAGACACACATAGCAAAACAGGTACTGACCTCTGAGATGATCCCGCTCGCTAAATCTACATCTGTTTTGCTCTGAACTTTTCTCCATTTCCATGTGGCTCTCAGCCATCCGACGATTTTTGTTTCGTGGACAATCTTTCCACTGATGAGGCAAAAGGCATCCAAAACACAAGCCTTCTCTCCTCACTTTTTCTTTTTGCTCTAGGGTCAAAGAAGACTTCAACCAAGCCCGGTTTGCCATTGGTGTTACTTTCCTTTTCACTCCAATGGTGGTACTTGGTTTAGAAGGAGTCTCAACTGGCTTCGCCTGCTTAGCTTGGCCACTAGATTATGAGGCACTTCCTTTGCTAACCCACTTCTTCTTAAACCCAGTCTTCTTCCTTCGGGTACTCATACCGAGTCCCAACTTGCACAAACCCACTTGGTCTGTTTTCTTTGGCATCCTCATAGTACAAGGCGGCAATTCCTTCATCTAGTGTTTCGCGTACTTAGCTTGATTCGGTTGTTCAAGCTAAAAATAAAATCCTTTACTTGAACCGACTGAGGTAGAGGTTCATAAACTTTCATTACACTTTCTCTCAACTTAATAGTGTATTCAGCCACTGATAAATTTATTTGACGAAGGTTTCTATACTAGATGCTTCATCGTGAGCTAAGAAGTGTTTTCTAAATTCTTTTTTTAACCCCTCCCAAGTAGTGGATGCCACTCCATCTTTCTGCTGTTTTATCCACCATCTATCCGTTGCCTCATTAAACATATGGATGGCCTTGTGGATTTTCTTCATACCATTCCTGATTTCACAAATGGCAAAGGCCTCATCCCATTTATGTAACCAGGTCTCTATGATATCAGAACTACGGTCAGACATCCGACCCGAATACTTTTCTAGACTATAATTGACAATATTAGGCACCTTAGCCCTTCTAGGCTCGACCATATGAACATTGGTTTCAGGCTCCACTGGAGCTTTAGCTTTCTCTTCATGAGATGGTCTAGTAGACATACTATGAACCATTTTTCTGAGCTCACATTGCTCTACATTGGCTTGCAATTGTTGAGCTAGAATATGTTGCAAGGCATTCTCCAATAATACAATTCTACCAGATAGTGTATGGCCTGCTGGGCGTGACACCTGCAGGGTCGGCTGGACTCTCGATTCTACGAGATCCACCCTAGAAGCTTCTTCTTTAACTTCCATTTAGGTCAATTGGTTTTTTTTTTTCAAAGCTTACACTAATCTGACTGAAATCTTCAATCAAAAACCACTCTCAAAATGCCCCACTATACAAGCATATGTCACATAGCAAACTGTAATCTGCCAACTCTTTTCCCTATACTAGGGAAAAATCTTGCAATCTCAAATAATTGAAAAAACTACTGCGGCAATTTAAAAAAAAAAACTCCACGATTTTATAACAAGCAGATTGCAATTTAATTAAAAAAAAAAGATACCTGCTCAATTTCTTGCTATTTCACCATCTGTGTTAAACGTCCTTCTACGGCCTCTGTCGTCAAAGCACCTTGCAAGTTAATCCACCTTTCAAGAACTCAGTCGGCACATAGGGTCCAAGCCCTTTCTAATTTCCACTTACTCAGGTCCCTCTGGAGAAGCCAGCCAGTGTGGAGAGAAAAAGAGAGAAACGCTTTCTTTTAAGCTAGCTTCTGTAAGCCATAGCCCCGTCGCTTACCACAACGATGTGATCTCTAAAACTTTTCGAGTTTCTATGACAATGGTCAAGGGATCATAAGCGGATCGATCGATGAAAACTGCCATTGAGTGTTTTGCGCACAGAACAGGCAACATAGCCAACGCTGGACACATTTGTTGGTGCTACCATTGAGGTCGCATTGCCATCAATGGAGATACACTTACGTGCTGCAAGATCTTTGCTCGTACTATCATCAATCATCACAACAAATAGATTACACTCATAAAACTCTTCCTCTTCCATGTTACGCTTAACTCACCACTTAGTCTCTCTACCAACGTACAAAGGTTGGAATCATCAGCGCACTGCTCATCATCAAACCGCCATACGTATGACCAGCCTGACTACCAATGGAATCACAATACACGCAATTGCAAATCTAGACTGTCCTCACAAACTCCTAACCACTGTACACAAATCTTCTCGTCATTTCATCGTTAGCCTGCCAACTCGACGTGCAGCTCCAACCCACGACAATCACCAAATATTGCACTCTAATACCAAATGATACAAACTCAATTGCTAACACCAAACTTCCTATCCAAATCACGAGCATAGGCACGCTATCTTTCCAACCAGCCAAACTCTGGGAAAGCTTGCTCAAATCCTTATGTATAATTTCGCACTAGCTTAGCTTTTCCAAAGCCCTCATCTCCCTAAACGAATCTAGATGCCACATGTCCTAATTGGAAGCCCCTACCATGCACCCATTTTCACCCCTCTCTTGGGATAACATTAATTCTATTTTTCCCTTGGCAATTTACACATTTAGCTGCACCTAGGTCCTCGATCTCTTTGATTCGTCTAGACTGTGCCATGTCGCCCTCACCGAAGATTGACACTGATTCCTTTGACCAATTTACATGAAGCCCAATAAATATAATACAAACATTGATCCTCTAAAGAAAAATGTCCATTGACCCTTCCAAGGTCATGTTACCTCAACTTGAGCGTAACACCTGTACTATCATAGGTTGCTATATCCATCTTGGATGAACATGTGCAATCATGATATAGTTTACAATAAACCTGATACGTATCCAAGATACGTCAGCCATACCATGGAGGCGAGTTTATTAGCACTTAGCCCTGGTATGGACTTGTAGACCAATTAGGACATTTAGCCCTAGTATAACTAGTTCGCTTAAGACTTTTTAGTCCTTAATCGACTTGCTTTGTGGCCGTATATTGGCCACTCTTATACTTCTTCATTATCCAGTTGCAAGTACACTTCAGTTTCCTCACCTTCTTTGCTCCCTTGCATTTCAGCTAGGTTTTGTACCTAATAATGTATTCTATTTTCTTAGGCTCGATAATGTGACAAAATTCCATAAAGACCTGCTTGCAAAGTATCTCACTCCTGTATATACAAATAGGTGCTTTATGATTGTACATAGTGCATGCCACGAACATTGCAGCCATTACCTTAGAGCATTGCAAGCTCTCACTCGAATGAGGAAACATAAGATGTTTAGTATAGTCTCATGCTAGAAAAAACTCCAATCACTAGAGAACGAGAGATAATACTTTTCTCTTACAAATAAGTTAACCTGTGGGTTGCAAGCTAACAAATAGGCTTGTAAGGTTGAAAATATCGATAGCTGTAGGGGAGAGCATTGATATTGCGAGAGAATCTTAACAAAAAAACTTAAATATTAAGGTCACATATAGAAAATTCACTTTTTAATGACTTTCGACGTTCTAGAATGTTTCTTACTGATGAAACCACACTACTGATTTTGTTTCTACCCACTGTCTTCCCTCCTATATCCATACCAAAACTAGCAACCCATTAATGGTAATAAGGACTCAACATCCCTTCAAAAAATAAGAGAAACTACTCCTTACAACCATTCACCACCCTTGCGATTCCTGCGTTCTAAAAAATAGAAAGGGAATCGTTGTGCAAGTTTTCCTCTCTTTGTTAATGAAGCATGACGCATGAAAATAGTTGTAGAGGGTGATCAAACACGTAAAATTACCATGTCGAGAGAGAAGAAGAGACAATAGACACACCAAATAGATTTCCAAAGACTGATTCATATTGATCACTAGTTACACATATATAGGTGAGACCTAGTTCAAGTTAGAACGAGCTATATATAGCTCTAACACCCCCACTCAAACAAAGGTCTCTAGCTACGCATGAAAAAACCCTTGGGGGAGCACAAGGGAAAAACCCGAGCTTCTATATACAAGTATACAAGTTGATCATCGAGTTAAAGTGATGCATTTTGGACAATTATTTACAAGTATGTAATGTAGATGTGCATCTACATCCAAATGTTAAAAGTCACCCATAGGTGTATTAATCTTGAAAGAGAGAAGCTGCAAGAACTCCAAGTTTTGATCGTAGCACTATGAAGTGTGTCTCACTAAGTCCTTTAGTGAGAATATCCGCAAGCATCTAAGAAGTGGGACAATGCTCAATCATTATCATCCCTTTCTTCATGTCTGACATAATGATAATGAACAGCAATATGCTTGGATTTGTTAAGTTGAACATAGTCTTTAGCCATACTAATGGCACTTTAATTATCACATCTAAGAAGAACACTGGATGAGCGAGGATATCCAATATCTGTAGGCTATTGGCACAACCAAACCACAAGCTGCTAGAGAGGCCGCTACATACTCAGATTCTATGGTAAAAACAACAATACAACGTTGCTTCTTACTTACCCAAGAGACCAAGCAACCATTGATAAAGAAGCAATTACCGCTTGTAGACCGCATAGAGAAGTGAGAGCTTACCCAATCTACATCTGTATATCCGAAAAGATCAAGAGACATCACAGAAGATGATTCTGTATGATGTCAATAAACTAATCCAAAGTCAGAAGTGCCTTTTAGATTCTTTAGAATATGTTTTGCTGCAAACCAATGTTGCATTGAGGGAGCAGTCAAATATTCATCTAGAAAATTGCCATTAAAAATAATATCTGATCGAGTGTTCAACCCGACAAACTGTAGGCAACTAACAAGATTGGCATAGGGTTCATATAAAATCACAACATCATGATTCAATCGAGTATTTTTGATAGAGCTCACAAGACAAGTAGTGGTCACAAAGTGAGTATTCATCAAGCCAAACTTTTAAACTGCATCTTTAATAAATTTTGTTTCTTGAAGTAGCAGAATTCTCTTGTGACGAAATAGTTAAACTTGAATACCAAGACATGAATGAATGTCACCAAGATAAACCATATCAAATGCTGAGGATAAGATTTTTTTAACATATTGCAAGAAACCAACATTGTTGGAAACAAGTATGGTGTCATCCACATAAAGAGCAAGGATGACAAATACACCACCATTACGTTTGACATATAAGTTGGGGTCAAGGAAACAAGAATTAAAACTTTGAGATGTGAGAAATTGATCAATTTTCATGTACCAAGAACCGCAAGCTTGTTTTAGACCATAAAGAGCACGATGAAGGCGACAAACAAGATGGTCTTGACTACGAAGTATGAACCCTTTTGGCTGCTCTATATAAATCTCATCTTTAAGATCTCCATTAAGAAAAGCAATTTTCACATCCATTTGATGAATCTTCAAATTAAATTTAGTAGCAAAAGCCAAGAGTACCTGAATGCTTGTACTACCAACAACGGGTGAAAATGTATCATGATAATCAACTCCTGCAATTTGTGAGTATCCTTTTGCAACCAGATGAGCTTGAAACTTGTCAAAAGAACCATCGGCTTTGGTTTTGGTTTTATAAACCCACTTACATTTGATAGGAGTACGACCAAGAGGTACTTCAGTAAGAACCCATGCATCTTTAGAGATTAAAGAATCATATTCAGCTTCCATGGCCTCTTGCCATTGACTCTTTCGCGCAGAAGCGAGAGCTTTTGTATAAGTAGTAGGGTCTTCATGAGCAACCATTGCATGATCAATGCTTTCAAATTCATCAACACAATCATGAGGAGAACCATGCTCAAAATCAATAGGCAGATTAACATAAATATCAACACTATCATCAGAGGCCTGTGTATGTGTAGGATGCAAATCAAGATTGTCAACACATTGCTCTGTAGATGGAGTAGCAGTGATGCCATCAGATGAAGGAGTAGTAATGACATCAGAAGTAGAATCATTATTAAATAGAAAAGGAAAGGCAATAAGCAAGGACTCAGTGTTCTTTGCATCCTCGGTAGACCATGTCCTTCCCATTAACGACTCATTGAATATGGCATCACGACTAATTATCACCTTCTTAGAAGAGAGATCATAGAATTTACAACCTTTAGAATTAGAAGAATATCTAATGAATCTGACCTTCAAGCCGAGAAGATCTAGCTTTTTCTCTCTCTTTTAGTACAAGAATATAAGCAATGCAGCCAAAAGTTTGAAAACGTGATACAAAAGGACTCTGCCCTATCCAAGCTGTGATTGATATCTTACCAGAAGGTGCAGTTGTAGGAAGATGATTTTGCACAAAGATGCTACCATGCCTCTGCTCAAAAGCTCTAAGATAATCCAGAATCAAGGAGCATACATCGCATAGCATCAAGAGAAGTGCGATTCTTACGCTCTGTACGACCATTTTGTTGAGGAGAGTATGAAACAATATATTCATGATGAATACCACACTCGATGCAATAATCGTAAAAAAGATTAGAAATATATTCTCCACCATTATCGCTACGAAGGATCTTGATACGAAAACCAGTATGAAGTTCCGCAGTAGTTTTATATTGCTTGAATACTGATAAGGCCTCTAACTTATGTCGCAAGAGAAATTCAATTGTATATCTTGAAAAATCGTCAATGAAAGTGATGAAATACTTGTAGAAAGACTTAGATGGAGAAAGAGGTCCACATATATCAGTGTGAACAAGATCTAATAAAGCATATAAATGAGTTGAAGTAGATACATGAAAGGGCTTTTGACGATGCTTGCTAAGAGCACAATATTCAAAGAGGTCCATGTGAGGATGAGTTGGGAGATTCATACCATCCACAAGATCATAACGATAAATTGCAAGTAGCTTGGCAAAATCCGAATAAACAAAACGATGATGCCATTGCTTGCAGTCCATATCACCAGGGGCTGTAACCACATTGGCAATATCATCATTTAAGGAAAGTTGAAAGAGGTTACCATGCCGAGGAGAACTGCTATGGTATGTTCATCTTTTTCAATCCGACACTGCGCGTAGTCAAAGCCAATAAAGAGACCAAGATCAACAAGTCGTGCAATAGAAAGAAGATTTCTCTGAACATTTGAAACATAGAGAATGCCTCGCAAGACTCTTGTTAAAGAAAGAGTGCCAAGATATAAATCACCAACACCCATGACTTGACAAGTGGTATCATCAGCACGATAAACCAATTTCGTGTGAGCAAGAGCATGATAATTATCTAACCATTGAGATTGATATGTCATATTACCAGTAGCACCTGAATCAACAATAAAAGTGAAACCATCTCGAACATGAAGTATCCTCTCTGGAGAGACATCAGAACAGATATGATTTGCCTCTTGATGTGTCTGGACATCTTGTTGTCAAGCAGCATATGCTTGATTACATTCGCAATCATAACGCCTCTTATAACACCGAAAGGATGAATGATTTCCACCACAATATTCACAAGGAGAATTTTTGGATAAGTGGGACTGCTTAGTGGCAACACCATGTTCCTCATCATATTACCAAGCCCAACAATCAAAGATAAGATGACCATGCTTATCACAATAAGAACAACGTTTCTGAGGCTTATCACAATAAGAACAACGTTTCTCAGAATATTTGAGATGAGAAGAATCACCACCTCTGTACAAATGACGACCAGGTCCATATTTGGAGAAAGGACGCTTGCGAGCAACATAAGCTGTCTCTGAATCTACATCATCCGTTGTTATCATGACAGTTTCATGAGGGTCTTTACGACGCCCGCGTCGTGGTTGTACTCAATCAAAGAAATACATGTTTGATCAAATCAATCTCATTTTTGTTAGAAAGGATGGTAACAATATTACCATATAATAGATCCTCGACTGTGTCGAGAAAATAGGTCACCAATTGATTTCGTGGAACAAGTGCACCAGCAACAGTAAGTTGATTGATGGTATTCTTGAATGACTCAATATGAGTTGTCATAAAAGCTCCAACTTTGTACGGAGTACTCAAAAGATTACGAAGATAAAGAATCTCTGTGACAAATTTCTTCTCAAAAGTAGCAACGAGATATTTCCATATTGCATGAGAAGAAGTAAGGACAAATACATCCAACATAAGAGAATCATGTAGAGCAGATAAAATATACTGACGAGCTGCTTTATCACGAGAATACCAATCGGCAAAGTCAGATCTCCATTGCTCAAAGAGAGAACCCTCAATCACAAGAGCATGATTCGCAGTTGCATCAAACAGGTTGGGATGGACAAACAAGATTACCACGAACAATATCAGAAAGATTATCGCCTTCAAGTATCAATAACATCTTCACTTTCCAAATCGAAAAATCTTCTCCTTGAAACAAAGGAACAGATTGTTGGCCAGAAGGAAAGCTGTTGACAATTATGGACGTTGCCATCATGCCTTGGGATACGTGTGTGTCAGAGCTTGCTTTTCTCCAAGAATATCTTGGTTTCATGATGAACGTATTGGTTTTGTGATTTGGTTTTGTGATCGACACGCTTATAGTGCTTTTCTCCAAAAATATCTTGATTCGTGATCAACAAGCTCGTTGTCCTTTTCTTCGCATATATGCTATTTCTAGCATACTCCTGTCACACATTTTATCCTTTTTCAGCATATCTCGAGTTCTATATTGTCAGAGCAAGAATTGTGTTCTCCTTCGAGTATCAATAACAGTGTTGAAAACCAATCTGATTCTTTAATCTCTAAAGGTACATGAGTTCTTACTGAACTACCTCTTGGTCGTACTCCTATCAAATGTAAGTGGGTTTATAAAACCAAAACTAAAGCCGATGGTTCTTTTGATAAGTTTCAAGCTCGTCTGGTTGCAAAAGGATACTCACAAATTGCACAAGTTGATTATCATGATACATTTTCATCCGTTGTTCGTAGTACAAGCATTCGGGTACTCTTGGCTTTTGCTACTCAATTTGATTTGGAGATTCATCAAATGGATGAAAAAACTGCTTTTCTTAATGGAGATCTTAAAGAGGAGATTTATATGGAGCAGCCAGAAGGGTTCATACTTCCTGGTCAGGACCATCTTGTTTGTCGCCTTCATCGTGCTCTTTATGATCTAAAACAAGCTTCCCGTTTTTGATACATGAAAATTGATCAGTTTCTCACATCTAAAGGTTTCAACTCTTGTTTCTTTGACCCCAACTTATACGTCCAACGTGATGGTGGTGTTTTTGTCATCCTTACTCTCTATGTGAAAAACACCATACTTGTTTCCAACAATCTTGGTTTCCTGCAACATGTCAAGAAAATCTTATCCTCAGCATTTGATATGGTTGATCTTGGTGACATTCATTTATGTCTTCGTATTCAAGTTGAACAATTTCGTCATAAGGGAATTCTGCTACTTTGACAAACAAAATTCATTCAAGATGCAGTTCAAAAGTTTGGCTTGATGAATGCTCACTCTCTGACCACTCCTTGTCTTGTGAGCTCTATCAAAAATACTCGATCGACTCATGATGTTGTGGTTTCACATCAACCCTATGTCAATCTTATTGGTTGCCTACACTTTGTTGGGTTGAACACTCGACTAGATATTCTTTTTACTATCAATTTTCTAGGTCAATATCTGGCTGCTCCCTGAATGCAACATTGGCTTGCAGCAAAACGTGTTCTAAAGTATCTGAAAGGCACTTCTGACTTTGCATTAGTTTATCGACATCATACAAAATCATCTTCTATGATGTCTCTTGATCTTTTCAGATATACAGATGCAAACTGGGCAAGCTCTCACTTCTCTATGCAATCTATAAGCGGTAATTGCTTCTTTATCAAAGGTTGCTTGGTCTCTTGGGCAAGTAAGAAGCAACGTTGTGTTGTTATTTCTACCACAGAATCTGAGTATGTAGCGTCCTCTCTAGCAGCTCGAGAATTGGTTTGGCTACGCCAATTGCTTACAGATATTAGAAATTCTTCCTCATCCAATACTCCTCTCAGATGTAGTAATCAAAGTGCCATTAGTATGCCTAAAGACTATGTTCACAATAACAAATCGAAGCATATTGTTGTTCATTATCATTATGTCAGACATGAACTGAAGAAAGGGATGATAATGATTAAACATTGTCCCACTTCTCAGATGCTTGCGGATATTCTCACTAAAGGACTTAGTGATGCACACTTCACAGTGTTACGATCAAAACTTGGAGTTCTTGCAGCTTCTCTCTTCCAAGATTAACACACCTATGGGTGACTTTTAACATTTGTATATAGATGCACATTTGCATTACATACTTGTAAATAATTATATAAAATGCATCACTTTAACTCTATGATCAACTAGTATACTTGTATATAGGAGCTCGGGTTTTTTCCTTATGCTCCCTTAGGGTTTTTTCATGCGTAGCTAGAGACCTTTGTTTGAATGGGGGTGTTAGAGCTATATATAGCTCGCCCTAACTTGAACTAGGTCTCACCTATATATGTGTAACTAGTGATCAATATGAATCAATCTTTGGGAGTCTATTTAGTGTGTCTATCGTCTCTTCTTATTCTCTCTCAACTTTAGATTCTATGTAACGGACACCTACTTGAAGTAGTCCAATAACTAGCTGAACTTCTGCATTATCAAAGTATGATGTTCACACAACATTGTATTTTACCAATTTATTACCTTCCTTTTAAAATGACACTGGGAGATGAAGATACAAGACATGGAATGGAAAGAGGGGTTCCATTTTCCGAGCAAAAACCCCCGAGCAGCGAGCGGACAAAAGGTGGGAGGGGTCAAAATATATAGACTTAAGTCATTTTTGGGGAGAACAAAATTCCAAATTATTTCAAGGAATATGTAAGTAAATATGAAATATTTATGAATGAAGATAGATATAAATATACCTTTATATAATATACATATATAATGTCCAAACGGCGACTTATTTTATGACTTTCAAATATTTTATGAAATATTTATGAATGGAGATAGATATAAATATACCTTTATATAATATACATATATAACGTCCAAACGGCGACTTATTTTATGACTTTCAAATGTCCTTTCTTTTCCTTTCACCATTGGTCGGATCATGAGATTTTGAGCAAATATCCTCTTTACAGCTCCTCGGGATGAGCTAAGAAGAATATATAACGTCTTTTTAATAGACCCTCTAAGTGCATTCTGCTAGAGGAATATGGTTTGAAGAGCTGTTGGAATTATAGATATAATTCAGCAGTGACCAATGTAATATAATAAGTTAGTTAGGGGCACTTTTCCCTCATTTAGAGGTTTTTCCCCCTAACTGCAGTTAGTTCACTAACTATGGTTAGTGACTACTAAGGTTTTGTCACTATGACAAAACCTTATCAACTCTACTTTGTGTTGTACTCTTTACACTCTATTTTGCAACTACAGCTTCTAAGCTCTCACTCTCTCCATCTCCTTCATTTGGTATCAGAGCAGGTTCTAGGCCTGTGTGCCCTCTGCTCCTTCTTCATACCAACACCTTACCTCCAACTCCAGCTCGCTCCAATCTATCCGTACAGTCCGTACGACTGTACGGAAGCCTTACGCAAGTGTCGCCATTTGCTGCCGCCGTACATCGCCGTACCATCTCCGAAAAGTTTCGTCATCTGCGCCGTACTTCGCCGTACCTGCGCCGAAACTGTTCGTCATCTGCGCCGTACTTCACCGTACCTGCAGCCGTACTAGTTCCGTACGTTGCGTCATCTGCTTCCGTACATCGCCGTCTGTACCGCGCCGTACATCGCCATCCGTACCTTGCAATAACGTCTGTACCTGTCGTCGACGTACTAGCCGTACAGTGCCGTACAAACTGTACGGCACTTCCGTACTGTCTTCAGTACAGTACATCCGTACTGAATCTGCTTCAGTACAGCAGGTGTTCTTTGACAGGCTTCTCTTGCAGAAAAATACAGTTTGGTGCAGTTGTTTTGGAGTACATTTGGGGCATTTTTGCATATTGCAGCCATTGCAATCATTGTGCAATTCTGAAGCTACATCTGGAGAAAAATTGGAAATATAGTCTAAAATTTGGGGCTTTTGTCTTAAAATTGCAGATTTGGGGTTTTCAGCATTCTAACCCCTTTCTGGCTGCAATTTCTAGCCACAAATTGGGGCTTTTGTGTTTGGAGAGCATTTTTTGGAGTATTCAGTACATACTGCCTTTCTTGGAGTGTTTGGAACACTTTTGGCAGATTTTGGAGAGTGTTTTATGCTTGGACAGATTTCTGACAGCTCAAGTGCAGAAATCTAAGTTGCATATACAGCCCGTGCTTGGGTGTGGTTTTTGGGAGTTGTGCATTTTATTCCCAGTAAGGGAATTCAGCTTTGTATCTGCTTCAATCTCTTTTTCAGATATGGCCCATCAAAATCAGAATGATTTTCAGTTCGGTGGTCTTTCTCAGGAAGACAAATTGGATGGTACCAACTACTCCCTCTGGAGTTTCATGGTACGTAATATTCTGATTTCTCGCAATTTATGGGATTATGTCAATGGGGATGAAATCCGACCAGCAGATATTGCACCTGCTACCCCTCCTCACCAAGGAGGTGGAAGAGGTCGTGCACAAGGTGCAGCTGCAGGACAAGTTGTTGGTGCAGCTACAGTCTCTACTCCTGAGCAAAAGAGATGGGATTCACGGGATGCCTTAGCCTTGTCTTGCATCTCTCTTTCAGTGAAAAGATCAATCATTCCGCATATCCGGTCGTGTAAGACCTCCAGGGCAGCGTGGGATATTTTGGAAAGCATGTATGCAGCACGGAATGATGCCAGGGTATCTTTTTTAAAAAGAGAGTTGAGCAATACACATATGGAGGAGGGTGACTCCATGTCAGCCCACCTCACTAAGCTACAGGATCTCAGAGAGCAGTTGTTAAACATAGATGAAATTATTCCTGATTCAGAGATGATTACAACCACTCTGAATTCTCTTCCTGAGTCTTATCTCAGCTTTCATACTTCGCTGAATTTATCATTGAGGGGGGGTGCAAATCCTCGTTCTTTTCATGAGCTGATAGGACTTCTGCTTCAGGAAGAGCAGACCAGGAAAAATTTGGCTTCACATGCAGGTGAACAAGCCATGCTCTCAAAATTCAAATAAAAAACAAAGGGACAGGCAAAAACAGCAGCAAATCAGCCTTCCAGTGGGTCAGGACAGTCTTCACAAAAGGCTAAAAGTGATGCAAGCAAGCCCAAAAAGAAGGGTTTTTGTCACTACTGCAAAAAGCCAGGTCATCACATACCAGAATGCAGGAAAAGGATTGCAAAGGAAAAGAAAAACAGCTCAGGAATGGCTGTTTCAGATTCAGCCCCTTGTGCATCTGATAGTGGGGATGCTGCAGCCAACTTTGTTGGTCAAGATTATGCCTTTTTATCTTGCATTTCTGATTCTAAGTTGGCTGTTCCAGATGCTCGGGATAGTACAGCTTCTTGCAGTGATGATACATATGCATTTTTGACTTGCAGTTTTGACTCTCCCTCAGATGCATCTGCTTTCAGTGTTGATGAAACACTGAACACATGGTATTTTGACAGTGGTGCATCCAAGCACATCACTTCGAGGAAGTGTCTTTTTACTTCCTTGAATCCACCCCCTGTTGGTAAGAAAGTCACTTGTGCCAACAACTCCTCATATTCAGTACGTGGCACAGGAGAAGTTGAGCTCACTGCAATTGATGGCTCAATTTTCAGACTTTCTGATGTCTTATATGTGCCTGGCATAACCAAAAATCTCCTTTCAGTGTCCACTCTTAACAGAGATGGATTTCAGGTCATCTTTGAGGATGACAAATGTGCTGTCCGGGACAGGGAAGCTAACTATGCCTTAATGTTATCTGGTACTCTGCTGCGTGGGCTTTTTCAGCTTGATATTTTTCAGAAAAGAGCAGCTCATGCTTTGGCAATTTCTACCCCTACAGTTGCCATGCAAAATGCAGAATTATGGCATGCCAGATATGGCCACATGCATTACAACAGCTTAATGACACTTCAGAAATTTTCAATGGTTGATGCATTGCCACCTCTTGAGATACCTCCTCCACATGCCTGTGAAGGGTGCATTTTAGGTAAAATGCATAGATTTCCCTTCAAGAAGGATGGTTCAGTTAAAGCTGTTCGCAAATTGCAGCTTATACACAGTGATGTCTGTGGTCCCATGAGGACTCCTTCATTGGGTGGTCATCTCTACTTTGTCACATTTATTGATGACTACTCCAATTTTACTTGGGTTTATGGGCTGAAAAAGAAATCTGAAGTGTTCACAGTGTTTAAACACTTTTCAGCCATGGTTGAAAATGAAACAGGGCTCAAGATACAGACATTACGCACGGATAGAGGTGGGGAATACCTATCTGCAGAATTTGATGCTTTTCTCAAACAAAAGGGTATTGTGCATCAGCTCACAGTCAAGCTGACCCCTCAGCAAAATGGCAAAGCTGAGAGGAAAAATAGAACCCTCATGGAGATGGACAGATGTATGCTGAAAAGCAAACACATGCCTCATAAATTCTGGTTAGAGGGTTTGATGTGTGCCAATTACATTTTGAACAGGGCTCCCACTAAGGCTTTAAAAACAAAAACTCCTTTTGAGGTCTGGAATGACAGGAAGCCTTCAGTGGATCACTTCCGAGTCTTTGGATGCCTTGCCTATGCACATGTGCCAGTTGAATTTAGGCACAAATTGTCAGATAAAGCCATCAAATGCATATTTGTTGGATACAGTGCAGAAAGCAAGGGGTATCGTCTCTACAATCCTGCTACACGCGCAAAATCATTGTAAGTAGAGATGTGATATTTTCTGAAAATTCAGCTTACACTCAGGCTGATTTTCAAATGCCTTCACCTTCAGAAGATGTCTTTCAAGGGTTGCTACCCATTGCTTTGGGTTCCCCTGCTGATTTTTCTGATCCAAATCAGAATTTACAGCAACCTTCCAATGCTTCAGTTCCGCCACGGGATGTTATGCCTCCTCCACAGGAAGTGGAACAAGTGGTACAGCAAGAAATTGCAGACATACATGCAGCAAAAACAGTCCCAAACTGGCTGTTACAGACTCTCCGGGAGAGTAAACTTGATGCTCCGTTACCTGGCAGGACTCGCAGTGCAGCAAGGCACATGGAAGGTGCTAATTCAGTGGAATCAGCATATGCAGGTACTCTCCTTGATGAAGAGGAGCCTGCCACATTTGAAGAGGCACAAGGTAATGTGCATTGGATGAATGCCATGCACGATGAGTTGCAGTCCATTGCAAAAAATCAGACTTGGGATGTTGTGGACTTGCCACAGGGTAAACATGCTATTGGCACACGATGGGTATTTTAAGTCAAACGGAAGCCAGATGGCTCCATTGACAGATATAAAGCCAGGCTGGTTGCTAAAGGCTATGCTCAGAAAAAGGGCATAGATTATGAGGAGACTTTTGCTCCTACATCCCGGATGACTACCATCCGATCCGTAATTGCAATGGCTGCACATTTTGAGTGGAATGTTCATCAGTTGGACATCAAAACAGCCTTCTTAAATGGGGACTTGCTGGAAGAGGTGTATGTCAAACCACCTCCGGGTTTTGGAATTACAGCAAATGCACTTCAAGTCTGCAAGCTTAATAAAGCTTTATATGGGCTGAAACAGGCCCCTCGTGCATGGTATGCTAAGATACATGCCTTTTTGACCAGCAAGGGGCTGCACAATAGTCCTACTGAGAGCACCCTCTACATCAAGATGGATGGGGGGGAAATATTAGTCATCCTTCTTTATGTTGATGACTTACTGCTCACAGGGTCCAATGACGACAAAATTGCAGATTTCAAAACTGATTTGCAGACTCACTTTGATATGTCAGATTTGGGGCTGCTTCATTTTTATTTGGGGATCCAGTTCTCTCATGAGAGACGTGGCACTGTTATGTCTCAGTCCAAGTATGTTCAGAAACTTTTGGACAGATTTAACATGCAAGAGTGTAAGCCCATATCTACTCCTATGGAACCGGGGCTGAAACTCACAATGCATGATGCAGGAGAATCAGTTGATGCCACATTTTACAGTCAAGCTGTTGGATGCCTCATATATCTCTGCAATACTAGGCCTGATATTCAGTTTGCAGTATCTCAGGTGAGCAGGTACATGCACAGCCCCAAAACTATGCATTGGCAGGCAGTTAAGCGCATCTTCCGTTATTTGCAAGGCACCAAGTCTTTTGGCTTACTATTTCCCAGGGGGGGTGACTTGCAGATGCATGCCTACAGTGATTCAGATTGGGCTGGTGATTATGACACTAGGCAGTCCACTAGTGGCAATTGTTTCTTTTTGGGAAAATCTTGCATTTCATGGCTGAGCAAGAAACAATCTACAGTGGCTACCTCATCATGTGAAGCTGAGTACAGGGCAGCTTTCACAGCAACAGTTGAGTGTGTCTGGCTGAGACGTTTATTTGCTGATCTTCATCTGTCTTTGGAGGGTCCTTCTCCAATTCTCACTGATAGTCAGAGTGCCATTGCAGTGGCAAAGAATCCAGTGTTTCATGCTCGCACGAAGCACATTGAGGTTCACTATCACTACGTCAGAGAGAAGTTGCATGCAGGAGAGATCAGTATGATCTTTGTGTCCACACATGACAACGTTGCAGATATTTTCACCAAAGCACTACCACGTGAAAAGTTCGAGGCATTTCGCAGTGCCCTGAACTTATATCCGTTTGGTGATTGATCAGCCTTGTACATGACATTGGCACTGCAGGGGGGTGTTGGAATTATAGATATAATTCAGCAGTGACCAATGTAATATAATAAGTTAGTTAGGGGCACTTTTCCCTCATTTAGAGGTTTTTCCCCCTAACTGCAGTTAGTTCACTAACTATGGTTAGTGACTACTAAGGTTTTGTCACTATGACAAAACCTTATCAACTCTACTTTGTGTTGTACTCTTTACACTCTATTTTGCAACTACAGCTTCTAAGCTCTCACTCTCTCCATCTCCTTCAAGAGCTTGCCCCAACATTATTCTGCCGGCGGAATACCCTTGAAGAGCCTACAAAGAATGAGTCATAACTTTTGCTCCTTAGCTCGGATTGAGGAGATGTAAAAAGAAAAAATATTCAAAATTTAATGATCTATGCAATGGTAGGCTTAAACTTATAATTTTTATAGGTATAGCAAAGAGAAATTAAAAATTGCAAGATGTATATGAGAATTATAACTTTTTCCTAATTCATATTATGGTAGGAAGGATTTCAGTAGGGACCACCTTTCCTTAAAAGTACTTAGGTTTGGAGAATTGGGAATATTTTGAAAATACCTCCCTTGCCTTTCCATATTTAATAATGTATTAGAGATTAATTTATGATCGATAATAATGGCTTCAATTATGAGATTTTCAATATTCTTTTCCTACTCATCCAAGAATATGGTATACATTGTTACATGAGAGCTTCTCAATACTTCAAATATGAGATTGCTAAAGCTAAGGGAAACCCTTTTAAATTGATTGAATTACCATAATCCTCAAAAGAGAGTATGGTAGGGAGGGATTTATAGGAGTTAAATTGATTGAATTACCATAATCCTCAAAAGAGAGTATGGTAGGGAGGGATTTATAGGAGTTTCTAAAGTGTTCACTATTTGTTCATATATAGATGATGTTCTCTAAAATGAGAGTTATAATGATAAATAAGTAAGTATATGGTTTCACAAATGAGAAATTAAGAAAGAATTGTATATTCCTTTGAGAAATATACTAGCATGGTTGGTGTCAAACATTATCCCTCAGAATTTTCTGCTCGTAGGTTTTTGCTCGAAAAATGTGCACATCTGAATGGAAAGGAAAGTAGAAAAGCATGACTAGGCAAACATAAAGAAATGAATGAATGCTAGAAAGAAATGTACAACCAAAGAAAAGTGCTTACATGACCAAGAAAGGATTGAGACTTGATTGATTTGACATGAGAAAGTACAATGCCTTTATAGGTTAGGCACACACACACTATATGGAATAAGTCCCATAGTGACATGTGGCACTCTAGGATATAAAGTAGTACAGTACTACTCTAGAACTCAACAAAAACACACTAAAAGTCACTCAAATTGACTCCATTTCCTAACACCTCCCAATGGAGGAAAGGTGAAGGACTACATGAATGGAACCAAAGTCATGATAATGACGTCCATGAAAACTGTGCATGCCGGTCTAGAACTAGACATGGTTCCCTCACAATCTCAGAGGCAAGTGAGCATAGCTCAGAGTCTAGTGAGCATAACATAAAAAGCTCATCTAGCATGGGTTAGAGGCTCATCATGCATGGATGCATGATCAACTCAGAGGTCTAGGAGACCAATGCATCAATAAATAGATCTATCAAAGCCAAAACATATGGCTCCCACAGTACATTCCCTCCTGGCTCCAAAGACTAATGAGGAACGTGGAGCCACATACCAAAAATAGAAAAGAAATACATCATTTGAGGAGGACTATCCAAGGCAGAGTACCTTTATTGACTCAACACACATGATTTATTTCATTCATTTTTGGGAAACACCCCCAGGGCAGAGCACCCAATCACATCATGCTCAAAAAGTAAATGAATCATCATCTCCATCATCTTCCAGATGTTGGAGACACACATGCAGTGAGAGCATGATCCTGTGTCGAATCTTCATCTTCGCCTGCATCATCACTAGTGGTGGCGAATGCGACCCAACTGGCATGATCCTTCGATTGTTGTTGGGCAAGCTTCTGGTAGCACTTGTCCTCCATATGACCAAGCTTGTTGCAATATGTGCACTTGAACGGTTTGAATGTCTTTCCTCGTGTTGGTGGAGGCGATCCATTTGCTGGGGGAGGCAAGGGCCTGTGTAGTATACGATGAGTAGGATGATGCAGATTCTTTGTTGCGGCGATCCTTTTCAAGAAGAAGAGACACCATATCTTCGAAGGTAGTCAATGCAATTCAAAGTACTTCAAGGGCATTCTCAAAGCGAGAGATCCCTTCCATACTCGTCATGAGGACAACCATTTTATCCTCGTAATCCAGAGGACACTTTAAGTTGCAGAGTGGTTGAACTAAAGATTGAATTTCTGCTATATGTGCACCCAAGCTATCGCACTCTTCCATTTTCAACTTATAAAATTGCATTCTCAAAAAAACCTTGGAGTTGGTGATTTTGTTACCAAATATATTCTCGAGGTGTGCCCAAATCACCTTGGCCGTTGACTTGAAGTCGACGTGATGAATCAAAGAATCATCTAGGCAAAGCCCGATGATTGCGATGGCTCTCGAGTTGTGTTGCTTCCAAATCTTGCGTGTTGGAGACTCCGTTGATGTAGCAATATCTTCATCATCTTCAATGGACCCTAAACATTCTTCTTCATGAGAAGGAGTTGGACCTTCATTTACCATGTGGGGAATCCTTCCCTTGTGAACTTGTCCACTAGCAAGGAGCTTGTAGATAGACAAGAACTTCAGCAAGAGATTCTCCACATAGGGAAGCAGATATCATCCGCAGACATGGCCATAACATTGCTGCCCCACCTGTCTTCTCAATGCTCCGCATTTGATAACCACTGAAAGGGTGAATACGTTGACCTAGAAGGAATTGGAACTGATGGTGCTCGACCAAGAGGAGAGATTTATGATTCCTGATTATGACATTCACTCAAAGGCTTTGACAGCTGAGCAGAAGGGGAGGAAGAAGCAGTGAGCAGAAGGAAGAATTTGCGGTCATTATGACGACGATTGTTTCAACCTTCTAGTAGCATGAGGCGGGATGCACTGCCCATAGGCTTTCTAGCTCCAGATGGAGGATTGCTTGCTTGTATAGTTAGCGTGACCTAACAAACATGTGTAGTGGTGAAGGAGTCTTTGATTGAGGCAGACTTTCATGCAAGACCTAAAGCCACAAGGAGTTGTTCCTACTGACTCAGGTGGTAGTATGTATACCAATATGTATTTGTTTGGACATCGTGACCTTGCAGATCCAGAGGGGGTTTCCTTGTGTTCTGCTGCAGCTATTGTCTAATGAGTTGCTGGAGATCCAGATAAGTCAGATGATTGCCAGTGCGGGAATCCAGATACCCCACACTGGTCCTAGTGGGCAGTTGGTTGCCCATTGTTTCTAGAGCACAAAGGTTCATCGATCTAGGGTCAGTGTACTGGTTTGGACCTAAGAGGGGGCTTCAGAGGGGGATGGATAGCTCTGAGATACAGGTGACCATGCAAAGAAGCAGACCCTGCACCGAAGGCTACAACAAGTGGATTAGTAAACCAATACCGGACCAGAGGACTATGCCTAGCTCCTGTGGGCTGGGAGCACCGGTACCACATTTCTAGTGATCGTGCTGAGATGATTTGTGCCAAGAGGGGGCTTCTTCAACAGTACATGTGGTGGTCTTCAGCAACGGAGCATCACACAATAGATTCCTCCAGTTGTTCCAAAAACACACCCGGCTCCCGAGCGATCATTTTCCATCTACGAGCTGAGAGCGGGTGTGGAGGTCAGCATCTCCTGATGTACCATGGTTAGGTTAGGGCACGAGTGAGGGCCTTGGTTGTGGGTGTGCCCGCCCCTTGTGAGGGTAGCGTAGAGTAGGGCTGAGGGCAGATCTGCCCATTGTGGTGGCCCCACTTGGGGATTGTTTGTACGGCTACATCCGGATGAGCCAGGAGGGATTGTGTGGCTATTGTAGGTCCTATTGGGCCTGCTGGTTGCCGCGTGGCAGCCCCTCTTGTGGTGCATTAGGTAGGCTAGTGCTGGGGCCGCTCCTTGGAGGCCTTTTATAGGCAAAGGTGGGCTGACGTGCTGGTCAGCCTAAAGGTAGGGGGGGTCAGGCCCCTACATGGCTGTGTGGCAGCCCATCATAGGGCAGGAAGGGGTCGGCCCATGGGAACCCTCATATGTGCCAGCCCTCATATGCAGTAGGGGGCCAGCCCTATGCAGTAGGGTGGGTCAGCCCACATGGGCCTGCTGGTTAGCCGCCTGATAGGCCAGCCGGGGGGTGGAGTGCCTATTTATAGGCCCCCCTCCCTCACTTGTTTGGCATCTCTTGTAGCACCAGTTGCACACCTATCAGCAGAGGTTTTCCCCCAGCAGTTCAGGGGTTTTGGCCTGAGATCCCTTGCAGTCTCTCTCGTCTCTCTCTCCCCTCTCAGTTCAATGTGTGTTTTTTGGTTCGCTCTCTCCATTTCTGATCAGTTCCACTGCACTTCTCACATATAAAGCCTTTGGGGCTCATTCTCTCAGCTACGATACCTCTTGAAAGGCACACAGCACGGATGAGAGGGGCTAACAGACTTATGAGCATTTAGTCATTCAGTTAGGGCTCAGTATGCTCAGCCACTTGGCTAATGGTGCTGGAGTCCACTCTAGCCTACATATGGAGTTTGACAGTCACAATTTTTGTGGAGCATGATAATATTACTTTTGGCTGCCTATCTTGCTGTGTTTCCTCCAGATTTGTGTCTCTGTTACTACCTGTGTGCACCTGTTGTGAGGAGTTTTAGAGAGTGTGTGTTCCATGGGAAGCCTATTCCTCCCCCAGGGTAGTAGGTGTATGCCACCCTAGTATCTCTGACATGGTAAGAAAGCCCAAAGAATCTATTCAGTAATCTGGTCCAACACCCAAGGAAAGAGCCCTTTGCATGAACAAACATGTCTCCATTTCATTCAGGCTTGCCTTAGTCAAGTTTTGTTTGCAAGCTGTTCAATTTCAGTCAGTGAAGTTCCAATGGCTTCACAGTTGCCTATTTCCAACTTCAAGGAAAAGGCAAACTAGACAGGTGCAAGTACCCACTGCAAGGTGAAGATACGGAGCCACCGAGTGGCAGAAGAATATACGAAGGTGACTGAATCTGATCTCAATGCTATGTTCAATGCTATGGACACAATTGAGACACCTGCAGACCCAGTAGAGGTTGGCAAGGCAAAGACAAGGATGCCAAGGCTTTGTCCATCATTACTGGGATAACAGTGGACTCGTGGACTCCGTAATTCCCCGTATCTAGCTTGTGGAGACAACCTTCAAAACCTGGATGATATTCAAGCAAACAACAGTAAGCATACACACAACAAAGCTCTCTTGAAGGCCTTCTAGAGATTGGAGACTGTTTCCAGGAAAAAACCAATACTACCTCCAAGTACATCCAAAATATAAATCTTAAATTATACATTTGGATTGCATTATGCTGTAAATAAGGTAAACAGAGCATGCACAATACTGTAAAACAAGTACCTGAAATAATCTTCTGAAATCTGAGAAGCATCGCCCATGGCAAGACCAAAAAACGGATCTTGAGCCTTCCTTAGACCTCCTTCCACAGGATATGCATTTACCTTACAAGAGGAATACCAATAAGCTTAAGAAGCTGTAAACCAAATCCATGTACGAGAGTTTTATGAGGAGAGCAGAAAATCATACACTTTACCACAATCTATCCTGACATGCATCAGAATTTACTTCAGATTCCTTGATTGTTGCCGAAAAAGACTTTTCCGTTAAATAATGAAAACATCATCCATTAGCAAACTCTTTAATGTGCAAACAAAAGACATTTATTTATCTGTGCAGCAATAATTACAAAGAGTTCGCATAAAGGTAGAGAGTGACATGTCTCAGTATCAACTTCTGTTAAATTCTGCATATGAAACATGTGAGCCTCTGAAATAATGTATTAAAATTGAACGATTCATGCCAAATTTCTAAAGGCGCAAAGCTTTCACTTTTAATGCAATTAAGCTCACATAATTCAAGGATAAAACACTCCACCCAATGAAACCTGATATCTATACATGAAACCATGAAAGTTTGGAATACTAACGCAAAAGACAAGCATGGCACTGTCGTAGGCCTTTGTGGAGAATGCAGTAGGAGAAGCCTTTATGAGGACAATGACATGTGGCATAGGAGTTATAGTTATGGAGAGGCTTTGGAGAAGTGATCATGCTTGTATTTGAAGGGGACATTTGCTGTGGGAATGACATCTTCAGTTGAGCCTTATCTAGTCTTGAGTCTTCTTCATGGTCTCTCATCTTTGTGTATACTTGTAGGTAGACCCTAGTCCTACATATTTTTGGCAATCCTGCTAGGGAGGGTTGTCCCCCTTCTCTTTCATCTTACCCACTCTGGTAGTGGCTACACTATTCTAGGTTAGAAATTACCTTGTTGTATCCTCGCCTACCTTACTACCATCTTCTCCATATGGCGTGGTTTGCACTCTCCCTGTTTACCAGCTTTCTGCTCATTGCTCACTTTAGGGGCTTATAGGTGGTGTGGCTTGCTTGTTCTTGCCTCCTTCCTTGTATGTTGGCTATGCAAACTCATCATTCATCTTCATGTTCATTATCTTGACCTTCTCTCTCCAGGTTCACCAGACTAGAGGCACGGCACTTGTCCAACGCAGGCCACTGATAGGAGACCATCAAACTTGACCAATGCCAATGTTCTATCATGGGTTTTATGTCGCACCCATACACCACCGGAGCCTGTCTCTGCCAAGACTCTCTTATCCATTCTAACCCACCACAATGGACCTGGTTTCTCAAACAACACACAAAGGCCCACCACAGTGATGCCACATTGCAGTTCCTATCCATGCAAATTGACCGATGCCAACATTCTATCTTGGGTTTTATGTTGCACCCATACACCACCGGAGCCTATCTCTACCAAGACCCTCTTATCCATTCTAAGCCACCACATGGACTTGGTTTCTCAACAACACACAAAGGCCCACCACATTGATGCCACACCGCAGTTCTTATCCTCTCATGGGCTCAAATACTTTGTAGTGTTCATGCTTATGTTTATGTTGCAGATGCTTGTTTCGAGGCGCTACCGATTCAGCTCATTGTATCTGGCCTTTTCCGTGTCGTAGACCTTTTGGTCTTTCAAACACTTTTGTTACAAACAACATCACATAATCATAAAGACTAAGAACAAAGCTATTACTAGAAATCACGGGTGAAGACACGCTGTAGTTTCACACAGCCCTTCCATGTGGTAGCAAGCTCGAATCGACTAATCCACATTGAAGTTTCTACATGCTTAGTCCACAGAGCCCACAATTCCCTAGAGGGATCTAGTTTGCCACATGTCATCATTCTAGGGTACCTCTAAAATGCAGCATTATACCCCTCTCTTGGAATATCAGTTAATTCACGTGTCCCTAGGCACATTTAATGCATTTAAGACGCTTAGTTTTAGACCCATCTAGTCCGTGCACTATCACCCTCATCAAGGACCTTGACATTGATTCCTTCGACCATAACATAAAGCCCAATAAATATAATACAAACATTGATCCTCTAAAGGAAAATGCTCACTGACCCTTCCGAGGTCACGTTACCTCAGCTTGAGCATACCATCCCTTCCCTCTTCAAGCATTAGCGTCCTCGATGATAAAGTCTGGGAACACTCTCCACAACTGGCATGCGGATTTCGAGGTAGCTTCTGATAGAGGTAAACCATGCCATGCAATCAACACCGTGGGTATCTTCCAATTGCGTACTTGCATTGTTTCTCAGTCTAGGATTCTTGTTAGTTTGCGCCTTGCATTATCCTCTATCTCCTTAAAAAAAACAACACCCTCGATTAGTAAGTCACCTGCGTGCAAAAACTTCTTTAAACGAGAAACATGAAACATTGGGTGCACCTTACAACCCTATGGTCATTCTAATTTATAGGCCACCTTGCCTATTCTTTTTAGAATTAACCACGGCTCACAATATCGGGGTGATAACTTAGCACACTCTCTTGCAGTCGAAGACTTGGAGTGCAAAGGAACTTTGAGAGAAAAATTTTCTCCTTCCTTCAATTTCCTAACGGATCTCTCGTCGTCTATATACGCCTTAGCTCTATCCATAGCTTGGTAGATGTTAGCTCTCGTAAGTGCTAGCAGCTCCTGCATCTGAACCACAAAGTTCGCAGCACTAGGCACTTTCTGAGGTATTCCAACTGTAGTTGGATTTGCTGGTTTATAACCATAGTTCAGCTCGTGCAGACTGATCCCTGTAGAGGAATGTTTTCTATCATTGTAGGCAAATTCTAACAGTGGCACTTGTTCCACGTATGTTGCCTCAATGAAACATATGCTCTAAGCATAACCTCTAGAGTCTGATTAACAATTTTCGTCTAACCATCCGATTCTGGATGATTCCCACTACTCATTCCTAACTCAATCCTTAGTATCGCAAACACTGTAGTCCAAAAATGATTGGTAAATTTAACATCCTTGTCTGACACTATGGATTTGGGTAATCCATGCATACAAACTATATGTTTGATAAACATATCCGCCACTTGTGGAACACTAGAAGACTCTCTAGTAAGAATGATGTGAGCCATCTTGGTAAGACGATCAACTACCACAAGAATAGAATCATATCCATGTCGTCAATTATATATATGAAATTATGCTCAAGTACATGTATCAATGGATCTTTAAAAACGAAAGCTTCGATTAATTAAATCATTAGTATGCACCTGCTCACAATGCTCGGGAAGAACAAAAGTATCACTTTCATCGGTCCAATGTTTGATGGAGTCTATTGCAAAGAAACCGCTACTATCTTTTCTCACTGTCACATGGAGACCATTGTAAATAGTTCTAAACCATTTTACATTAAGAATGAAAATACTAAATCGTCTGAAATCAACTTCATAGATTTCGCATATGGTTCCACAATAATCCAATTGTGAGGAGAGAAGATTGGTATCCGAAGCACTTGCTCGGCTATCTTGTGTGAAGTTAGCCATGACTCCACAATCATACGTGACTCTCTTTGAATCGATGCATTTTACACAAAAATGTCGTCTATATGACCATAATCCACTGTACTTTTTGTACTGTAAAAGAGCATCATTAAAACAATGAAGATGAATCTATTTTATAGCGTATATTGCTACAAATAATTACTTAATTACGTCAAGAGGTAAGAAACTTACATGCATCATACATCCAGATTACATCTAATGTGGTAAATATGTGGACATGAATCAAAATACCTTGTTTTGAAGGATGGTTCTGTGCTAGTGAAATGTGACCCCAATTGTGTGAGCAATGGTCTTGGTGCAATGGTTTTTTGATGCAAGGGAAAAGAGTGGTAAAAGGACGCAATGACGTGGAAAATTTACATAGAGCGGTGGCTTGCATGAGGAAGCTACGATTTTACGTGGAGCCAATGCTGAAATACGTGGGGACTTGGCTCATTACGTGGGTGGCATGAAGGATTTTTCAAAAGGAGTTGATGCTGCGCTACAGAGGATGAGCGCAGATTGTAGAAACGGGCAGAGAGGCTTTCCAAAAAGCAGGAGAGAAGGTGAAGAACCTGGGATTTGGAGAAGAGGAAGAAGTGTGTGTTGATTGTACGTCGCCAGTGGTCTACGCTGCCTTCTACGCTGATTGTGAGAGAGAGCCTTTGCTTGCTTGAGGCGCACGTATGAAGCAGACCCTCCCTTTGCTGGAATTCTGTCGTTTGAATTTGAAGAGCTGCTGATTGCTTGTTCTTGAGGTGAACGAGAATTTGAGGAGAAGAGCCAGAGGATAGCATAGGAGACTGCTCATACACTAAGGAGAGGTTGCTGTGTACGTGAAGACAACGCTGAAAGGGAAGCTGCCCATACGTGTGGACAATAAAGGATAAAGACATGCTCGACTGAAGTTTAGAGGATCTTGGATGATCTGCAGGAGTTGTGGCTCATTCCTATCGCTTATGGTACCACAGATATGCGTTGTTCCCGTCCAACTATGTCTTGTTCATCGTGTCACTTATGCCATCTCGATTGAGAGTCTTCCTGGTGTCTTTTTGCTTATTTGTGACCTGTTGAGGGTATCATCTCGAGTCACTGTGGTCCGAGTATATGCTCTGGGCGTTGTGCATTTGCTCTATTTCTATTGGAGCCCGTATTGCTAGTCTGATCCGATAGGGAGTCCCGACTTCATCTACAGAGCTAATTGAATTATGGTGATTGCTGGTTGTTTTTTTTCTCTCCTTTTGCTTTCATGAAAGATACCGTTGGTTGTCTGAGCCATGACCATGCATGTTGAATTGGTAAACATTACCATGGAATGAAAAAGAGTTGCTTCACACCCGTCCTGTCTTCGGTAGCATAGGCTCTTCACTAGGTTCCCTACCACTTTTCTTTTATCACCGTGAAACTCATAGTATGTGTAATGCATAATAACGCATTGGCAACATTATTATCCTTCCCTCTTCCGTACCGAATCGTTAAGTTAAACACCTACATGAGTTTCGCCCACCTAGCTTGGCCGCCTGTCAAGTCAGGTTGTTTACAAAAATATTTCAGAGTATCATGATCAGAATCAACATAAAACTTTGATCCATATAAATAATGTCTCCATGTTTTCAAAGCATGGACAATAGCATGCAACTCTAATTCATGAGTTGGCCAATTTTGTTTAGAGGGAGAAAGCTTCTTGCTTTCAAAGGCTATTGGCCTTTCCTCTTGCAGAAGAACTGCTCCTACCACAATGCCACTTGCATCAATTTCAATGAAATACGGTTTCTAGGAATCAACTATTTTTAACACCGGTCCTGAGACCACAGCTTGTTTTATGGTGTTAAAACTTTCTTGTTGAGTCTGTTCCCATATAAAAGTGACTTTATCTGAGGTCAGATCAGTCAATGGCGATACTATCTCAGAGTACCCTTTGATATGCCTTTGATAAAATTGGACAAAGTCCAAAAATGATAGCAAAGAGGTCAAACTTTGAGGGATATGCCAAATTAGTATCGCAACTACTTTCTTTAGATCCATTTCCCACCCCTCAGGTGTAATAATGATCCTAAACATTCAAGTCTTACCATATACAGTACAGTTTTCATTTTATTTACATTGAGAATGGCTTTCCTCAAAGTACTGAACACTATTCTCAAGTATTCGTGATGCTCAGCAATACTTTTGCTGAAAACAAGAATGTTGTCAATAAAATATACTACAAACTTCCCAATATACGGGCGTAGTAAATTGTTCATAAGCATGACAAATGTAGCGGGAGCATTGGTAAGTCCAAACGGCATTACCAAAAACTCATAATGTCCAAACCTGCTTCTAAAAGAGGTTTTATGCACATCCTCGGCTAATACGAATCTGATGGTAGCCACACTTTTTTCTTTTGCAAAAAAGAGACTTCTATTAAGTAAGAAAGAAACTCACTAGAGCAAGCTCTGTGCGGAAATACAACATACACCTCAGAAGAATGAGGTAGAAAGAAACCAAGGCTAAGGCTAAAAATGTCACTCAACCCTGTAGAAGTCTTAGCAAGGAAGGGAGAGTCTCTCCAATCCTTGAGAAAAGTAACTCTCTTGAAGGAGGCTGCTCGAGAGGATCCCTGCATGGTCGCCCATATGGCCATCAGAGTGTGTATCGTATCTGTCCAAGTACTGGCCAAGATATGAGAAGGGTGAACCTGAGAACCCTCCATAGCCTCAGTGCATTTAGCTCTCCAAATGTGCCATGCTGCAATGCTAGCTAAAACCTCCCATGGAGAGTCAACAGAGGAATGTGCAGCCCTGAAGAGAGTGGCTGGAACATCCTCTAGAGAGCATGACTCCACAAGGTGTCGTCGGATGTGTAGAGACCAAGACGAGTCGTGTATCTCGAAGAAAACCTGGGGCCCTGACAGAGTGAGCCAAGCCACTGATCCCCAGGTCATATAGAAGGGGAGACAAACAAAAGTGCTGAAAAGTCTTGCAATCCCCTTCCATACGATTCTCGCCTATCTGCAATCCCAAAGGCAGTGCTGTACTGCCTCGGAAGCAGAAAGGCAACGAGGGCAAGTAGGGTCAGCCCCGAACCTGGATCTCCAATGGCTCACTGTTATCCCACCATGAATAGAAAGCCAAAAGAAGAGAGTGATTTTTCTATTCCGGTGGGGTTTCCAGAGCCTTTGCCAAAAAATTTTCTGCAAGTCTGCAGAAATCTAATAATTCTCCCAGTGAGGAGCTCTGGTGGGCCTCCAACCCCTACAGCTGAGCTGGAATTTCCTGGCATTATTGACTGTGTAACGAAAGAAGAGGATGGCCTTCTCTCGGTGCCCTTCATCTATCCACTCCCATTCCCCAGGTCCCACTGCAAAAACTTAATTGGGACACCTCCATAGAGCCACAACCTCCATGAGCCCAGGCCAATGAGTAGCGGGTCGGGATCCAAGTACCACTGTGAAAGAGAGCCATGCTCCATGAAGCCCACTATCGTGATTGGCTGAAACGGTACCTTCAACAATATATCGTCTGTGGACTTGGACAGCCTGCCCCCCGAAGAAACATCAAAGACTAGGGCATCCTCATGTGTATTCCGTAAAGCAATCACCTGCAAAGGAATGCCCGACTTGGAAAATTCCCCCATCCAGGTGGAACAAGTAATAGGCTGCATCACTCTGTTAAACTCTCCCTGCACTCCCTCTGAGATTATGAACCACCTAGGCCTGTCGGTCTGCACGAAGCCTGCTAAAGGCTTTCCATGCTCCCATAGTAGATGCAAGGCTCCTCTCCCATCTGGGCCATTGCATGTAAAGAGAAGCTCCAAGTGGTCTGCCATGCTCATCCAAGATGCTGTTGTTCCACATGATAGGCTGCCTTTCAATCTCTTCACGGGTGGACGGGGGAATCCTGCAAAGAGTACTCCTGAAGCTGGCCCATGCTTTCAATATAGCAACCATAAGAGGGGAAGAAGGAGATCTAAGGTGGGCAATGGTGAAAACCCATCTGGTACTGTGTATCCCTTTCTTCTAATGCTCTCCAACACCGGAGCAAACTGTTGTGAAGGAGAGATGCCCACCCCAACCTGGCAGCCCAAATATCTGACGGAGACACCCCTCTGCACCCAAGTGAAACCAATATCATTATCCCAATCCGGGGTGTCATCATCGCAAATCCAAAAACCATTGGATTTATGCCAATAAATGTGTGCACCTACAGACATGCAAAATAAAATCCAAGGCTGTCCGGAAGGAAGTGAGTGTCCTAGGGGAGGCATCCAAAAAATGGCCGTGTCATCTACCAACTCACTATCTAGGAGCTCTTCTTCCCGGTGGAGAGGAAGCCTCAGCCCATAAATATCAGCTTGAGATCTAAGGTAGATACTCATAGCTTCCGCCACCAACTATCAACAGAACTGGAGCTGGGGGTTGAGGAGGCCTGTGGCTCGTCGGCTGAAGAGGAATCTGGAGTCCTCATATGTGCATACATTCCCTCGGTCATTCTGATTGTGGCAGGAACACTTTGTGGGGAAGAAGTATCAGTAGCTCCCTCATGATCAGAAACCATAGTGATTGGAGCTGGTACTGGTGCATCTAAAGGCCCCTCTTGATGTGGAACTGTAGTGTCTAGGGCTGTAGCAACATCTACCTCTGGAGTCTGGATGACGTCTGGCTAGACCGGATCAAAGGTCTCCTCCTAAGGTAAGGGAGCCGCTCTGATCGCTCTCCATCGTGGTACTGGGTGTGCTGCGGGCTTTGGGTGCCCTGCTGTCCCTGGTGGTCCTAGGGTGCGCGTAGCAAGGTGCCCTGCTACTCCTGGTGGTCTTGGAGTGCATAGTACGGGGCGCTAGGGAGGTGCAATCGGGGTAGTACGTGAAGGAGCCACACCAGAAGACCTCTTGGGTCTTTTTCTCTTCCTTGGGAATCTCTAGCAAAGTGCCCAAGAGTCTTGCAAATCCTGCACTGGTCCTGTCTACTTGCAATCTCGACTCTCTGTCAAAAGAGAGAGCCATCTGGGCACTGAAGCATGATGTGGTCATTTGAGATGTTAGGGTCAGAGACAATGACCCTAACTTGAGGCACCCCGTCCACTCTGACTGCCTCTGCCGAGGAAGAAGGCATGCTAGGAGGGGGGGGGGACTCTCAGTGACCGCTCTGAATGTGGCTCCAATAGTAGCAAGAAGTCAATGGTAGACCTGAGGAAGACCAGGAAATCTAATGAGCTGTGATGTGACCTGACTGTCCTCCTCGACCGGATCAAAGCCCAAGGTGTAGCTCAAAAGAAAAATCCTCCTTGAACCCAAAGCTAGAGGATTAGCTTTGAGAACAAGGGCTGTGGTTTCGTGGGAGTCGAAAACCACTTGGAAGAATCCATGTCCCAAAAGTCGAACATCTCTGAGGTGTGGGGTGAGATCTCTTGGTACGCCGCCAGCATCCAGTCTCTAGCTTGTGATCTGGAAGGGTGTGACCCAAAGATGCAGGCGAAAAGTGATGTGGAGCCCTCTAGTTCCACATCTTTCTTGAGCTGCTACAACTCGTCTTCTGAAAAAATGACCGTTCTCGTGGCCGATAGAAGTGGACGAAGATCGGCTGAGTGGGGATCCATTCGCCAATCAATGTGAAAAGGCCAATTCAAACACTGAAAAAGTTCTGTCCGTGAAATTGCTGCCCAGGACGCCCTGGAACACGGGTGTTGGAGGAAGGAGAATAGGAGAGGGTAGGAGAGAGGGGAAGAGGAGGAGAGGAGGCGGGGAGGCAGCAGTGGGGGGGGAGGAGGGGGGCGGGGGAGAGGAGGCGAGGGGAGGCGGAGGGGAGCTGCGGGTGAGGAAGGGAAGGGGGGGGGGAGGGGGTTGGCTGGGAGGGAGAGGGTGGGCGGGAGAGAGGAAAGGAGGGATGGGGCCCGAGGGAGGGAGCGGGTGCGAGAGCGGGCAAGGGAGCTGGCAAAGGGGAGATGGAAGGCGGGTAGGGGGAGAGGGTGGGTGGGGGAGAAGAAGGGAGGGGGCGAGGGTGGAGGAGAGGGGCGGGGGGGCTGGCGGGTGGAGGAGAGGGAGGGCAAGGAGGAGGAAGGGGAGTAGGAGGGTGAGGGAGGAGGGAGAGGGGGTTGGCGGGGAGGGAGAGGGGGCTGGCGGAGGGGGAGAGGGTGGGCGGGGGAGAAGGAGGGAGGGGGCGGGGGTCGAGGAGGGGTAGGGCGGGGAGGAGGAAGGGGAGCGGGAGGGTGAGGGAGGGGGTTGGTGGGGAGGGAGAGGGGGCTGGCTGAGGGGGAGGGGGTGGGCGGGGGAGAATGAGGGAGGGGGCGGGGGGGCTGGCAGGTGGAGGGTGAGGGAGGAGGAAGAGGGGGCTGGCGAGGAGAGAGGGAGAGAGGGAGAAGGGGCTGGCGAAGGGAGGCAGAGGAGGGACAGCGAGGGTGAGGGAGAGGGAGACGGGGCTGGCTGAGAGAGGAGAGGGGGGTGGAGGCAGCAGAGCTCACGGGGAGAGAAGCATGTTGAAAATATGGTCCCATGTAATGCATCTAGCAAATCATCGATCCTAGACATCAGATACCTATGCTTAACAGTGATATTATTCAATGCTCTGTAATCTATACAAAAGTGGAAAGTATCGTCTTTCTTTTTCTTCAATATCTTTGGCGAAGAAAAAGGTGAGAAACTGGGCTGAATCTGCCCCAGCTTGAGGTATCCTTCTAGTTGTCTTCGCACTTCTGCTTCTTCGCTAAAACTTAACCTATAGAGAGGTCTATTTATGGGTTCTACCCCCGGGATCAGTTCAATCTTATGCTGAACATTCCGCTCTGGAGGTAACCCATAAGGCAACTCATCCCTAAAACAATCAGAGAATTTCTCTGCTATTTGATTAGCTAACTTGGCCATCTCCCCATCTTGGGTAACATTAGTGCTAGCCAAAGGATCATCAAACGGCTCTACCAATACTGTATAAAAAAACAAAAACTCTTCTTGACTTTTTCGAAGTTCCATTACGGAAACCAACGGTCCTTGAGGTATATCCTTTTCACCTCATAAGACATACAGCACATCATTCATCTTGAACTGATAAATGTGCTTTTTTCAATCTATGGCTAGATTCTACCTAGAATGCGAAGGCTTACTCAAGGCTATATCTGCGTGAGCAAGCTTTGTCATTTCAAAATCAAGCTTCTCTGCATAGTCCTGAATTCGACGTTCCAAGTCGGTAACCCTTTGGTCCCATACTTTACTTGAACTTCCGTTTGCCATCCTGATTGTATATGCATAGTCAGATGGGCTAGTCTTTAATTTCAGCCTCTTCACAAGCTCGTAGTTAATTACATTGTGCGTTGACGCTGAATCAAACAACACAATGACGTCATGATTGGCTACTTGCCCCTTCATCTTAATTAACTTTGTATCGTTAAAGGCTGTATATCACATTGTTGTGGTCTTTGATAGGATATTATCAGGTGCACTGTCTACTAGCTTAGCAATAGACACACATAACAAAACAGGTACTGACCTCTAAGAAGACCCCGCTAGCTGAATCTACATTGGTTCTGCTTGAGACTCCTCTCCATTTCCACGTCACATTCTGAGATCACCGTCCAACGATCCTTATTTCGAGGACAATCTTTCCACTGATGAGACTGAAGGCATTCAAAACACAAGCCTTCTCTCCTCGCTTTCTCTTTTTGCTCTGCGGTCAAAGAAGACTTCGCTCGGGCTGCCATTGGTGTTACTTTTCTTTTCACTCCAATGGTGGTACTTGGTTTAGAGAAAGTCTCAACTAGCTTTGCCACTAGGCTATGATGTACTCCCTTTACTAAACCACTTCTTCTTAAACCCAGTTTTCTTTGGGTACTCATACCGAGTCCCAACTTGTGCAAACCCACTTGGTCTGTTTCCTTTGGCATCCTCATAGTTCAAGGCTATGGCAATTGCTTCATCTAGCGTGTTCGCGTACTTAGCCTGAACTTCCATCTTGAGCCGGTTGTTCAAGCCAAAAATAAAATCCTTTACTTGAACCGACTGAGATAGAAGTTCATAAACTTTCATTACACTTTCTCTAAACTTATCAGTGTATTCAGCCATTGATAAATTTATGTGACGAAGGTTTCTATATTGACCCCAAGCTCGGGATGCTTTGTCAAGAGGTCAAAAATGTTTTCTAAATTCTTTTTTAAATCCCTTCCAAGTAGTGGATGCCTCTCCATCCTTCTGGTGTTTTATCCACCATCTATCGCTGCCTCATTAAACATGTGGATGGCCTCATGGATTTTCTTCATATCATTCCTGATTTCACAAATGGCGAAAGCCTCATCCCAGTTGTGTAACCAGGTCTCTATAATATCGGAACTATGGTCAGACATCCAACCAAAAGACTTTTCTAGCCTATAATTGGCAATATTAGGCACCAAATGTTACGAACAACATCATGTAATCATAAAGCTAGAGAACAAAGTTGTTACTAGAAATCACGGGCGAAGGCACGCTATAGTTCCACCTTGCCTTTCTCTATGGTAGCAAGCTCGAATCGACTGATCCACATTGAGGTATCTGCATGCTTAGTCCACAGAGCCCACGATTCTCTAGAGGGATCTAGTTTGCCACATGTCATTCTTCTAGGGTACCTCTTAAATGCATCATTATACCCCTCTCTTGGGATATCAGTTAATTTACTTGCCCCTAGGCACATTTACACATTTAATGCATTTAAGACACATGACCTTAGACCCATCTAGTCTGTGCCCTATCACCCTCATCAAGGAGCTTGACATTAATTCCTTTGACCATTTACCTGAAGCCCAATCAATATAATACAAACATTGATCCTCTAAAGGAAAATGTCCACTGACCCTTCCGAGGTCACGTTACCTCAGCTTGAGCATAACAACTTTAATAAATGGATGGATTTATGGGGAATAAAGGCTGCAGATATACCAGGAGATATAGGTGAAATCGAAATTTAGTAACACAAAAAATGCTACAAAAACTAAGGCAAGACCTAGGGACGAAAATGCAGTTGTTCAAACAGGAAATCAATCCAATGGATAGATATGAAATGCAAAAATACCTTGGGGAGGATCTATCAATGTACAAAAGGCATTAAAAAATAAGAACCAGCTCACATGACCTAGAAGTGGAGAGCGGCAGGTGGGCAAGACCCAGGATCCCAAGAGATGCACAAATCTGCAAAATCTGCCCCAACGGGACCAAAGGGGAAGTAGAAAATGAGCAGCACATGCTCCTAAAAGGTTGAGCCTATGCACACATCAGAGAAAAATATAGTAACAGCAGGCACAACCTGAAAATCATGTTGGAACAACCAGCCCAAAAGCTGGGGAGATACCTAAAGGATGTCTTGGAACACTGCAGCAAAGTCTTTTGGCTAGTGCACAAGTTCGCTAAGCTCATGCTCTTTTGGCATGGGAGCATTACTTGTTGGAGGCTGGTTCACTGTGCATGCAAGGATCTATGATCAGTTGCCCCATGAACAGCAACATGAGCACTATACTTTCACGGATGGATTCCTTAAGATGCATGGTCGCCTTTGGTGTTACAAGCAGTTTAGGCCCAGCATTTCAGAGCATCGATATGCTGATGCTTTAGTGAAAGCATTTGAGACTTTCTTTGGCCAGCTTTGTGACAAGAGATTTGGAGGATTCATAATGCGTGAAATGTGAGTCTTCTAAAACCTTCCCATGGAGATGTGCCAGAGGATATGCCATATGAGATGCAGCCAGAGGTTGAGGCACTAGATGGGATTTTAGTTCGTGGGCTGCTAGTAACAGTCCCGTGCGCTGTGTAAGCTATCTGAGATAGGAATGAATTCCTATGGCTAGGATTGGTGAGAGCAGTGAACAGCATAGGTTATGCAGGGTATGTGGACGCCTAATGGGTTGTGCAATACCCCAGGTGCAAGAGAAATTGTATCCTTTGTATAGCTTGGACTCAGGATCTTTCACTTAAAGAAAGAAATATCGAAAGGACGCCAAGGTTTGGGGCCAGTCTGTGTCTTTGTCTTGATGCAAGGGCACTCTAGCTCCCATTCTATTAGATATATATTCGCTGAATTGTTGATGTAACAATGTTGGCTGGTACTTGGTAGTCCATTGCCCTTTCATTTATTGAAGGCCGGTTTAACCAATCTTGGTAAAACTAAGGTTATGATCTTCAACAGTCACTTATAGAGAGTAGATCACTTTCGATTCGCTGCCACCCAATAGAGATTACCACATCTTATACATGTGTAGGCATGTTTTACTTCGGCCCCCGATCTTCGTGATGAGACCAACAATGCAACCTAGATTCCATAGGAGGTATGCCACGCTTGCCAGGCTCAATGACTGTCAGTGCATTCACTCTCATTTCCAGGACCCTAGGACCAAGCCTCTTCCTTTCAACTCTTTGGTCCACTTAGTTGATATGTATGGCAGTCCCTACTAGAACCCCGACTTATCAAATGCAGATTGGGCTTGGGTAGAGAGGCTCTAGACTTTACTACTTGCATGGATGATCCACAGCAAGCCTTCAGCCCCACACTAGATTATCCTAGCAGAGTTCGGTGTCTCTCCTCTTTAGATGATGCAACATGCCAGGTGATTGCATACCTCCATCGCGGCCTCAGAGATTTTGGTTCCACAACCTCAGGCCAACTCAGGTTTCCATGGTCGGTGGTGTCCGCATCCATGGCACTATCAGCTGAGGAAGATCAGACATGTTGGTATGCTCGGACATGCAGATGGTTTGCGAGTCTTGGGGTTCACGTGGATAGATGCCACCTTTTTCGTAGTTGTGGGCTTGGTTCCATCGTTTTTGCAAGTTCCATCCTAATTCTGGAATACTATTGTATTAAGACTTAGCATTACTGGAATACAGGTGCTTGAGCTCTAGTAGGGGTGATCCTCATTCGCACCTCTAGCATCCTCTATTTTCCTGTGTTCCATTCTCTCAGTTATTTTCAGTTTTATGACTGTGTGATGAATGTAATAATCGTCTTTATTTTTCAGTTCATGATTACAAATTTTTTGTTCTGATTAAATTAATCCTCGGAAACACCGGAGTCTTGTAAGTCGATCGGCACTTGAGTAAACACAAGAGACTTGTCTTTGAAAATTCGCTCCATCACCTTAAAGAATCGCATTCTGAAAAAACTTGGATTATTTTATAAGCGACGGCCATTCTCGATCATGGCAGCGCTAGACATTCTGAGAATGTAACACGGCATGTATATTCAAGGATGAAAGCATTACAGCAACGTTGAAAGCTGTTGCAAGTTTATTTACAAATTGTAAGAAATTGATATCAGACTCACCATTTTTCCACGAGCAAACCATTTCTCAGCTGGCCCGATCTCATTCGAATATTTGCCTATCACGTGCAATCTCTGTGACATTAGCATCCACAGAATCGAACTTGGAATAGTATCAACATTAGGTACAGGGACAAAGTCAGTTAAAACTGTCTGCGTAAGAATCTGCATGTACAAATCCTCACCTCCGGCAAAAGAGAAGCCGTCTCCAACTGAAACGGGGGCATCCACCAGATAATCCTAACATGGATAACGATGCAAAAGAGTTTCAAAATGCATCGCAGCCACACGTTTGCGAAAGTTGAGAGAACACGTCTCAGGTAGCATTCCGATTTGCTGAAAATCCGAGTTGTACTTCTTCGCCTTTGGTTGGTTTCTATGCAGAAAAAGAACACGCAAACGTCTAAGAAGCTCGATCGGAGGATAGAGTGAGGCTACGGATGCAGTTCTCTATAATTGTAGAGGATAAACGATCGAAGTGGACCGGATCGAAGGCAGAATCGGCTTTCAGCATAATGACAAGCACGGCCTTTTAGCTTGAAGGCAAAGATAATGTAGAGTGTTCGAAGCCTCAAGGTGCGGCCTAGTACGTGTAGAAGGCCTTCATGGTGCTTCTTACTATTGTCTAAACTCAGCATGGCAAAAAAATGTAGGCAGTTTGGCTTGGCAGTGAATCGCACGATATGTGTGACGAACAAAAATCGCTGGGATAGAAACGCCATAGCTGGAGCAGGGAATGCACCTCGTCATCCACGTAGAGCGAACGGCAGGCAAGAAATCTGCGACGGATAGGAGAAAAAATGGTCGAAGCATGAATTTGAGAGGAAAGAAGACGACAATTGGAAGGCAAAGGAAGAGATGGAGAAAGAGGCATAGGCACCATAGCCATCACCATTACTGCCACCACCCTCGCTGCCTGATAACGTCTGGTTTGTATCGTGCTATCCTGGTGTCCGTTGCCAACAGGACACTAAGGAACTCTCTTCTCCACATGATTACTTGGCCAGGATTTGAGAGTTTTATCAAACTCTAAAATCCTACCATGTGGCACATTCTAAGCCGTTTGATCAACTGGCCTATTATTAGCTACTTACTAGCAATAGAGCTGGCCAAGCATTCTAGTTTTGTAAGACTTAAGCCACATGATTTCTCTCTCTCTCTCTCTCTCTCTCTCTCCATGTGTATATAGTCTTACATGTTGTTTACACACCCCCAAAGGGTGCCCAACTTATTGGCACCCAAAAACATTCATCTCCCTCCTCACATGCACTCCCCCATTACACTCTAGCCGCCCATTGTGAGATCATTAAAACAATGAGTGCCCACGCATGGGCACCCCTTTTGCACCTCGCCCAAGTACAAACCCCTCTTGTAATAATGAGTGCCCGGGTGGTGGGTGTGGAGGTTGGGGACCCAAATTGTGATGATGACTAGCTGAATCCAGCCCTGCCCATCGGTGGTGGTGGCTGCCCGAGGAAGGCCTTTCTCAGGGCATGATGTGGACTCCACGTTGGATTCAAAGGTCTAAGCTTGGGCGTTGTATGTGTAAAAGAGGTGCCCGCCTAAACCTTAGATCATGGCTTTCTATTAGTCCAAACAGTCATCCAAACTTGGGCGCCCTTTGGTTTGTAAATAGCCTCATCCCTGCCAACATTTTTGCACCTCCTGGTGAGCACATTTATTTTGAGGGCCTTGCCTTGCGGACCTGTGGCTTGACGATAACAAGATGAATTTCATTCATGTGGCTAGCCTAAGATGGTGCACGGAAAAGGAGGCGAATTGAATGCACAGAGAGAGAGAGAGAGAGAGAGAGAGAGAGAGAGAGAGAGAGAGAGAGAGAGAGAGAGGAAGAAGAAGAAGAATAAGAATGTTTTTGGCCTCTCCCATGGGAAAAGTATTGTAACATTTTGCTCAAATTGCTATAGGAAAATACAATTATTTTATTTTCATTTGAATTTTTATGATTGGGCTAAATTGCACTTGCTATTTGTATCCCTTGAAATCCTTCATCTTGCTCTCTCTCTCTCTCTCTCTCTCTCTCTCTCTCTCTCTCTCTCTCTCTCTTTCTCTCACACACACACACAGACACACACGCACGCATGCACACACACACACCTTTTTTTTTGTGAAATCCATTTGTCATTAAATTACAAACAGCAGTCTGGACAACTAGCTACAACTTCATAAGATGTCAGCTACAACTTCATAAGATGCCCTTATATAACAAGTAGGCAAGATAATCTGGATCACACGCATGTCGACAATCATAAAGTGATTGTTGTGGAGATGATCAAAAGTACTGATATTTATCTAGAGGGGGAGGATCACCAAAGACCTGATGGTTGTTGCGGACCTTACATAGGGTGCAAAATGCCGAGTAATGAACCCAAAAGAAAAATAGATCATAGCCATGTCTCACAAGATGAAAACCAAATAGCCAGGAATTCTTGCCGCAGAGAGCATTGGGAAACAAGCCTGGAGTCATTGTTGTACCAGAAGCAACAAATCATGAGACTTTGGGCGATGCCAAAATAGATAGTTAGAGTAAAAGGGGTTGGGGAGTGTACTTAGAGGGGTTGAGAGAGACAGGAGTGGAAATTAGGAAAAATTAGGGGAAGTGAGAAAAATAAAAATGTTGAAAAAATCGAGAAAAAGGTTAATAGGGAGCGTAGTTAGGTTAGTTGGAGAGTGCAAATGAATAAATAGGAGGGCGAGGAGGCAAATGGTCATAGAGGTAGATGGGTAAGGAGTGGACTAGTCAAGGGGCGTGAAGAGGGGTTGAGGTCTAGTTCAAGGATTGTAGTTTGGTTAGGAGAGTAATTTAGGAGTGTAGTTTAGAATATTTTGTGAGTGTATTTAGGGAGAAGTTAGGGAGAGAGAGAGAGAGAGAGAGAGAGAAGAAGAAGAAGAAGAATGTTTTTGGCTTGTCCTATGGGAAGGAGGAAGTGCAACTTAGCCCAATCACACACACACACACACACACACACACACTTTTTTTTTTGGGGTGAAAACTTTGATTGATTATATTACAAGAATAGTCACCTCAAAAAAGAGGTGCTGGAAAATACATCAACTGAAGATCTCAGTATAAGCCAAATATGCATCCTTATCTATCTGGCATGTCTGCAAGCAATCAAAAAAAGATTGCTGCAAAGAACGCTTAAAGAAAGCAAACAAAGGAAAATTGGGATCACCGAAGACTTTACAATTATGGTATGTCCATAAAGTCCAAAGTGCCTAATAGCGAGTCCAAACAAAGAAAATATGAAACTCTAGTCATTGTAATGGATGAAAGCCAAAGAGCCAGAAAAATTTCCCGAAGAGAAGAGTAAGGAATCTTGCTCATAGCCGTTGTTGAAGAGAATCCAAAAACTGTCGAGAAGACGGGAAATGCCAGAATAAATGAGGCATGGTCTCCTGAGAAGTCAGACACCGATGACATAAAGCAAGAGCAATGTGACTAAGGGCTAGCAACTGTCCAGATGCCTCTCAACACTATCGCCCAATCCAAGAATCTAACTCCTATCATCCAGTTACACCTAACTTTTTTCCAACACTTGACAATCCATCCCTTGAGGACTGTCAAGTTGCTAAATCCATTTGCCTTGCTCTCCCTCCACTTTCCACCAACTTCCCACCTTCAAGGAAGAATATGCATATGTGGAAACACTTGCAAATCAAGAGCCTAAAGGAAGGACTAAGTGAAGGCGATTCACAACAAAGCGAAAATAGCCATTTTCAATTTTCAAAAAATATGAATAATTGTGCCACACACTTTCATTCCACACTCTCAAAGCATGTGTAAAAATAAGATCTCTCACAAACAATCTATGTTGATCCATCATGCGAACTACAAAAGATGTGTTTGAATACTACCTTGATTATATACTGCTTTACCCTTTTCCAAAACCCAGGGTTAAGGCAAAAGGATTTTGTATAATGTAGGCACAATAACCTAAGATAGCCTCAAAGGGCGAGAGGAGGACCCAAGGGAAATCAGAGTCCAATCCTCTAATCGATCCTGGAGTTCCAAAGGGGGAATCGGGACCAAAGGTGAAAGCATACAAGTGATTTGCTGCCACAAAGTACGATAATGAGAACCCAAACCATACTGTGTGGCTACCAGAGAAAAGGGAAGCATAGAGCCATCATCATGAATAACATCAGCAACAGTATTGATCCCTTTCAAAGAAATAAAGTAAGAACAGCGAGGCTCCTGTAAAGCAAGCGGAGGTTGAAAAACTTTTGACTAGTGAATGCTTTCAGCTCGCAAAGAATTACCCATCAGAGACTGTCCACCATGCCATTCCAAGTGAGATAGAATATGCTTCTAGTCAAGAAGCAGTTTGGAGACAATAGGGTAGCCGTGTAAAATTCCATCAATGCACCCCAACAAGAAATCCCACTGAGTGGGTTGCCAATGACCAAAAGTAGGAGTATTGATATGTGTGAGCAGTGATTGAATCTTGAGAACCCAAGGCTGATCACCTTTCAAAAATTGCAGCAACATTTTCCCCCTATGAGCAAGGATGTGCACCTAGATATTAGTGATATTCAAACCACCATGCGTCTTAGGGGAATAAATTCGATGCACCGAAAGCAATTTGAGACTTTTTCTACCACGTTTAGAATGCCAAAAGGCCTCCATAATGACAGACATAAAGGAATCAAGATCTGCCTTGGTGAACATGATCATAAACAAATAGAATTGAATATATGCAACAAGTATGGACTGCACTATTCGGAGGCAAACATGTAAAGGCCAGGTTGCCAATTTCCAATATTCAAGCTTTTTTCCAAGCTTGATTAGAACCCAATCAATTTGCTGTCAATGAGTAAGTCCCCAACCCAAAGGATAACCAAGGTGACGAACCAACTGAGTGGGTGGGATGATCTCGCCTGGCCATAAGAGACTGTGCTAGTCTTGAAGATGCAATGGGAGTAGCTTAGACTTTTGAAAGTTAACATGAAGGCCAGTTGCCAAACCATAAATTGGAAGAGGTTGCATCAAAGCCGAAAGATTAGGTTGAGTATTCCTTGGAGTAAAGAAAGAATCATCAGCATAAGCCTAAACAATCATGTTGCGATTTTCATCTACTTCCAAACCATGGAGAGAATCTGTAGCCACTGGATGATCAATGTATTGTAGCATAGGATTAGTAGCAATAGCATACAATAAGGCACTAAGGGGAGAGCCCTAACTAACCAAACTACGAAGAGTCCATTCTTCCGAGATGTCTCTAGAAAGAATACAAGCAGCATTGCTATCCCTATAGAGCCAATAAATAACCTGGTGCATTTTTATTCCAAAGCCCAAGGATCGCATTGTTTGCGAGAATTGAACTATGTCAAAAGATTTGGCAATGTCAATCTGTAAGAGTAAAACATCTTGTTGTGTGTACTTGGCATATTCAATCCCAACATAAGCATTGGCAATATTATCCATGATGTGCCTACGAGGAACGAAGCCATATTGAGAAGGATGCAACCCATCATGTAGATAGCCTTTGATATGGTCAACAAGGATTTTATCTATGATCTTGTAAATGATTGGCATAAGCGTGATTGGTCTCCAATTAGTGATAAATTCAAAAATCTGCTTCTTAGGAAGGAGCTTTACTAGTCCATTTTTCCATGACAAGGGCATTTGCTGATTTTTCCAAGTTGAATTAGCCATTTGCAGGAGAGGGGATTTGAGGCTATCCCAAAAAGCAAGAAAGAATTCAACAGTGAGGCCATCCCATCCTGGAGATTTCCACCTACCACAGGATTTAACTACATTTGACAATTCCCATTTAGTGAAGGGGAGTTCCAGCTCCAAGGCCTGAGCTTGAGAAAGAATTGGATGGACATGCTATAAAAGAGGTTGCAGACAAAATCGCAAGAGAAGGAAAGTCCACTTGCCCAAAATGGGAAGAGAAGTGCTACACACAAAAATCAGCAAGTTCAGAGTGAGATGATGACCAAGAACCATGAGGCATTCGGGCTCAACAAATATTTGCAGCCTGTCGTTTGTAATGCAAACTTTTGAAAAATTGCTTCGAAGTGCAGCCTTTATCCAAAAAAGCCCTTTGTCGAGATCGGATTTCCCATTTAGCAAGCTTAGGCACTATAAGGGTAACAAGAGAACACCCAAAGACACTCTTGGAAGAGAGGAGGGAGCTTGTATTCCAAACTTGTGCATATAACAATGAAGACCAAAGTCAACCATTTGGCCTTTTGTACAAGTCAACCATTTGGCATTTTATAAAAGTCACCTTTGGAAGGGAGGGCCAACCCTAATCTCTTTATACCACTCTCTCTTCTCATTCTTTTACCATCTCTTGGGTCCATCTAGCTCCAAGACACAATCCTGGCTCTACAGACTTGCCACTATCCAATGTCAACCATTTGGCCTTTTATACAAGTCACCTTTTGAAGGGAGGGCCAACCCTAATCTCTTTATACCACTCTCTCTTATCATTCTTTTCCCATCCTCTTAGGTCCATCTAGCTCCAAGACACAATCTTGGCTCTACGAACTTGCCACTGTCCATTAAATCACATCACTAACTAGTGGTGGCATATTGTTAACCAATCGGTTAACATGACCCCCTTCCTGATCTCGATCCAATCCTTTGGATTGTGCAACTTTCATGGTTGTTGGAGTTTTGTCAATGAAGATTTTACTGGAAGTATGGATGAGTGATTCTTCTAGAACTAGCACCTTAGGGTTTGAGTGAGCCGAGTTGAGCACTTGTGACCATTCAACAAAGGAATAAGAAAAAGGAAAAGAAAAATCTAAGGGGCAAGTTATTAGGAAGAAGGTGTTAGTAGGGATTAATGTAATCCTAGTGGTATTAGTGTTAGTAGAGTAAGTAAAGTGCATTCTCATGCTCTTCTTAAGTCCCATATTTGATTTGAGTGGGTACTTAATGGATCATGACATTTTGTCTTGCTTCTCTGCATTGAAATTCCTTTAACATCCATTTATATTTCATCGAGGGCTTTGCTTGGAAGTATTTGAGCCCAATAAGGCTGTGGGTGAGGACTATGGCTAAAGAGCATTATAGAAGGGGGATTCTAGGGAAGGCTTCTAAGCTAGAACTAAAAGAAAATAAAATAAAGAAAAGAGGATGAGTAGAAGTTAAATAGTTAATGGTGATGTTAGTAAGGGAATGTGAAAAAAGCTTTGAGGGTCACAAGAAACTCATCCAAACCGATATTGGTGTAATCACCTTCACCCTGGAGTTGAATGCATCCTTGAGAGCTTCTTGTGGAGAAACACTTGTTGTTCCATGTGGGAACTCAAATTCAAGACCCTAATGACTTAAGCATAAGTCCGTGCCCTGTTTTGTTTTGGCTTTGCTGATGGGATTTGTTGTTGATGCTGATTGGTGTATTGATGTTCCCTAGTGTTTGTAGCTTATCTTCCTAACCAAGAAGCCCTTGGGCCATCGATGTAGTTGTGATTTGCTAAGTGTGCCATGCTGAGGACTGCAAAAGAGGACTAATCACCTATTTTCACCTAGGACTTCCACATGTGAGCAGTGAGGTAGGACTTCCACATGTTATAACTTTATTGCTCTTTATGGAAACACCTAGAACTAGCACTTGGAACTGAGCTCCTATTCACCTAAATTGCCTTAATACCTATGAGTTAATTAGAAGGTGAGTGTAGTGACATATTGACCAATTGTAATCTAGACCTAGCAAGAACATAATTTTGTAGACCACAAGAGGAAAATGAATTGTATAGCTATTCGAGACCTCATGTAAGTTTGATAATCACTTCAAGGGAGAGTCACTAAGACTTATGGGAGATCTTTGTTGGCAAGTAGTTGTCATCTTGTTGGAAACAATGTTACTTGAAGTTCTTTGAGATCCTTGATTGAAGCAATAGGTTCTTGTGGAGCTACTCCATTTTTAGGAGTAGGTTCTTGTGGATCTACTGTTGGCATGTTTCTTGTTGTCAGTGTTGCACCATTGAACATTGTGATCTCCCACATGTATGACTTTTATGATACTCATCGTCATAATAAAGTGATATATGTTCTATGTATCAAATGTCAGTAGGTTCGCAATATCTTAGAGATCTTTTGTTTTTGTTGAGCCCAAGTTTCAGCTGAGAAAGTTGTCAAGGATGAAGATAATTTGTTGTTCACGTTGGAAGGTTCTTGTGGGACTTCTGCTATTGTGATGGGCATTATTGGTGTGGCCAATTATTGCAGGTTCATCAAGACTCTTCTCATTGTCCTCTTTCTCATATTTTAAAACCAGCTTTAATGGCACAGACGTATTGGTGGTATTCGATTCAATTGCAAATAGATTTTCGGACCTAGTGTGAGCCTTCCATGTTTGGAGATCAACCCTCACGACTTGCTGATCTTTCCTTAGATAAATGTTGTTGGAGTGCCAATCATGGATCAGTCATGCCATATGCAAGAAAGGTCTCCTTAGTATAGCCTCATACCTAGGGTTGTTTTGGAAATCCATTACAACAAGGCACACCCGATATGTGAGACCAAAGATTTTGATTTTAATGTCCTTGAGTACTCCTATGGGATGAGTCGTGCCTCCATTAGCTAATTTAACTACCAAAGAAGTACTTCCTCGGTTGGGACTTCCCCACTTTTCCTAACATTGTTTCATGATGATGCTAACACCTGCTCCTCCATTTAAGATTGCCATAGCTTTCTGATCATGGAAGAAGATGGGTAACATTGCATTTGATGTATTGGCCCAGTTTGTTGACTGGCACCCTTGGAAGGTCTTGAGCTTAATTGGGAGATTCACCATTCTCAAGATTAATGGATTGAGGTGTCACTATTTTCCCATTCATCCAATCTGAGAGGTCTCTCCATAGAGTAGGATTACCCCATAATAGTGTCACTATGGGCATCTTGATCTTAGTGGACAGGAATGAGGCTAATCCTGCGATGTATCGAGGACCAGTGATAGGTTCCTTGCCTATTTATTTTGACTCTTCTAAGCCGTTGTGATCCTCCTTTAGTTGTTGCAAGGCAGGGTCTTCTTCAAGCATCCATTGCATTAGGGTGGATCCCTCTATTGAAGGGCATGGCACACCTTTGGTGCACATGTGATTGGCTGATTACATTGCCCCTTATGTGGACACTCATTGGTCTTGACACATATGGCATTAAATGGGTGGTGTCTTGTCCAGGTTGTTCATATATTCCATTTTTTGAGGAATCAGTGCCGTTTGGTAGACCGGAATGTATGTCATCTTGTATGTAGTGACTTATAATGTTGGACTGATTTGCATCATCACCATTTTGGGCATAGTTGTTTCCACTGAAGGTAGGTTTGGGGTCACCCCAATAACTAGGTAGCTCTTCCACCAATACTGAAGGGGAGTAATTTGTGGTGGTGGTGGTTGAGGTCCCAGTACTGGCAGGAGTAATGGAATATTTTGAGCCCTAAATTTCCCTTGATTGGCTGATTGTCGCTCCTCATATTGCCAATTATGCCTGGGCTGTGCATGCAATGGTATTTGATACATGGGTTGAGGAACCACCCTAGCATAATCACATTGGGATGTGTCATGATTTCCCCAATGAACGCAATGGGCACAATAGAGTGCTGACTTGTGGCTTTAAGACGAGGGCATTCCTTAGTGGGATGATTTCCATTGCATAGCCCACACCTTATGTTATCCCTTTGTGGAAATAGATGGGGGTTGCTAGGAACATCTTTTGTTGCTTCTATCTTCCATTGTTGGCTCAACTTGTTTAATAGATCTGTGGCCAAATCTTCCATGTTGAGCACCTTGGGCGTCATGCTTGCATCCTTAGTTGCTTTTGAGGTTAAAGCCTATGCTATTTGGGAAATATCTGAGGAAGCTAAGGATTTATCCTTTTGGGGATTCTCCCTCATGTTATCCCCTAAGCGTATCGCCGTCTTAGTGCATAGCTCAAATGATATGGGATTCATAGCAAATAGATGATCATGAAGCTTAGCATCTCGTAGCCCTATGAGGAAGTGTGGTGGAAGCTACACATCACTCATCCTCTCTTGGGGATAACATCATGAGTTGAGATGTTTAATCCTCAAAATATAGTCTCTTAAAGACTAAGTATCCTTCTACTTCACCTCATAAAGCTAGTTAATTGGGCTCCACTAAGGACCACTGGGGGCAAACCCCACAATGAAAGATTTATGCAATGTGTCCCAATTTATTTTCTCCTCAGGGTTTAAGGATCTAAACCATTGTTTAGCCTTGCCATCAAGACTCAAGCTAAAATCATTGACCTTGTCTAAATCCTTAATATTACCAAAGGTCTTACAAATTTGTTTAAATCTCTCAACATGGGAGACTGGTTCTCCTTATCTTGCAAACTTGGTGATTATCTTGGAGATTATGATAGGCTTGCTCCTTGAGGGATTGGTACCCCTTCTTGGAAACATTGGTGGTGGAGTAGCGGCCCCCTTCCTAACACTTGCACTAGGATTCTCATAGCTTTGTCTATAAGGACCATTTGCGATACAAGAGGAGGTTGTGGAATGGTGGGCCCTATCCCATACATTGGTGGTCCTGATGAAGGGTTCCATGTATTAGATGGCACGAGGTTGGGATTGGAGGATCCATACCCACTAGGCATTTGCATTGTGACTTGGGTCGGGTTGGGCCTAATAGGTTGGATTGGAGGTCCTCTAGGGGGTGGTATGTTCCTTGCAGGCATAGGCCTATAAGGGGAACTTGTTGGGTAGGGAACATCTCCCATGTTTTGTTGCCAAGGAAATATCATAGGGGATTCTGAGGTGGAGGGTCTTAATTGTGGGCCTTCAATGTTACTCCTCTACCCCCTTTGCTCTAGCATTTGGGACCCTTGTGAGACTCTGGGTCCAAATCCATCCCCATAGGATTGTCTATTATCAAAGAATTGGTACGATGGGGACTGATTGCCATTAGATATCATGGGACTTGGTTCCTTGAGTATTTCTTCAAACATCAGTGGTTGTGGGCCAGCACTTGAGGCTCTATTGTTGCCCTAGTATGTCTAGCCAATGGGTTCACCATTTTTGCGGGTGGGTCACTCAGACCAAACCTTCCTAGCATGTTTACAAATGAGTCCTGTATTTGAGATGTTGTGGGAGGAGTAGGTGATTGAGGATGTATTGAACTAGGGTTTGGAGCTACAAAGTCTCCAAGGTTGGGATTTTCACCCCTCTCTCTGTCAAAGCTCATTGAATCTTCAGAGCTAGACAACTCAGCTTGGGATGTGGTCTGTGCACTAAGTGGGCACCAAGTATTTAGGATCATTTGACTGAATAGTTGTGAAACTCGGCACGTAGCTAGATAGAATGTTGTTTGAGGCACAATCTTCGTGCTCTAGGTTAGCTCCTCGGATTCTTCCTAATCTCAAGTGCATGTGTTAGTTTTGCAGTTGATGCCCCAATTGTAGGTTGAGTTTGCCTCGACGCAGGGTCAAGAGGCAACAACCCCTTGTGGCTACCCTACCCCATAGTAGGGTAGGGAAGGGTCCTAATTTTTATGTGCTTTTTCCTGATTTTTTTGTTCCTAGAGCTATCCCTACAGACATGGGGATAGAGCTAAGGCAACAACCAGTGGGGATAGAGCTATGGAAACAATTCGTGGGGAAAAAACTACAACAATGACCTATGGCGATAGCAGGTCGATGGGATAGAGTTAAGGCACCAGGTCAACACTTGTTTGACTGGTGGGTTAGTTGAGTGATAGTAATTAATTAGGGTAGTGGGGTTAGGTATTGACATGTGTCAGGTCATGGGGATAGGGCTAAGCCGATGGGTCAACATAAGTTTGACTGGTGGGATAGCGCTAAGACAACGGCGGGTTGGGGGATAGCGCTAAGGCAATGACCCGTGGGGATAGGAATGTGCAGTGTTGCTGATTGGTTTTTGATGATTCTTGATAATTTTGGAGTTTTTGTTCAAGTTTTTTTGTGATGGGGGGATGCCAAAGTACCTAATCTACCTACCCGATGCAAAAAACAAGAAAAAAATCAACACTTAAAACCACTTCAATTTTCAGCATGATTCATCATTCTTGGTTGTTTTTTGTAAGTTTTGTCACCATACAGTCCTTAGCAATCTTCCAAACTATCTTCCTACCAACTCAAAACACTAAAAAACAAAATAAACAAGCTTCACATGATCAAAAATGCTTTCTAATAGAAAATCATAGATTTCATCTCTTTTTCATCCAAACATACACTCCTTCACTCATTCCACTCCTACAACTCCACTAACAAAGCTCCAAGTTAAGCTTGAAACAATGAGCAATGGGTAGATGATGAGAGAAGGCAAGTGCAATGAAAAAGCATACCTTGAACTCCCTGGCAATGGCACCAAAGATGTGTAATCTCAATGGTGACTCGTGTGTCATGGGGATGTTGAAGGAATGCCAATCGAGTCTCCACTCCAAGATACTCCATGCAAAGCACGAGCCATCTGCATGTGTCACTCAAGTGGCTCTCGAATTGTTGCGATGTGTTTCCACAAGAGAAAGAGGGAAGGGGGAGAAGGGAGGGAGAAGGAGTAGGGAAGAGGAGAGTGAAGGGGGATGGAGTGGCAAACACAAAAGCACTGCAAGGGAAACAATAGAACACCCAAAGACACTCTTAGAAGAGAAGAGGGAGCTTGTATTCCAAACTTGTGCATACAACAATGAAGACCAAAGTCAACCATTTGGCCTTTTATACAAGTCACCTTTTGAAGGGAGGGCCAACCCTAATCTCTTTATACCACTCTCTCTTCTCATTCTTTTACTATCCTCTTTGGTCCATCTAGCTCCAAGACATAATCTTGGCTCTACGGACTTGCCAACCACTATCCATCAAATCACATCACTAACCAACGATGGCATATTGTTAACCAATTGGTCAATAGCAGCTTTGGAAGTCTTGAATTCCAGATCCGAAAGGGTTTTAACATATATCGGCAAGATATGCTGAATGATCATTATGGATATTGGTCTTTTTGGTCGCCTTAACCATTAGCTTATGTGCACTAGTCTAATTGTCATGGCTTTGAGACTTTGACTAGTTTCTATGTGGGCCCTTTTACTCTGGTGGTAGTTATATGCACAGTCTTGAATTTGTTGTGCATAAAGATATTGCCTTAAATTTTGTGGGGTAACCTAATTCAATGTTTCTTAATGAAATGTAGATCTGTGAAGCTCATTTGTGAAACTATAGTTTCTTGGAAAAGTTTGTGAATGTTTCTTCGAAAAATAGATAGAAGCAATTTTAGCAAAAGCACCTGTCGAGCACGAGGCATTCTTGACTTTGTACATACAAATGTATGGGTTTATGCACAGACCTACAGCATCAATGGTTCCCTTTACTACTTGAATTTCATTGATGACTACAATAGATATTGTTGGGTCTACTTTCTGAAAGAGAAATTTGAGGTCTTTTCCAGATTTCAAGAATTCAAAGCCATGGTAGAGAACTAGACATGTAGAAAGATCAAAGTCATAAGATCAGACAGAGGAGGTGAATACATGTCTTCAACATTCCTATTTTTTATTGATTGTCGATGACTATAGTAGGAAGATGTGGATGTACTTTCTTCATGAAAAGGCTCAAGCTTTTGGTAAATTGAACGAATGGCTACAGCTTGTTGAAAATGAAACAAGGAGAAAAGTGAAGAAAATTAGATCAGATGGTGATGGTGAGTTTGTTTCTATAGAGTTTGGAGATTTTTGCAAGAGCAAAGGGATCAAGCGACAAATGACAACACCACATGCACCTTAGCAAAATTCGGTTGTTGAATGCCGAATGCGGACCACCGTGGAGATGGGGAGGTGTATGTTGAAAGGTGCTGGACTGCCAAACCACTTTTGGGCTGAGGCTATCAATACTATGCTTTACATCCTTAATCGCAGCTATACAAAGGCACTCAAAGGTAAAACACCACATGAGGCTTACAGTAGTAAGAAGCCATCTGTCTCCCATTTCAGAACGTTTGGGTGTGAATGCTATGCGCATGTACCAGACAGAGAGAAACAAGCTACAACCAAAAAGCACCAAATGTATCTTTTTAAGCAATTGTGATGATAAGTTGTATGACCGAGAGGCAAAGAAGATCATAGTGAGCTACAATGTGGTGTTTAGGGAGCAGCCACATGTAGTGGAGGCAGAGAAGAGCTCTTCCACTTTATCATCATGCAAAGAGGTAATTCACTATGGACCTGTCCCAGGAGCTATAAAGGAGGAGGAAATATTAGATGATGAAGGTATAAGTCAACAACCTGTTGTTACACCACCAAAAAAGCCATTGCCGCGATGGGTAAGGCAACTCTATGAGACCATGATAACCAGATGCCTATGTCTATTGAGTAGCATGCAGATGGACCAAGGCGGTCTTAGAGAATTGAGGAGCAAAGGAGGGCTTTTGCTCACATAGTCAATATGGCCTTGATGGCTGAGATGATTGCAAAAGTAAAGGAGCCTGCGAGTTTGGAGGAAGCACTTGCAGACCGAGATTGGAAAATCTTTCACTCCAACTGCCAAAATCACCACTATTCACACAGTACTATCAATGGCTGCTCATAAAAAGTGGCCAGTGTATCAAATGGATGTTAAATCAGCATTCTTGAATGGTGACCTCAAGGAGGAGGTATACATGGCTCAGCCACTAGGGTTTGAGGCCCCCCATTCTGAGAACAAGGTATGTAAGCTCAAGAAGGCTTTGTACGGGCTGAAATAGGCCCCAAGAGCATGGTACCAACAGATAGACAAATTTTTTCATAAATTAAACTTCAAAAGATGTGCCTCAAATGCTAACTTGTATGTGTACAGGAAAGGTCGAAAATTTACTATTATTGTTTTATATGTGGATGATCTCGTTATTATAGGTGACTATGAAGACATGATCGAACAAACAAGAAAGGCAGTGAGCATTGAGTTTGAGATGACAATTGATGCACTACTATTTGGGAATTGAAGTTTGGTAAGAGCCAAGCAAGATCTTCATCTCTTAGCAAAAATATGCAAGGGAGATCTTGAAGGCATTTGGTATGTCCGAGTGCAAGGAGATAACTACACCTATGGAGGTAAATGCGAGGTTATCTATGGAGGATGCCTCACCACCAGCACACATCAAGAGGTACAGGAAGTTGGTCGATAGTCTCATCTATCTGTGTAACACTAGACCAGACATCAGTTTTGCTGTTGGCATTTTGAGCAGGTTCTCCAATAAGCCTCGGGAGAATCATTGGAACGCAGGGATGCACGTGCTCAGGTATGTGAAGGGCACTCTTGATTATGGCATCACCTACGGTACGGGCACTTCCTTGCCTGGTCATTGTGACTCAAATTGGGTTGGAGATTTTGATTCCAAGAAATCAGTTTCTGGATATTGTTTCTCTTTAGGTTCAGGTATCTTCTCTTGTATCAATAAGAAACAACCAATAGTGGCATTGTCTTCTACCGAGGCTGAGTACAAGGTAGCATGTTTTGCTGCTTGTGAAGCAGTGTGGTTGAGGAGGATCTTATGGCACATGGGAGTGCAAGAGGATGAGGCAATTGTGCTGAGGTGCGACAATCAAAGTTGCATGGCCATTGCTAAAAATCTAGTGTTTCATGTGCGCACAAAACATATTGAGATTCAGTATCACTATGTGCATGATTTGATTGAGGACAAGATAGTGGAATTGGTCTACTATCCAACAAAGCAAAATGGAGCAGATATCTTCACTAAGGCACTCGGGAAGGATCAGATTTAGGGTCATCTTTAGAGACTTGCCATTGGGCCGAGAAGGTAGTTCACCTACAGGTGGACATTGAGGGGGGTGTTAGATATGCTCAATGCCCCACCCTCCTGGTAACCAGTAGTGGTCCAAGGTGCTCAAGTTGTAAGGCCCCCATATGAGGAGAAGCCGTGTGTGAGCCCGGGACACTAGATGGATCCTGACTTGCATGTCAGATGTGTGGGAGCCCCTTACTCTTGCTGCTGGGACTTGGGGCCAATTGGCCCCTAGTTGGGGGGTCCCAGGGGGGCCCCCAACCCCCTTGGTGGGGGTTCGAAGGCGAAAGCCCCCGAGGTGATGGTATAGGGAATATTCCATGAATATTCCATGGATGACTAGTTGGTTCCACCTACTAGGTTGACTAGTCAGCTCCATTGACTAGGTTGACTGGTCAGTTCCACTGACTACGTTGATCCGACTACCGCCCTTATAGCTATAAAGAGGCGACCTCCCTAGTCCATTGTATCAGATTAGTTTAGATCAGATCAGATCTTCCAACTAGTAGCTCTTCACCTAGTAACTGTCTAGATTGCCATCTAAGCTCCACTGTTAGAGCTACCCCACAATCTTCTTACCATACTCTTATTTCTCTTCTTGTCAATACGTGAAATAGAAAGAGAGAGAAATATTGAGACAAATGTGAGGGCAACATTGAAGGCCATCCTTGATAGATTTAAGCCTTGGCTCCTTGGCAATTCAAAGTATGGTGATAATAATGTTGTTAGTACACCATCTCTTTTCATGTGATCCTATTGTGACATAAAAATTTGATTTTTTAAATTTGATATTGGTATCTCTCGTATGTACACTTGATAGGATTGTGAGGATTGAGCGACAACCTTCTAGCTATCAATTTATTTTATTTTCCAAGATATTGTAAGGGATTGAGAGGATTAGTGGAATGAATCATTGTAAATACCATCTATATAAAATGATAAATAGCATGGTATGGGGTGAGAATTACATGTGAGTAAGATATTATGGGGTTTTAGAAAATAAGTGTGAAGCATGTAAAGAGGTGGGACTTTTGTCCATAAGTGCTCACTAAAATAAGAGATATCGCATGCCAAGCATGTGAAGGGTATGTGGAGGGCATGTGGACGAGTGTGGGCCAAGAAGGAATCCTTCTAAGATTCCCATGTGGAATAGGGAGGATGTGGACGTTTGGAAAAGAGAGGGTCCCTATGGGCTCAACAAAGGAAGACTCTTGACTTTCTCAATTTTCAAAGAGATATGTGCATCTTGAGATGGGACACTTGTCAAAATGTGCCCAAAAGGAAAATGGATCAAAAGATATTGTTGTTTGAGTAGCCGGGTTTGCTATTTGGAACAGTATTACTAGTCTATAGTATAGTTATGATAGTTCTTCACTCACAAGTTCTAACTCTTCTCATATGGATGCAAAGATCTCTTATAGCTCGATAGGTTTATATATCCATCCTTTGCAATATCTTTTGGTGATGTATCAATTCATCTCTATGCATTGCTGGTTTTCTTTCACCTAGTCAAATCACTTTTGGTGTGAGCCACCCAACTAGCCCTCTTTAGGGTGAGTCATTCATGATAATCCTCATAATTAGCCTCTTCTTTCAATCTATCAAGATCGAAATATGATTCAACCTAGCCATCCAATTTAGTCGAATCATCCTTATGAGTTCACTCCTTTGACATCAATTCACATAGTGTCAAGTCATAAGATGTTCTTTTAGCAAAGGCACCCTTACTTTTGGTGCTGACCAGTTGGCTCAAATCAATGCTTCCCCATTTCCCTTCTTATTTCCTATGCTAGAGTGCAACCTCACTTTTGATGTATATATCTTCATTTTGATCTAAAAGGATAGAGAGTAAGCGAGTTTTTGGCTTCACTCAATGCCAAAACCTTCTTTCTCTTCAACATATGTGTTTCGGACGTGACCAAAACCAAACCCCCAATTTTTTGTCACATCTTTTGGTGAAGATGCCAGGTAGATTTTGATTTGAATTCTTCTATCATAACCTCACGGTCCTACTAGATTGAAGATGCCAAGTAGTTTTTGATTAGAATGCTACTATCATAGCCTCATGGTCCTACTAGATTGAGGGAGACCATCTTTGGAAGAGAAGAAATCGTTTGTTTCTACACCTCTTTTGGTGCAAAATGTTCAATATTCGAGTGTGCCTTGGTTTTGAAGGAGAAGATTTGGGGAGTTCTCTCTAAGATTTCAATCGTGCATGCCGCTTGACAGGTTGGTCTATTCATGAATAGATGGAAATACTTCCAAATTTCTTGGAGCATGTGGCCAAACTTAGCATGAGGCTTTGCCAGAAGAGACCAAGGGTTGCTTTGAAGAAAGAGTTTACCCTCCAAAATGAGTTTGTGTCCCGATCTTCTTCAAGTGTGATGACTCCACCACCTCACATAGAGGTACCTTCAACATCTCAGGTACCAGCCAAAATTTGTTGATTTGAAGTTGCACTTAGTCACTGCAAGCCACCTAGGCTTCTAAGGGATGAGGATAAGCCTAGGGACAAAAGTATGTCACATGTTATGAATGTCAAAGGATGGGGAACTAATATCTCAAGGGTCCAAAATGGAAGAAAAGAGAGGAAAAAAGTATAGCGCTTCTAGATCAAGTATCTTTAAAAAAAGAAGAAGAAACCTTGATGCCATTGATGACAAAGAGAGGTGTGTTCTCCTATGGTAACACATGTGTCATGGTGGGGATCTTGGAGGGATGTTGTTAGAGTCTCCACTCCCGATCTACTCCTTGTGGGAGCCTTGAGATGCAGAGTCCTACACTTGTGTTACACAAGTGCCTACTGTAAGGTGTACAAGTGATTCCATGAGAGGAAGAGTGGGGGAGAAGGGAAGGGAAGAGAGGGGAGTGGGTGGGGTGGAGTGGGAGAGAAGAGGGGAAGTGTAAGGGGATGAGTGGGAATTACAAGGCAACACATTCAAAAAGCAAGCAACCATACCCATGAACAAGGGTTAAAAAAATAAGATCTTGTATTCCAAATGTTACAACTACACAATGAAGACCAAAGTCAACCATTTGGCCTTTTACACAAGTCACCTTTTGAAGCGAGGACCAACCCTATTCCTTGTACTTCTCTCTCTCTCTCTCTCTCTCTCTCTCTCTCTCTCTCTCTCTCTCTCTTTCTTTTGGTACAACCACTCAAGCCCATGTGATGCCAAGGCATATGCTAATTCTCTCAACCTTTCCTTTGTATCTAAATGGCTCTTGTGTTATCCATATATGAGATCCAAATGGAGTGTCTCAAAACCCATAGGGTTTGGATGGGCTAGATCTGTTAACATGCTCAATGGCTATTAACATGCCCCCCTTCCTATTGATGATCTGTCCCCGAATTAGCCACACTACTGTAATTAAGTGGAGAGGACCGTTTGGAGGATGGTGTAGTGATCCAACTGCTAAGGGGTGATCCTTGTGAAATAAGATCGATACTTCAAGAAGTGGGTTGCAGGCAAGTTCTTGAACGTATGAATGAGATGACCATGTATATTTCTAATGTGAAGGTACAGACATAGGTCTTGGAACTAAGAGGGGATGATGTCAAGGTCGAAGACAATTTGGTTGGTGAGATTGTGAAGTTTGGATGACTGTGGACATGGAGATCTCTGAGTAGAAAGAGGATAAGGTAGTTGAAGTGCATTGTTGCTACCACTGCGAGGTCGGGTACTGAGCCATAGGTATCATTGAATGACTGAAGGTGAAACCAAAATCTTTCCAGAGTCATCTCCTTAGGGAAGTTATACTTTAGAAAATTGTATAGAATATTGGAATCCTTCATCTATAGCTCTCTGAATTGGCCACCGTCGCTCCATGGACATGTAGAGGGGATGAATTCGCCTTTCAAGGGTGGCACCATGGTAATAGCACCAAAATTGCTCCTTCTTCAAAAATGGGATATGTTGATGGGGTTGGAGACCTGCATTCACGTCGTTGATGCAGATTGGTGCATTAGGAGCCAAGGTATATCCACCCCTTATGTGCTTGGGGTTGGCCCACCACCTCTAGTCATTGAGGGAATGGGTGGTGAAAGTGGTGAGGGGACGAACTTCCATTATCTCATACAAGTGAAGCGGGAGCCTACAAGCTGAGCCTTCTAATGATGCATTACTGCGATGTCCAGTAACTCTTGGAAGGATTGAAGGTTGGGTAGCCAGTGTACATCTTCTGGTGAGGATGAGGGAGGAGTTGGGGGAAGATCATCACATCGACATTGGGCATGGGTTCCTCGTCTTTTTGTCCTACAGTTGAAAAGTCCATCAGACTGTCAACTAGAATGGCTATCTGTAGCAAGATATTGAGAGCTTTGTTAGGTAAATTGATAGGAGCATTGGAGGACCTGGAGTGGGAGGTTTGGTGCTGTGTGGTGCTAGTGCTGGATGTGTGGGAGGAGTACTCAGGATAGTTTATGCAGGGAAGGGGAGGCAGCAGGATGGGATTTACTAGCGGTTGAGGAGAGTTTGTGGGAGGCGGCATGGAATTTATTGGTGGTTGAGGAGAGTTTGTGGGATTCGTGGGGTTAATGGGATCGGGATTAGGAATATCAATGGGTGGGGTGGTGGTGTTGAAAATTGATATGGCTTGTTGACCATCCTCTTTAGTTACAACCTTAGGATATGCTACATGTATTGTTTCAAAATCGCTAACCAGAGACACTTGTGAGTCCCAGAGAGCTTGTAGCATCCTATTGAAAAAAATAATGATTTCGAGGGGGGGTAGGTCATGGAGGGATATGCAGCTAAATGCATTTGAGCTTGGACTGCCAAACCATGGCCATAGGTCTATATCCAGTTGACGTCGGCTTTGGGAGTACAGAACCATGGGTGCAATTCTTCAGGCTTGGCTAACTACATCACACGTCATCATGCTGTGGAAAGTCAGTAGACTCAGTGATTATTCTACACCACACCTGGAAGTTAAAAAGAATGGGATGGGCACCGAGAGTCTATAGGTCAGATGGGCAAGCTAAATATAAGCTAGCAAGCTGGAGATCTAGACAAAAGTATGACATATCTATAATGGGGTGGTAGTGATTAAGATTTCGACGAAGGATGGTAAGGCATGTGTTGGGTGAGAGAGGGGCAATGAGGTCAATGTGAAAAATGAGACTTTGTGCACAAAGTGCATCGAATTGCATTTGGAGGGTTTGGAGGATTGTGAGTGGGGAAAGTGTGTAAGTTGCGAGTTGTGCGGAGACTTCCCTATACATGGTGAACTCCTGTTGCTCCTTGTCTTCCAATGTTGACTCCTTTGGCCGACTAGAGGTGTGAAGTTGTTCATTTTCATTCTACAAGGTGATGGTGAGAGCTTGTTCCTATGAGAGGAGGTTTTAGAGCATTTGGAGTTGTCATTCACAACCTTCCTGGTGCCTTGTGTACTCTTCCTCGGCCTTTTTTCATCGCTACTCTAGTGTTCTGAGGCTCGATTTTGCTTTGTCCAAGTGGTCCATCATGGTTCGAACCAAGGACTCATGGAGAGGTCATCCTTGAGCTTTGTGATGGTCACCTCCAAGTCCTCAACTTTGGCCTTGTATCCTTCTGCTCTATCCAAATTGGTTTGTGCGATGGCCTGCACGGTGATCATAAGCGTATGGCTCTCACGTGCCCTGCTATAGTAGAGAGGAAGCTAGTTGGGTATCATGCCTTCTCTACAAAATGATATGAGGTACTTGAGGGAGCTAGACCATGGCTCCAAGGAGTTGGAGGTATATATTGTCCGCTCTCAACAACTGTTCTGTGGACATCATACTGTATCCCCATGGGTCGAGACCCTCTATATTCCAGAGCACTACAAAACTGTAGGGCCTCTCTTAGCCCTGACCTAGAGACGTAGAGGTGCTAATGACAAAGGAAGATGGCCCATGGGTATGTATGGGAGTGGTGGTTGTAGCTTGGGGGGCGGACAACATGGGAGGAATTGATGTTCCTCCGTGGTGAAGGCCAATATCAATTGTATCTTACCCTGTGAAACTCTCCACATCAATGGGGCCTTGAATTGCCTCTTTGACTTTTGATAGGTGGTTGGCTACCTCAAGACATCTTTCTCTATCTAGAAATGCTCACAGTTGGCGGTCTTCGTACTGTTCTCTTTTTTGGCCTTCGATTTGCTATCGGTCAGGGCATCTTACTGAGGTTGCACCCGTTCTGAGCCTCTTGGGATTGGACTCCATTGGCTCTTCTTCAACATGGATCTCCCCATGGCCTCTTTGTCGGGGCTAGCCCAAACCCAACTAGTGACTGTTGTTCCAGCATATGGTAGATGACTGGCATATAAAGCATTGGGTTTCCCAAGACATCTCCATGTGTTTTCAAGTCCTCCCTCATCTGTGTATAAAAATAATCTGCCCAATTAGTGATTTGTGGTTCTACAAGCCTATCGAGGATATTCAACACTATAGCCTTGTGGTGGTCTGTATGCTTAACTTGCATTATCCATTGAAGCACTCATGCAAATTTCTCTAGCTCAGGCACCATGAGCTCAGAGAAGTTGATCCTTCCCTTGCTCTTCTTCTTGTGATAACTATAGATCTTGTCGAGGGGCTCAATCATCTTCTTCTTGTGTGTATATTTATCCCTTACTACTAGTAAATCGAAGGTTGTTTGCACTACATCCACATTGAGGTGGTGGAAGTGGGGGTTCCTACCACATCTTGGAGTACACATGCATGTCTATTTGTGTTGTATGTTCTAATGAATTCTCTGAGCAACTTCATATTGAGGTGGTAGGGTAGTCAGTCCACTACTGACTTTAAACCTGTCATTACAAATGAGGATTGCACGTCCAAATCCTTGAGAGCTTGGTGGGCTAGTGCGTTGTGGTAATAGGGGTATAATCTTGACCCTCATAGATAGGAGTGGATGACACAACCATTTAATTGCTAGAGCTAGGCCTTGCTAAGCAGAGAGTAAGTGAATGTCTTGATGACTTTATACTCTCCTGGTGCTCGTGTTGGCATGCACTTCTTGGATGATTGAGAAGGTAGAGTATCTGATTGAGAAGATAGGGTTGGCTGCCTTCCCTCTGCCTTCCTATTGACAGAGGTAAAAATGTCGATCGCTTCCCTGCTAAGAGGAAACCCCATCCTATGGCACAATCTATCCAATTGGATGAACAGACTCCTTTTACCCCCAGTCCTTTCTAGCCCTAAGCCCCACCAATCAACACCAGAAAAGGGGCAGAACCTACCTAAGGTTCCCATCAATAAGATAGGCAAGTACTTCGAGGGTGATGACACGAATGTCACTATCCCCATAGTCTATCAAAACCAAAAGGTTGAAGCCATCCTAGATGGGGGCGGGAGTAAGTGTTTGCACCAAGGAATGTTGGATGAAATGGGGAAAACCCGCACTCGTCGAGCAGATCCATATGGTAGTAAAGTTAGCCGATGGGGGAATGGCCGAACCCCAAGGAGTGCTTATTGGCATAAACATTATGGTATTTGGATTCACGTACCCCATCAGGTTCGTAGTCATGGACTTCACTCAACAGTTGGGATATGAAGCTATTCTAGGCAGGCCCTTCTTGCAAATGTCCGGACTTGTGCATGACTGGCGTAATGATAACATCTACTTGCAGTGCAAGGAGCAAACCATGAGAGTGGACTTGCACACCTACAAGGCCCACCCATTGTCAAGACACCTCCTTGTTGTGCAGAATCCGACACCACCGCCCAAACCACCTCTGTAAAGATATTCCAACCCTGTGACAAGGAAGAGGATGAGAAGGAGTTTGATGACTTCTAGTATGCACCTCTCCCCAAGCCAAAATTCTCGCAGAACTGGATGTACATCTTAGCCAATATAGATGTCCCAGAAAGAGTAGGGTTTCAAATCACCACTCCAGAGCTCGAGGGTCTAACCCCAGTGGTCCCCCTAAGAATGTTTAACATGCTCAAACCTCGAGAGGTAAGCAAGGGAACCGTGAGGGTAAAATCATATCTTCATTGGCTGTCCTATGTAGGTGCCATGACAACTCACTACGAGTTCTCCTCCAACTAGGGAACGAGGGTGAGTAAGGTAGCCTCCCCCATCGGCTCTATAAGTGCAATGGAAGAGCCCCCTTTAGGTCCCAAAACCCCTGTATCCAAAAGCACGGCTAAGGCCAAAAGGACCATTGCTCTGGCAAAAATAGAGGAGGAAAATGAAGAGAAAGAGGCCCTACGGCAGGTACCAGCCCGTTATAAGGCCTACAGGATTGAGGATCATAAGATCCTATACCAGCAGGTCCAAAGGTCTCAAAAAGACGGATGCTCTCAAAGGTACGATGGGCCAACCCCGATCAAGGAAGTAAACCTAGCCCCGGAAGAGTAGGACCCCCAACCTATATTCGTCGTCGTCGGATGATCTCACTCGCAACGAGGAGAATGCCTTAATAGCTCTCCTACAAGAGTACAAGGACTACATGGCTTGTAAGTCCATCGACATGAAGGGAGTCCCTACCATAGTAGTGCACCACACAATCCCCATGCTAGATGATGCCAGGCCAATACGTCAACGCCCCTACCCTATGAATCCTAAATACGCACTCATAGTGAGGAAAGAATCCAAAAATTCATTGATGTAGGATTCATCTATGAGATTGAGCATACGGACTGGGTATCACCCATCGTGATAGTCCTAAATAAAAATGGAAAAATTAGAGTATGTGTATATTTGAAAAAGGTTAATATTGCCACTAGACATGACCACTATCCCTTGCCATTCATGAAACATGTTCTAGAAAGGGCAGCTGGAAAGGAAGCGTAAAGCTTCCTAGACGGATTTTCAGGTTACAACCAAGTGTCGATCGCCTCGCAAGATCAACATAAGACCCTTCGCCATTGAATGGGGTGTGTATGCAGCTAGGGTGATGATATGCAAATTAACCAATGCCCTTGCTACCTTCCAATGGATGATGATCATGGTATTTAAAGAGTATCTAAGAGACTTTGTGGAAGTCTTCTTGGATGACATCTGCGTGAACTCAAAGTGGGATGACCACCTAAAGTACCTCAGGCTCGTTGTCCTCGAGAAGTGCCACCTATATCATATATCCCTCAATCCTCTTAAGTGCTAGTTTTGGGTCAAACATGGTGTCATACTGGGCCACATAGTGTCCCAAAATGGAATCTCTATGGACCATAATAAAATCAAGCTCATCTTGGAGTTACCACCCCCCCACTATTGCCAAGGGAGTCAAACGATTTACTAGCCACATAGGCTAATACAAGAGATTCATCTTGTTTTATGCAAACAGAGCCCACCCATTATACAAACTGCTAGTATCCTTTGAGTGGACCGAGGAATGCCAAACATCCTTTGAAACCCTCAAACTAGCTCTAGCCATTGTACCAATGTTGAGGTCACCCAATTGGAATTTAATATTCCATGTCCATATTGATGCCTCCAACTTTGCCATCGGGTGTGTGTTAGCCCAACCCAGGGAACATAATCTGGATTACCCGATCTACTTTGTGAGCCGCTAGCTAAACGAGGCCAAGGTTAACTACACCATAACTAAGAGGGAAGGTCTCACCATGGTCAGGCACCACTTGTTGGCCAATAAGTTTATCTTCTTCGTGGACCACCAAGCATTGTTATACTTGGTCAACAAACCCTGCATGACTGGATGCATCACCAGGTGGATGTTAATCCTCTAGAGTTCGACTTTACAGTCGCTGTATGTAAAGGGAAAATCCACGTTCTGGCCGACCACCTGTCGAGAATCCCAAACGGTGAAGCCCCAATGGGAGTAGAAGATGATCTCCCAGACGCTTCTCTCTTCTTCCTCGACATCATTCTCGAATGGGCCATCGAAATCGACCACTACTTGGCCAATAGATTACCCTTGGGCCAGGCCCTTAAGAAGGATATAGCTCGCAAACTAATTAAGGACGCAGTGCCATATCAACTGATAGCCAGCCAACTATACCGCATGGGCAAGGATGGCATCCTGCGAAGATGCATGTGTGAACACGAATACATCGATGTCCTTGAAGAAGCCCACTCCGGAATCACAAGAGGTCATTTTGCTGCCGGTGATGCTATAGCACATAATGTGCTACAAGCTGGTCTTTGGTGGTTGATGCTCTTCGAAGATGCAACTGAATTCATCAAATGATGCGACCCCTGCCATGGTGTCCAAATCCCCCACAAGGCAGACATGATGCCCTTGACCGGAATCCATACCGATCAATCCTTTGAAAAATGGGGCATAGATTTCATTGGACCCATAAGCCTAGCAGCTAAGGGGACCGAGGCAAAAAAAAACATCATCTTGGCCACTGATTACTTCACCAAGTGGGTAGAAGGAAGAGCCATGGTGAAGGCCAATGCGAGATCCACCGCCAAATTCTTATATGTACAAGTCATCATGCAGTTCGGATGTCCATTGGAGTTAGTCAGCGACCGAGGAACTCGCTTCCTCAACGAAACAATAGCAATCAAGACTAGTGATTTATGATCATGCATAGGAAGTCAATGCCATACTACCCTAGGGCAAAATGGCTTGGCCGAGAGCTCCAATAAAATGTGATGTAAGATCATCACCTGTACATTAGACGCTAGTCATACCGACTGGGAGCACAAACTCATAGCAGCATTATGGGCCTACAGGACCTCCTACAAAGTGGCCACTCACTGTACCCCCTTTAGCCTAGCCTTTGGGGTGGAGGCAGTGATGCCAATGGAGTATGTAGTGCCTAGCCTTTGTCTTACCATTAAGGAAAGACTCACAGAGAATGCACTAGCAGAATGGCTAGTTGACCTCGAAAGGTTAGAAGAGACAAGGTTGCATGTAGCCCACTCACTCTCTGTGGGTAGAAAAGGCCTGACATAAAAAGTTGTTCAACCGCAACCTCAAGAACAAGGACCTAGCAGAAGGATATTTGGCACTCCTATACAGTGTCCGTAATACTAAACGCAAGTTAAAGTACCAAGGTATGGATCCCTACCACGTGCTTGAGATCACTCCCCAAGGGTTGTGTCGAATAGCCACCCTTGATGGGACAAAAATGGATTGCTACCTTAATGGGAGCAAATTAAAAAGATACTACGGCCCACTCATTCTCTCCACCCTTCAAGCCGTGCATAGAGAAAAAGATTTCAAGGCCGAGGTGGCCAGAATGAAACGCCAGGCCATCAAGGAAGCCAGAATCCGCAATGCTAAGCTTCGACAGTGTAAGAAAATGACATTTCTTAAGGCAATGACTGAACATATGCAACTAATGGATGAGCTACTAGTGGAGCTAACCAGGTTGCTTGTTCAACTGCAGGTTCTATGCATGCACATCAAAACACTCGTGGATCCAAGAGCGAGCCACAACTTCATCTCTCGTGAGGTATGGGAAAAGCTACAGGTACCCCTTACCCTCACTGTCACTTCACTAAGAGCTATAAATGGCCAACTCCTACAAACTTTGGGTTTTGTGAATTTAAGTCTAACGGTTGTTTGCCAGGCAGTGCATATATGATTTTATGTTCTCCCCATAGAAGCAACCGAAGAACTAATTATATTGGGAAGAACTTGGTGCTACATCGTGAACTGTCAAATTGATTGGCGTGCCCGGACTGCCTCACTCACCAATGGTGGTAGAACGACAATAGTCCCACTATGTGGACCAAGTCTTGCTTCTTCAACTCTACCTCGTTGATCCATGACAACGAAGCTACACAAAAGGATGGACCGAAAGCCCCAGCCGCCTCCAACACCCCACCAAAAGTCCTAGCTCAAAGGGGAAAGAAAGCCCACTGTAGTGGTAAACTGGTGCCATTGCCCACTCCACCACCACCACCATCCTCCGCTTAGGAAATTTGTGAACAGCAAGTACAAGAGGCTATCCTCTGCACCCAACATCACTTCAATCAGACCCAACTTCCAAAGGAAGTCTAAGCAGCGCAGAAGGTCTTGATCGTGTAGGGACATCTCTTCTGAAACCATCCGTTATAAGAAGAAGACCACACCACCAGCTCATGCTACCACCTCATCCATCTCATCCACCACCACATGCCCCTCCAATAGCTCGGTCAACACCAATCACTTGGGTAGCCAAGGCAAGAAGGTCACCTAGGTCCCGAAGTCGAAGGTGCAACCCATGAAGGTTCGAAAGGTAGCAACACATGAAGGTTCGAAAGGTAGCAACACAAGAACTTGTGTCTCTCTGAGATACAACACCACAAGAACCTACCGACGAATCGAACGAAGCAGGCCAGCTAGCCAGGGAGCCCTGTAAGAACCGACCCCTCCCCTGCAAGGTGTTACACAAGAACCTCCATTTGATTGTGAAGGCAGACCATCCAAATTACCAACTCTGACAGTACTGACCCACTCAAAAAAGCAAGGGTCTACGCCAAGGGCAATCACACAAGAACCCGCTCCCCACAAGAAGACAAACCAAGACCCTCAAGATCAAGAAGGCGCACCCCAGTGCCATTAGTAGTACAAGGTCGTGTGCTCCCAACCGCACTCACCACTTGGAGAGACATGGCTCCAAGAACTGGACGGGTGCATTGTGCATCATCAGTCCATCGTGCCCAATATCCTATTGCACTTGGTGGAGCCCCATAACACCAATCGGGTTGACTACTGCTGTAGCCAAATGAGGGATGATCTCAAGACACACGAGGAGGTAATCGGCAACCCCATGATGTACATGCCGGTCCTCTACTTTTTGCAGCAACAACATCCATTAGTCGACTTTGAGCTAGCCAAAAAATCCACCACAGGGCGAGCATAGATAGAGCCCGCCGAAGAGACAAAGGTCAAGCCCAAGTGAATGAGGACAACACCAAGTGCCACTTTGGTTGGTCTTGTGCAACCTGATCCAAGTCAGCTGGTCGCACAATATGAGGACCGCCAGATACAAGAATTCATGTGCTAACAACTGTGACTCCATCGGGTAGATTCTCAAAATAATGACAAATGGGTTCAGGAGGAGCCCATTCTCATTGAAGACCTCTAGGGTGATGAAACAGTCACCATTGGCATCCATCGACGAGATGGAGCCACGCCGACCACTCCCGCTACACCCTATGTCTCAGTCTCCACAAACCCCCAAGAGACCACATACTTCGCAACCAACACCTCTTCCTCTCCATGGGCAGGCCTAGTAGAGGCCTAAAAGTTTTGCAGTGCGCCCCAATATAGGGCATGTGGGGGTTAAAGGTCACTGTGCCTTTATCCCGGTTATGTACAATACTCAAACACATATATAAATGAATGAAAAAGAAGATTAGGGTGGTTCTGTACCCACCAAAACTTGTGTGGCTCTCTGTCTCTCTCTCTCCTCCTTATGTTCTTGCTTCTGTTTAGAGCACTCATAACTGGTATCAGAGCCCGGGTGATTTAGCTGAGCGTGCGTGAATGCTTGAAGCTCAGCAGCTTTATAGGAGGAAGGAGAAGCTCTGTGGGACGCTTTGTGGGCGACTTTACTTGCATCCGAGTGTGCAGAGACCTTGGAGGAACCTTTGGAAAAGTCACTTTGGATTTGCGAAGTGGTTTTGAGAGCCTGTTAAGTGTTTTCAAAGAAAAAGTCATTTTTTGAGCTTTTCCCTGTTCCGTTCGATGATAGCGACTCCGTATTGACTTGTAGAGGCAACTATTGCTTGCTTTTGGTGTCCACTTCACTTCAGGAGCTTGGAAACACCTTCATTCTTGAATCTAGGATCATTTCATTGGAATTCTAACTCACTGTGTCAGTTTCTGCGTTTTTTGCTCGGGTGTTAGAACTCAAGTTTGGGCAACCATTTGCAGATCTGTCAGTTCCGGTGGACTCAGGAGATCCTAAAACTTCTATGTTGCTCATCATTCGCACTCCGGTGGAGTTTACAAACAGCTCTGTTTCCAAAAACGTTTTTCAGTCCGTGTGTTGGACCCAGTGATTGAGACCACAGTTTCCAAAACCGTCTGTCCCATTGCGTTCCGGATGCCCAAAAACCCCTACCTATCAGTTCTTGCATGATTCGGTGGAGGATTTTTAGAGTTATAGATCTCTGTGTATTCGATTTCGTCTCTCTGTTATGTATTTTTCATTCTAAGGTTTTGAAACCTTAGATTTATGCCACATGGCAGTGGATAAGTGTTGACTCCCATTTTTCACTCATCGGTTGGGATTTTGGAGTTCTGGCAGAAGAGAGATATTTGCAGATTTTCTTGCTGAGTCTGATTATGCAATGGCGCCCATGTTTTGAGGCATCTCAAGTTCTATTTTCAGTAGCACTAATTACCGTGGGACTATGATTTCTTGAGCATACCTTATGCAGATCACTCTGGTTGCAGTTTGAGCAGTGTGCGCTCATTCGTGGTGTGCATTGGGTTGCAGTGGATGATTTATAGGCCATTTGGATGCATTGCGGTCCTTATTGGATGCGCTGATAGGCCCAAATTGCCTTGTGGGATGCTATTTTTATGGACGCTTTGCACATGGATGCTATTTTAAGCTGAGGGACAGCTTTGACACATTGCAGGTGATGCACTGATAGTGCTATGCTCTCTTGGATGAGATATTATTGATGCATATGCCAGTGGACGCTGTTTATACTTGAGTCATTTGGCACTTATTGGCATTTTCTTTTGGGCTAGATTTGCTCATATGGATGCATAGTATATGCACATGAGTCAGATGCATCTTTTGATACTTTGAGTTTTTTTGGTGATATTTCACTCTATTGTGGCATACACATTTGGGTGCATCTGGTATTTGGTGTGATTCTTGTTGAGAGTTGTGGTGCCATGAGCACATGTAGAGCAAAGGTATGAGCAAAGGATAAGCTGCCACATGGCATGGAGGAGATATCCCACATGTGAGCAAGCAAATGGATGTAAGTACCCTCACCTATAAAAGGGAGGTTCATTTGAAGGAATATCAATCAAGCACTTTGCACTATCTCAAGATTCTCTTTATGAGTCCAAGCTAATCTATCTTGGAACCTAATTGACTTGAGATACATGTCATGAGCACTCTCTTCATCATGTTTCCACACAGGTTCCATCCACCTTAGAGTGCTCCATAGATCCTAAGGCACGCATGTTTTGTCATGGTATCAGAGCTTAGGTCTAGTCTCCTAGATTAGTTGTAGGTTGCCTTAGGAGCACATGTTTTCTCTTAGGTTAGTTTTAGTTTTAGATTGAGAGAATTCCGTCCATTGAATGAAAATTCCGTTGATTGCTTTGAGATATTTTCGTCATTCCTGAGAATTGTCAAGGAGAGTTATTCATTCCGTTCACCCCAAGTGAGAGAAAGATATGGTTCATTGTGAAGAAGGTAGCTTGAGAGGGAAGATATGTTTATGAGAGAGACAAAGATAGAGACTTTAGAGACAACTTTTAGAGAAAGACAACCCATCGAACTCCAGCTTCAAAGCCATGTGTAAGCTGTCACCATCAACAACGAGCAACCTCAACAGGAGAGAGCTCCTCCGCCATAGCTCACCAATAGTTGCGGCACCGGCCAGTCTCCCAGCCTCCAAAGAAGGCTTCATAAGCTAGCCTCTCCTTCATACGCGACTTCCATCTGCCATGACATCCCCGCGGCTTATAGCTTGAGCTCTAGTCTCTACAAATGGCACCCGTATGCTCAACAATCAGTAGCTCAAGGGCACCACTACAGCTCGCGCACTCAACACAGCAACAATGAGCAGCCTACACTACAAAGCAGACAACCAACGACTGCAACGACTCTGAAGCAAGCTCTTCGACCAGCTTCAACGGCCCACTATGATCTTCAAGACAAGGCGGCCTCTACGAGCCTCCAAGAGCAAGAAGCAACGACCTCGCCATCTGATTCTACGACTCCTTGCTGCACCAATTGGCCTTCCCGGAAGCATCTCCAATGAGCAACACCGGCTATCCCAACGCCTCTCCAAATCAGGAGACTGCCAGCTCCAAACGCTGTCCATGATCGTCAACAACAGAAGCTAAGGCCGCTACGAACTCCAACTGTTGATGATGAGCCAGCCTCATGAGACGAGCAACCGCATCAGCAACGTACACGAGAGCTCGAAGCTCTCCTCTTGCATGCGCAGCCGGTCGACAGAAGCTCCGTCGTCGCCATTGTTTCTTCTCTAAGGTTCACAAAAGAGACACGTGGCAGATAGCATCTAACCAAGGTTAGGTAAGTTTAACCCGTGGTTCAGAGGCTAGGTCACCTTCTGGCCACGTGGCAGATAAGGTGGTCAAAGCTAACTGTGGTTAGTTTCAAGTGCCTGGGTTAGTTCAACCATGGTAAGATGTGTGTAAACCTTGGGTTCACCAAGTGGGTTTAAAGGATGCCACATGGCACAGTGCCACCTAGGCACAGAGGCCCTTGTTAAGCACAGTATGGAATTTAGCATGTGAATCCCTGTGCCACATCATCAAAGGCTCTCTTCTTCATAGAATCTTTGACAAGCCATAACTTGCAATCCAGGAAGAATTTGGACATGCTCCAAAAAGGAAAAGTGATCGTCTTTTCGAGCTCTACACGCCTGTCAAGTCAGAATCATTGTATGCAATTAGACACTGCCAATATTGAAAGAAATCAATTGGTAAGACCTTTGCAACAAATGGAAAAGCAACGCATGAATGCAAAAAGCATGCCAAAAGCACAAGTGCATGAGATGACCATAGCACGAAGCATGGCATCCACACACAAAGCATCAAGGCACATGGAAGAACAAAGAATCATGCATCAAGCTACGAAGCGAACGCCATCGACATGAAGCATTGAAAAGTAAAATCCTTTCCACCTACAGCCCATATGTTTGTAAATCAAGCCTGACCACCTGAGAGTAGCTATGAAAGCACCCAGGGGAGGTATTGACATGTAGAAGCCACACTTGACCACCTTAAGTAGCATGCATGCACTAAGGGGAGGTGATGGAATGTAACTCACATCTGACCACCTTGCAGTAGCCAAAGGATCATGGCACCAAGGGGAGGTGTTGAGAGTTGTGGTGCCATGAGCACATGTAGAGCAAAGGTATGAGCAAAGGATAAGCTGCCACATGGCATGGAGGAGATATCCCACATGTGAGCAAGCAAATGGATGTAAGTACCCTCACCTATAAAAGGGAGGTTCATTTGAAGGAATATCAATCAAGCACTTTGCACTATCTCAAGATTCTCTTTATGAGTCCAAGCTAATCTATCTTGGAACCTAATTGACTTGAGATACATGTCATGAGCACTCTCTTCATCATGTTTCCACATAGGTTCCATCCACCTTAGAGTGCTCCATAGATCCTGAGGCACGCATGTTTTGTCAATTCTCTCTTGCAGGCACTAGCATTTGAGATTTTGTTTCATTTGCATCATGGCATCCTCTTCCATGTCTAAAAAGGAGTTTTTCAGCATTAAAAAGTTTGATGGGACAAACTTTTCTTTGTGGAAAGAACAAATAAGGGACGTGCTTATTCAAAAGAAGCAGATTAAACCCTTGGTAGGGATTGAAGCTAAGCCTGCAAATATGTCTGAGGATGATTGGAATGAGTTGGATGCATTAGCAAAGTCTACTATTAGACTTCATCTTGCAGAGTCAGTTTATTTCACAGTAGTATAAATGAGCAGACTACGAAAGATTTGTGGAAGAAACTGTGTGCCACTTATGAGAAGGAAACTGCCTCTAATAAAGTTTACCTCATGAAGAGGTTGTTTGAGCTGCAGATGAAGGAAGGGGTCTCCATCGCTTCTCACTTGAATGAATTCAATATTATTTTCAGCTAGCTTCAGGCTCAGAAAATGAATTTTGATGCGGAGACTAAGGCAATATTTCTCTTATGTTCATTGCCATCCTCATGGGATACCTTCCGTACAGTTGTCAGTAACTCTGCACTTGGTGGAGTACTGAAATTTGATGATGTTGTGGGTAGCTTGTTGGCCGAGGAGATTAGACGGAAGTCTATGGATGGCAACAAGCAGGATGCAGCCTTAAATGTGCAAAGGGGCAGATCACAGTTCAGGGGGAAGTCCCAAGAAAGAGGGAAGTCACGTAGCAAATCCAGGGCACAGAACATTGAGTGTTACCATTATGGCAAGAAGGGCCATATGAAAAAGGATTGCTACAAGCTGAAAAGAGAGCAAAAGGATAAGAAAAAGAATGCAAATTGGGGTGCAAATCAAAAGGAAGAGAGTCCAAGGGAGGACAAAGGAAAAGTGAAGATCGAGGAGATCAATGCAGTCATACATGATAGTGACAATGACGTTCTCTTCATGTCTAGTTTATCTGTAGAGTTGCTTACCACTTCAGATGATGCATATTCCCAGGATTGGATTTTGGATTCTGGTGCTTCATTCCATGTTACTCCCCATAGGGAATGGTTCTCCACTTATGATAGTGGAAAGACAGGTTGTGTGCATCTTGGAAATGACTATGCATGTGACATAGTGGGAGTAGGTGACATAAAGTTTTCTTTTGCAAATGGGTCTGCATTTGTTTTGAAACATGTGAGACATGTGCCTAAGCTGACCAAGAGTCTTATTTCAGTGGGTCAGCTAGATGATGCTGGTTTTCACACCACTTTTGGCTTTTAGAGTTGGAAAATTCAGAAGGGCTCTATGCTTTTGGCCAGGGGTGCCAAGTGTGGGACTTTGTATCCCTTACATGTATCAGGGGTATTTGATCATGTTGTTGCAATAACCGAGCAGCCAAGCACTTCTTTGTGGCATTGCAGGTTGGGGCACATGAGCCAGAATGGAATGAAACTCTTATGCCGTTTGGGTTATGTACCGCATTTGAGTTTCTCTGATTTTGAATTTTGTGAGCATTGTCTCTATGGGAAGCAGACTAAATCAGCCCATAAAAGAAGGGGAAAGAAAGAGTTTGAAATGCTTGATTTGGTGCATCCAGATGTATGCGGTCCCATGCCTACACGGTCATTAGGAGGGGCTGAATACTATGTGACATTCATTGATGATGCAACTAGGAAAGTGTGGGCTTACGCTATAGCTCGGAAGAGTGACGTGTTCCAGGTATTTCAGAAATGGCTGGCCTTGGTTGAGAATCAGTTAGGTAGAACGCTTAAATGCCTATGGACTGACAATGGTGGAGAGTATCTCTCTCATGACTTTCAGCATTTCTGTGATACACGTGGGATTAAGAGGGAGCTCAAATCCCCTCGTACTCCAGAGCAAAATCCAGTTGCAGAAAAGATGAATCATAGCATTCAAGAAAGGTTGCAATGCATGCTTTCCAATGCAAGTCTTTCTAGTGGTTTTTGGGCTGAGGCAATGAAGACTGCAGTGTATGTGATCAATAGATCACCTAGTAAGAGTTTGGATGGTGGTATTCCTGAAGAGGCATGGAGTGGCAAGAAGCCCTCTTACTCTCATTTGCGTATATTTGGGTGTGAGGCATATGCACATGTGCCAAAAGAGCTTCGAAAGAAGCTAGATCCTAAGTCTAGGAAATGCATCTTTCTGGGTTATGGTGAAAGTGGAGAGATGGGCTATCGTCTCTGGGATCCAGAAGTAAAGAAGATCATACGCAGCCATGATGTGGTCTTCAATGAGAAGAAGATGCATAAGGCACCCATGAGGGATGTGGAAATGAGGAGAATCACTTTCCAGGATGTGAATCCACCTGCATATGTTGATAGGCAGCAAGCTGTCCATGCACCAAATGTGCAAGAAATGGTACCACCAAGTACTCCCACAGGTATACAATCAAGGGTAGATGATGGATCATCTATTTGTGGAAATGATGAGCCAAATGTGGCTGATATGCAGGTGGGACAGCAAGCTGAAATGCCCTTGAGAAGATCATCTAGAGTGTCTAGACCGCCTGATAAGTTTGTTCCAGGGGTAGACTATGTGATGCTTACTGATTGCGGGGAGCCTTCTTGCTACAGAGAGGCTATGATGCATGAGGATCAATGCAAGTGGGAGTATGCTATGCAATCAGAGATGACTTCACTTATGAAGAATAAGACTTGGGACTTGGTTTCTTTGCCACATGGAAAGAAAGCATTGCCATGTAAATGGGTCTACAAAATGAAGGTCATAGGTGATGATGTGCCTAGGTACAAGGCCCATTTGGTTGCTAAAGGGTTCAAGCAAGAGAAGGGTGTGGACTTTGATGAGATATTCTCTCCGGTTGTGAAGATGACCACACTTAGATGCATGCTTGGACTAGTGGCAGCAAAGGATATGGAGCTTATGCAGATGGATGTCAAGATAGCTTTCTTGCATGGGGATTTGCATGAGGAAATTTACATGGTGCAGCCGGAAGGCTTTGAAGAAAAGGGCAAAGAGCATTTAGTTTGCAAGCTGAAGAAGAGTCTCTATGGTCTTAAGCAAGCGCCTAGAGAATGGTATCAGAAGTTTGATGCTTTCATTCGGTCCCAGGGTTTTAGAAGGAGTGAAATTGATCACTGCCTCTACACTAAAAGGGCTAAGGATAGTAGCCTGATAATCCTGGCACTATATGTGGATGATATGCTATTGGCTAGCAAGAATACTTATGAGCTAGATGCATTAAAGGCCAAGTTGCATGAGGCCTTTGATATGAAGGATTTGGGACTTGCAGGTCATATTCTTGGTATGCGCATCACGCGTGATCGGAGTAGGAAACTCCTTTGGCTCTCACAAAAAGAATATGTTACAAAAGTATTGCAGCGTTTCAATATGGAGGGGGGGAAGGCAGTGAGTACTCCATTGCCTCCATATGTGAAACTGAGTCACACAGATAGTCCCAAATCAGATGAGGAAAGGGCCATGATGGCCAAGGTTCCTTATGCATCAACAGTTGGGAGTCTTATGTATGCTATGATAGCTACTAGACCAGACATTGCATTTGCAGTGCGAGTTGTTAGTCGGTATATGGCTAATCCAGGAAAGAGGCATTGGGAGGCAGTTAAGTGCATCATGAGGTACATGAAGGGTACCAAGGAGATGTGCATTTGCTTTGGTAAAGGAGACATGCGTGTACTTGGGTACACAGATTCAAACTATGTAGGGGATGTGGATAGTAGGAGATCCACTTCTGGTTATGTGTTCACCTTTGCAGGTGGTGCAGTGTCGTGGATGTCTCGTGCACAGAAGTGCGTTGCTTTGTCTACCATAGAGGCTGAGTATGTTGCAGCCACAGAGGGTTGCAAGGAGGCTATATGGCTTGATCGGCTAGTGGAAGATTTGGGGATTCATACAGGTGTACCAACATTGCATAGTGATTCCATGAGTGCTATTCAGCTAGCACGGAATCCGGTCTTTCATGCAAAGACCAAACACATTGAGGTCAGGTACCATTTCATCAGGGAGGTACTTGAGGACAAGCGCATAGAGCTTGTCAAGGTTCATACAGATGATAACCCTGCAGATATGCTGACGAAGAGTCTACCTAGTCAACGGTTTGAGTATTGTCATGTATTGATGGGCATTGGATAGTATGCTCACTGGTTGTTCTCCCTTAAAGGCACATTGTCCTTTAAGTGGGAGGTTGCGGGGGTTAAAGGTCACTGTGCCTTTACCCTGGTTATGTACAATACTCAAACATATATATAAATGAATGAAAAAGAAGATTAGGGTGGTTCTGCACCCACCAAGACTTGTGTGGCTCTCTGTCTCTCTCTCTCCTCCTTCCATTCTTGCTTCCGTTGAGAGCACTCATAGGGCACCAAGTGGCTATAGCCATATGTCAGCAAAGCAGTTATCAAGTGCGGACTTGATGGAACAGCACCTCTTTGAAGCCATGGCACAACTCCCAAAGGTCGCCCGCACAATTTTGTAGAGGAGGCAGGAACAAGCCTTACAACTCTCAACTAGTCTCCTGCAGGCACAACTCTCCACACATGATAGCCAATCCGTAATGGTTGCAGCCCAAGCCACGGGCCAAGCAGTAGTACAAAGAGCAAAGGAGTACCGAGCAAAAGTTGAGGAGATCGAGCTAGCTCTTACAAAGCTCAACGACAACCTCGCCACAAGTGAATCCCTGGTCCAAATGCTCATGGACTAGGCCAACAAGCTAGAAGCAACCCTGCAAACAATGCTAGTACAAAAAGTGCAAGAAGAGGTGCAGTACGCCCGAACACAGGAGCACCAAGAATGACATCCAATCTCTACAAGATCTCCTAGCACAAGAAAGGGAACTTACGATTTTCCTCCAAGCAGAGAACAAACACCAGCATGCCCCTAACCAATCAGAGGAGTCTGGATTGGAAGATCGGGAGCAACAAGAGTTCTGGATGTATAGGGAGGTCTTCGTACATTTCGCCACATACACACTTGCACTATGCACCATCCTCCAGACCCTCCAAATGCACTTCGATGCACTCTGCACAAAACCTCATCTTCCACTTAGACCTCACTACTCCACTTCCTCCTAACGCCCTCCCACTGTAACCCCGACCACTGCTGCCCCATCTTAGCCATGTCATACTTCTCCTTAGATCTCCAACCCACTTCTCTATCTCTTCTCCACCCTCCGATCTCCAGACTCTAGCCGCCCACCCCATCCTCCTCAATTTTCAATCCTAATGCCACATCATCATGGAATCCCTTAGTTATCCCACGGACAACGAAGTGATGCGAATTGCAAAGCCCGAGGAACTCACGTCGTGGGTTTGCACACCCAAAAGTCTACAATCAGACATCAATTGGATGCAGACCTATGGCCGAGCCTCTGCCATCCAATCTCAAGGGCAACTTGCAGCCTACCAGTCCACCACCTACCACCCCCTCGGCATAATAATCCTCTTCAATAGGGTGCTATAGGCTCTCCAAGACTCACTTGAGTCCTTGGAGAGCAATTTCGAAATAATTCATGTAGCCTACCCCGAGGAAGTCACCGAGGAAGAGGGGAATGAAGCCATCATCCTCTTTAATACTACCGCCCCCTATTGAAATTCCACCACCACCTCCTCTAGATCCTGCCCAACCAACCCAACTAGCCAACCAACCTCCTCTCCCTTGGACAACACTGCCCGAGTATTCATCTAATGCCTCTAACACCACCACTGCATAGCATAGGACCTCCCCATTCGTCTCCTCTATAGCTTCGATCAACCTTCCTAACACAGCCTTCAACACGCTGCTTCGAGAAGCCAATTTTGTCCAAGCAACCAACGCAATGACATCGCCAGGCACAACAGAGCCGAAGCCCATGCCCATTGCATATGACGATGCTCCGACATCCCCGCTTGCCTCCCCCCTTGATGATGTCAGTGGCACCTTGACTTGCAGTCCTTTCACGAGCTCCCCGATAGTGTGCTAATGCATCATTGGAAATGCCAGCTCAAGGGCTCCCACCTCCATCTCTATGAAATTCTTGAGGTGCATCCCACACAATTCATCACGCAGTCCTTCGATGACTGGCGACGTGCGCATCCAAAGCACACACAAGAGGAGGATACAGCCTCGCCCCCGATGTCCCCACCCCAACACCTGATGCAAAATGCCAGTGACTCCTCTTCTTGAAGTTGGAGAAATTTCGGCGCTACTACCGCAATGCCCAAGAAGGACCCCCATATGTTGTATAACATTCCAAAGTACAACTTCCCCAAAGAGATGACTTAGGAGGGATTTTGCTTCTGCCTCCAATCATTCAATGACATGTATGGCTCAGTTCCAGATCCTATCATCATAGTAGCGGTACATTTCAACCACCTCCTCCTCATAAGTAACAAATGGGTTTTCAAGGTCAAGCAAAAGCTAGATGGGGCTATTGATAGGCACAAGGCAAGGCTGGTTGCCAAAGGTTATGCTTAGAAAAAGGGCATTGATTATAAGGAGACATTTGCTCCTGCTTCCAAGATGACTACTATCAGGCCAGTGATTGCCACGACTGCACATTTTTGTTGGTGTGTACATCAGTTGGATATAAAAACAACTTTCCTTAATGGAGACTTGTTGGTAGAGGTTTATGTGAAACAACCTCCCAATTTTGAGGTGTCAAGTGCAGCTCATAAAGTATGCAATCTGAATAAGGATTTGTATGGGCTAAAACAAGCTCCATGAGCTTGGTATTCGAAGATAGATGCCTTTCTGACCAGCAAGGGTCTTACTAATAGTCCAACTGAAAGTACCCTCTACATCAAGAAGGATGGGGGGGACATTTTGGTCATCATTCTTTATGTAGATGACGTGCTGCTCATAGGTTCAAATAAAGGAATAATTGCACATTTCAAGGCTGAGTTAAGAGCCACATTTGATATGTCAGATTTGGGCATGCTTCATTTTTATTTGGGAGTCCAGTTCATACAAGAGAGACATGGCATCATTATGTCTCAATCCAAGTATGTGTAGAAGCTTTTGGATCTATTCAGGATGCATGATCGCTAGCCCATAGCTACTTCCATGGAGCCATGGTTGAAACTTACTATGTATGATGGAGGTTAACAAGTTGATTTCACACTCTACAACTAGGCTGTTGGATGCCTCATTTATCTGTGCAATACTCGGCCTGATATTCAATTTGCAGTTTCATAAGTGAGCAGATATATGCATAGCCCAAAGACTATGCATTGGCAGGCTGTAAAATGCATCTTTCGTTACTTGCAAGGCACTAAGTCTTATGCCTTGATGTTTTGCAGGGGGTGACTTGCAGATGCGTGCTTACAATGACTCAGATTGGGCTAGAGATTATGAAACATGATAGTCCACTAGTGGTAATTGTTTCTTTTTGGGTGATGCTTGCATTTCTTGGTTGAGCAAGAAACAATCTACAATGGCTACCTTCTCACTTGAAGCCGAGTACAGGGTAGCTTTCATAGCAACAATTGAGTGTGTTTGCATCATTTAGTGGCTAATCTTCATCTAGCAGTCTCCTATTCTCATTGATAGTCAGAGTACTATTGCAATTCCAAGAATCCTGTGATAGGATACCCAACTACAATTAGTAGTTAGTGATTGGGTTAGTTAGGGTTTTATCACTTTGACAACACCCCTAGTTTTGTATGTTGTGCATCTTTTTTGCAATATAGCTGACGTTGCTCTCCTTCCTGCTCACACCCTTTCGTTCCCAAGAAATTCATGTTGAAACCACCAATTATGCTCTTATGACTACCATCATGGCTACATAAGAGCCAATGTACTTCGAAGACGCATTTGACAAGCCAGAATGGCAAACTGCTATGAATGAAGAAATGGAAGCTTTGTACAAGAATAATACTTGGGAATTATGCGACCTTCCACCAAGAAAGAATGCCATAGCAAACAAATGGGTTTACAAAGTGAAGTACAATCCAGATGGAAGTATTGAAAGATAGAAAACCAAACTAGTTGCAAAAGTATTTGCATAATAATGTGGTCAGGATTATGATGAGGCTTATGCTCTAGTAGCAAAGATGTATTCCATATGATTATTGATATCACTAGTGACACTCAGCATATGGAATGTGTACCAGCTCGATGTCAAGAATGCTTTTGTATGGGTCTCGGTGGCGAGTCATGTGTCATGGCAATGTTGAAGAGATGTCGATGAAGCCTCCATTCCAAGCTACTCCTTGTGGGAGCAATGCAAGGAACGAGTCGTCTGCAAGTGTCACTAAAGCGGCCTTTGGATCGTTGCAATGTGTCTCTATGCGAGAAAGGGGGAAGGGGAAGAGGGGAGGAGAGAGGAGAAGGGAGGGAGAAGGAGAAGCAAAGAGGAGAGTGAACGGGGATGGAGTGGCAAACACAAGGGCACTACAATGGAAACAAGAGAACACCCAAAACACTCTCTTGGAAGAGAAGAGGGAGCTTGTATTCAAACTAGTGCAAACAACAATGAAGACCAAAGTCGACCATTTGGCCTTTTATACAAGTCACCTTTTGAAGGGAGGGCCAACCCTTTTCCTTTTAGCAGTCTCCTTCTCTTTTACAACCAAAGGCTCTTGGGCCCGTAGGGTGCCAAGGCATATTGCTACTCTTTGCATGTCTCCCTACTAGCGGAAATAGCACTTGTGTTAACCATATTAAAGCGCTTGGGACAAGCCTGGTATTAGAAGGTGGTCCTAATCAGTTCCCAAATAGCGCTTGTGTTAGCCTCGCACCTCTAAGGCTTAGGTGATTTCGGGCTCAAAATCCTTGAGCACCCTTATGCCTTAAGTCATTTGGGGCTCAAACCCTACAAACGAGGCTCAAAATCTAGAGTGGCGAGGCTTAACTTCTGCGAGACACTTAACAGTAGCTTGTAGTTGTTGGAACATATAACCCGTGCACATTGCTTGCACTCCTTTGTCTTGGGATATTTGGGGATCAAACTCCCTGATTTTGAGCTGTACTCCTTCCATGTGTACATTTCCTGCAATCATTGGCCTTTGGGTATTTGGGGGTCAAATTCCCTGAGCTTGTCCGTTGAGGTAGATCATGTTTTGTCTTGATCACCTCTAATCACTGATTACCCTACATTTGGCAACTGTAATCTGTGGATGTTAACATGCTCCCTTTCCTATTGCTGATTCATCCTCGGGTCTGTAGGACTGCGTAGCAGTCTAATTGTCGTGGAGTGAGGCGAGCGAGGTACGAGCAATATTTCAAAAAATGGGTGGCGTGCATATCCTCGTACGTGTGGGATGTGATGTTCATGGAGATTACGAATGCGGAGGTAGAGGCGGAGGTCCTGGAATTGCATAGGATTGATGTCGGGATTGAAGACAATCTTCCCTAGTGGAAAATCCACAAGATTCCAATCTGATTCTTATCAATGGACAGCAATTCATCCTTCATGGCATTCATCCAATGCACATTATCTTGAGCCTCCTCAAAAGAGTCAGGCTCTTCTTCATCTAGATGTGCACCAATAAAAATTGAATCCACCAAATGTGACTCCTCTTCATGTTAGGATGCACTATGAGTTCTGCCAGGCAAAGGAGCATCAAGCTTACTCTACTTGAGAGTTTGGAGCAGCCAATGAGGAACTAATTTGGCAACCTAAATTTTTGTCCTTTCCTGTCTAACCGCGTCTTCCACTGCCTGTGGTGGAACTAAATCAGCTTGAGGCTAAATCGGGGCATGTGGAACAAGAGTGAGCTTGCTGTAAAATATAATTTTGAGGAGGGATGTCAGATCCAGAACCCAATGCAATGGGTAGCAATCCCTCAAAAACATCATTTGAGATGGAAGAAGCTGGAACATTAAATTTAGCATGTGTATGTGTTGAATTTTCAAAAAGGATTACATCTCTACTAACAAAAATCTTGTGAGAAGTAGGATTGTAGAGACAGTAACCTTTGCTCTTTGTGCTAAACCCAACAAATATGCACTTAATTGCCTTATCGGACAGCTTATGTCGAAACTCAACAGGGATATGGGCATATGTAACACATCCAAAGATACAAAAATGATCCACTAAAGGCTATCTGCCATGCCAAAATTCATAAGGAGTTTTTGCTCTCAAATCCTTAGTAGGAGCCCGATTGAAAAGATAGGTTGCACACATGAGGCCATCAAGCCAAAACCAATGAAGCAACTTTTTGCTTGTAAGCATGCATCTATCCATCTCCATAAGTGTTCGATTTTTTCGCTCAGCTTTGCCAGTTTGCTGAGGGGTAAGCTTGACTGTAAGTTGATGCATGATGCCCTTCTCTTTCAAATAAGCCTCAAATTCATGAGACATATACTCCCCCCCTCTATCTGTGCATAGAATCTAAAGCATGAGGCCTGTTTCATTCTTAACCTTGGCAACAAAGTGTCAAAAATGCTTAAACGCATTTGATTTTTTCTTCAAACCATAAACCCAAGTGTAGTTTGAGTAGTCATCTATAAATGTGACATAATAGAGATAACCACCCAATGCAAGAGTCCTCATGGGACCAAAGACATCACTATCAATGAGTTGTAATTTTTGAATAGCTCGTAATGCACCATCCTTCTTGAAGGGAAATCGGTACATCTTCCCAAGTATGCACCTTTCACAAGCATAAGGGGTAGGTGACTCCAAAGGAGGCAAATCATCAACCATAGAATGCTTTTGAAGTGTCATCAAGCTGCCATAACTCATATGCCCATATCTAGCATGCCATAACTCCGCATTCTACATAGCAGCTGTGGGAGAAGAAATTGCAAGTGCATCAACGAAACAGTGTGCCAGATAGTCTTGGGCCATAGTCATCTTCCCTATCTTGAACTACACACTTGTCATCTCTTCAAAGACAGCCTGAAATCCACTTTTATTGAGGGATGACAGTTTTATACGAGTATGAGTCAACTCTCTCTTTAGGAATGAGACCCTAGCATCACTGCCCGCTGAAAACATACTCTCCAAAATATCCCAGCTGCCTTCGAGGTCTTGCATGACCGAATGTGTGGAATGACAAACCTTTTGACAGAAAGGGAGATAGTTGAAAGTGCCAATGCATCACGTCAATCCCACCTTTTCTGATCCTTTGTAGGAGCCACCGCTGCAGTAGTTGTGCTGCACCTAGTGCTTGTCCTGCACCCCTCATGCACCTTGATCTTGTCCTCTACCCCTTACTCCACCTTGTTGAGGAGGAGTGGCATGTGCAACCACATTCTCTAGCTGAGGCTCATCCCCATTGACATAGTCTCGTAAGTGTTTGCGAACTAAGATTTTGCGAACAATAAAACTCCATAGGGAGTAGTTGGTACCATCCAACTTATCCTCCTATGTGAGGACTCCAAACACTTTCTTGGGATTGTTCTAGGCCATAACTGCCAAAGAGATTACAACAAATACCAACCAAAAAATTCTCTTTCTAGAAATGAATGTGCACAACACAAATCCCTGCTGCGATATTGATGCAAACTGCCCACTTCTTTAAAAAAGAGCCAATCAATGGCTCAAAATGCAACAGTCCACAAGCATAAATTCACTTGAAACTCTGCTACTTCTCTCTACAAAACACCTGCAAAAAATCCAAAAGCCCCAAATATAGAAAAATGAGTGTCCAAAACCAAAGGACAACTTGCTGTCTCAACTTATCAAAGGCTCAAAATGCACACAAATGTCCTGCAAATGCCCAAAAACACTGTAAGTTTGCAATGTGACTCTACTGAGTCCAAAATTGCCACCTCATACACTGCGAAGTTGCAGCCCAATCACAAAAGCCCTAATTTCTACAAGGAAATTGCAATCAAAAGAGGGCGAATTTCCCAAAAGCCCCAAATTTTGACGAAATTGCAATTCTCATGCAAAAGCCCCAAATTTCTATTCCAACAGGTTTGCCAAACAATGGTTCACACTACAAAAGGATCCTGCAAGAAAGTCCTACAAAAAATGGTCTTACAAGGAAAACATGTATTGAATGTCTGCTCCGAAGAGCTGCAAGGACAACGATAGCCTGCAACACGAACCTGCACAAAATGAATGTATGCTTCCATTGAAGCTGCACGAATAGGTAGTACGATAATACTCTTGTATAGAATGCAAACTAAAGGTCTGTATGGAGCAGACGAGTATGGTCGCACATGTGAGCTGTAATTGTGTACAGAGCAATTGAATGATGTTTGTACGGTTGGTTGCAGGTAGGTATTTATAGGATATGGTAGGAGATGCAGGTAGGTGCAGACACCGTACCAAATGCAGGCCGTACAAGGCAAGCAACAGGCCAGACACAAAATTCCGTAAAATTGTACAGACAAATGGAGAAGCTGAGGCAAACTTGATGATGGGCATTAGATACGAGAGCAGAGGCAAGTGAGGGAGTAATGGGCATCAAGTCCTAGAGCTAGCTGGCTATGATACCAAATGTGAACAAAAGGGTGTGAGCAGGAAGGAGAGCAACGTCAGTTGTATTTCCAAAAAGATGCACAACATACAAAACTAGGGGTTTTGTCAAAGTGACAAAACCCTAAGTAACCCAACCACTAACTACAAACTATAGTTGGGTATCCTAACTATAGTTAGGGGGAAAAACCTCTAATGAGGGGAAAGTGCCCCTAACCCACTTATTAGTGGTACACTGCCATGAATTATGGCGATAATTCCAACATTGCTTTGCCTTTCAGAGCATATGTCAATCCGACTGGAGGTCTTCTTTCCCTAGTAGACCGTCTGAGTTGCTGTGGCTCTTCTCGAGGTGCTTTTGGCAATTCTTGCTCTTCTTCATCAACCTTTTCTGTATATGACTGAGTAATCGACGCATCTACCTCCTATGTATTTGAGGTTTTTCATTCTGATTCCTCATCAAACATTACATCTTTAGAGAGAATGACCTTTCGATTGATGGGATCATACAACTTGTATGCTTTGTTGTCTTCACTATAGCCCATGATGCATTTATGTGACTTCGCATCCAATTTTTTTCAATGATCATCATGTACGTGGGCATATCCTATGCAACCAAATATGCGGCGATGCCCAATGTGTGGCTTGTGTCCAGTGAATGCTTCATAAGGTGTCATACCCTCAATCGGTTCGGTTGGAAGCCGATTAAGCAAGTAGCTTGCAGTGGCTATTGCTTCTACTTAATACTGATTTGGAAGGTGCTTTTCACTGAGCATTGCTCTAGCACTGTTTGCTAAAGTACCATTCTTCCTTTTAGCTCTTGCATTTTGTTCTGCACAAGTGAATTGTCTTGGAATGCCGTTACTTTTGCAAAAGATCATGAATGTTGAAGACATATATTCACATCATCTATTTGATCACATGACTTTGATCTTTCTACTTGTCTGGTTTTCTACCATGGCTTTGATTTCTTGAAATCTAGAAAAACTTCAGATTTCTCTTTTAGAAAGTAGACCCAACAATATTTGTTGTAGTCATCGATGAAAGTCAAGTAGTAAAGTAGTATCAAATCAAGAATACCTCGTGCTCAAGAGGTGCTTTTGCCAAAGTTGGTTTGTTTTTGTTTATCGAAGCAACATACTTTGTAAACTTTTCCAAGAAACTGTAGCTTAGGAATTCCAATTGCCGTATTCTGATTTCTGAGCTTTATCAAGCTTTTGAAATTGACATGTCCATATCTCTTGTGCCATTTTGTGAAAAGTGGCATCTGTTGCGGTTAATCTGGCATGGCATGCAAATCTGGTACTGAAGCTAGCATTCTGAACAAGCATCCTTCTTTGATTGCTTTTCCTACTAGCAGATATCCTCTGGATTTGTCTTTGATAGTGCATTCATCTCCATCGAATATGCCCTCTTGTGCCATTTTGTGGAAAGTGGCATTTGTTGTAGTTGAGCTGACATGGCATGCAAATATGGTACTGAAGCTAGCATTTTGAACAAGCGTCCTTCTTTGACTGCTTTTCCCACTAGCTGACAACCTCTAGATGTGTCTCTGATAGTACATTCATCTCCATCGAAGATGAATCGGTAGTTGTGTTACATCATTTGACCTATTGACAAGAGGTTCTTGTTGAGCTTCAGAACATAAAGGACATCTTTCACCAATCCTTTCATGGGACAATGCCTTTCCCTTGAACTAGATTCGGTGTGTTATCTGCTATGTAGATGACATTCTTCTATCCTTCTAATGGTTTCACCTCTATGAATCATTACTGATGCTTTGTCATATGAGATAATGCACCGCTATCGATGTACCAAGGATCTTGATCTGCTTGGTCGACTTGATAATTGCATTCCTCTTTTGAATTGCAACCTATGTCAAGATACATTATTTCAATCTTTTGCATATCCTTGCTTGCAAAACATGTTCTTAGGTTCATTGGCATAATGACTGTGGATTGAATGTCCACCACAATGACTTCCTCTTCCACGAAAATTCCCTCAAAGTACTATTATGAACAAAAGCCAGAAGAGACATGTATTGAAGACATAATGGTCATGTTCTGGCTTTTGTCTTTTAAAAAACCACTAGAAAGTGTTTCAAAGCTATTAAAAGTACCACCTAAAATGTCTTCAGAGGGTTTGATTTGCTCTAGGACTGCTGTTATTTTGCTTGAATAAAACTAAAGTACAAACCTGAGGCTCATCGAGCAAATGTCTGGGTTGCTTTACAAAAGAACATCTCCCCATCCTCTTGCAACAAACATCTTTTTTGTTGGAAAGGCTAGAGTTTCAAGTGTCCAAAATTCAGAAACATGATCTCTAACCTCTTGTGTGATGATGGTGCTTATAGGTGGTTGTCTATGGCATGCTTGTAGGGGAAAGACTCCATCTTCTTCTCATTATAGGTGAGCGTTGGCTACACAGAGATGTCTCTTATGGACACCCAAAACCTTTGCTACCTTTGCCAAGCTGATAGGTTTGTTGTTGCCAACTCCTCCATTGAGCCCATTACCATCAAGTACCATCATTAGAGATGAACTCTTGAAGAGAAGTTCATCTTTTAATTGGGGCACTTCGACTTGTGTCAAAGTGTTGCGAATGTTGACCAGTACAACTCATTTGCAGCCCATTTCTTTAAGTTGAACATCCTTGAAAGTGGGATGGAGGACTTATAGAAATAATTGCTTGCAAGTGTCTTTGTTGAGGCCCTTTGTTTGCTTATACCAGGAGTTAGCTACAGTTCTATAAATCTTCTTTCTTTCCTTCTCATCAATGGACCTATTCTCTTCAGCACTTTCCTTCTCCTTGGCTTTTGGTCAATGTTCCTTTTACTTTGTTCCCTCATCACATTCCCTAAGGATTTGCCTCAAATATGAACTTGCCTTGACTTAAGTATTCCCCATCATCTCATTTTCCTCATTTCCATGCTCATCTGTCTTATGCCCCTTCCTAATGTCAGATTGTGGATATTTTCTTCTTTGTGATTAAAAGAGCTTGACAGTGCAAGGAGAAATGCCAACCTCTAATGAGGCAAAGAGGGTAGCGACGGTGCATCTTGGCCCTTTAGAAGAACATAAACATTAGGTAAACAAAAACTACCTTTCAAGGCCAAGAACAGGAAGAAAACCCACCAATGGATTTGAGAGAATTGAAGTCTTTTTTTTTTTAAGGACCTAGCAAAGAGTGGCAGAACAATCCAATTACAAAACCGAAAAGAATGGATGTTTCTTTCACCCATGAGAGCCTTCCTGTGTGGCAAGAAACAATGAAACTTCTCTCTGCTATAGAAGGAGAAGGCTTCCTACACTTGGTGGTCATAAGAAAGCTCGAGTTATATAACTTGACAGATCTGAAAGAAATTGCAAATTTTTACATGCTTAAACAGGGGGTATGCTTCAGCTTGAGCCATGCTGTTTGATTTAAGCGAGGTACTTCTCAAGCTTCTCCACTTCCTCTGGACTTCCTACATAAAGAGGTACCCTTTGGTGGATCTGCAAGCCATCACAGTTTCCATTAGTGAGAATCAATTGCCGAAGAAGGATTTCCTTGCTTGTTAAACACACAAACCATCGCCCAAACACATGCACATTTATAGATTGTCATCATAGAAGACTAACAGCACTGCAATGAAGCTCATGACAGCCTTAAAATTTTTATTTGAGCTCTAACTTTAGCCATCGTTCTGAACAATTGTTGAGTTGTTTAGAAAGTTCAGAAACTGACAGAAAGGAATGGTATGTGTAAAGAAATACGAAGAGACTGCACCAATGCTGGCATGGAATTGGATAAAATGTTTACCTGATCAGGTGCGATGTCCAGAATTCTTCTGTGCCCATCTGAACCTTTTCCACCGGCCTGCTCTGCCAAGAAGCTCATGGGAGCGCATTCGTACAGAAGCCTTAGCTTACCGTTCTTGCTTTTCTTATCTTGTGGATAGCCATAAATGCCCCCGTACAGTAGGGTCCTGTGAAAATCTCCCACCAGACTGCCAATGTATCGAGCTGAATATGGCTTCCCTGAGGTCCCTGGATCCTTCAGATCATCGATGTATTTTTTGAGCTTCTCATCCCATAGCTGATAATTGCCCTCATTGAAAGAGTAAATCTTCCCCTTGCTAGGCACTTTGAGGTCTTCGTGTGTGAGTACAAACTCTCCATACAGAGGATCGAGAGTAAATCCAAACACTCCCTTTCCGACGGATAATACCATGATCACTGAACTAGAATACATGCAATATCCAGCGGCCAGGAGATTGTTCCCCGGCTGGCATACCTCGACGATGCACTTTTGCTCCTTGAGGTCAAGCTGCAAAAGACAGATTCTCTTAATACATTTTGGAAGCTGCGAATGAAAGAGCAAGCGCAGATACAATTACTTTGCGGCAAAATGCAGGGAGGAATTGAAGTTACGGTGGAGTCGTCGTCCAAATCCACGAGGCAATTCTCTTCCGTGGGCTTATAGATGCCAAAAATGGAGCCCGTAGAGACTGCCGCATCGATGTTCGAAGACCCGTCCAATGGATCGAACACAACAATATAGTTGCCTGAGTAGCTTTCCTCAACCGCAACAGGGGTATCTTCCTCCTCAGAAGCGATGATTCCTGTTCTTCCGCTTGATCGCAGACAATTGGAAAACACCTGTATTGTACAAACGTTTATAGCTAGCTGATGAGGTCTCTTCCCGCCGGAGAGCTTGAGGAAGGCAATTAGAAAACTAACAAGGAAACCAAGCGTTGATAAGGCATTTAGCAATGGGTATGACAACGCGCACAATCCTGACAACATCTACCGGGAAACAGACACAGCGGCTCGGAAAAACTACCACCGCAGCAAGCATCGGAGGCAAAAGACAGCCACCTACCTCATTCGACACGACGTCAAGCTTCTTCTGGTCCTCACCCTGGACGTTGACAGCTCCTTGGACGCCCGTCAAGTTAGAGATGCCAGCGCGCTGAACAAGCGAAGCGATCTGCTTGCAAGCGAGGGAGATACTGGACAAGACGATGGTGAGCTCGGCGTCGATGACGCCGAGCTGCTCCTGTTTGAGGAGCCAACCGGTGAGGGTCTGGATTTCGAACTGGCTTTTGGTTTTCTTGGGGGTGGAGGAAGCGGGTTCAACGGAGACAGCAGCGCGGGGAGGGGGAGCTCCTTTGGACGTGCGCTCCACAGTACGCGGGCGGAGGGAGAGGTGGGTGGCATGGAAGGAGGAGGAGGCGAAGAAGGAAGGAGGTGGAAGAGAAGGAGGAGGAGAAGAAGAGGAAGACGATGAAAGATGGGAAGTGAAAGAGGAGGTGGTGGTCGTGGAGGACGCCATCGCCATAGCCATGCTCGTGAACGAGAGAGAGAGAGAGAGAGAGAGAGAGAGTATTTCTTCGACGTTGATGATAAGTTGAGTGAGTAGTAGTAGCTTTGGTGTAGTGTAGTTTGTTGTAGGTGAGGTTGGGTGGGGGCCTCTTGTGGCTTATGTGTGTGGCTGCAATGCTCTCCTTTTGCTCGCTCTCCACCCTCCCCCCCCCCCCCCATATCTTTTCACTTCTCTCTTGGTCACCTTGGACACATTATCAAGCCTCCCTTTCTCTCTCTCTCCCTCCAGTTCCATCCCTAGGATCTACATCTCATGAGTCTTGAGGGTCCTACCTTGTGGCCCGATGTTAAAAAATTCTTCTTCTTCTTCTTCTTCCTCTCTCTCTCTCTCTCTCTCCATCTCTCTCTCTCTCTCTCTTTGTGTATGTGTGTATAATCACATTAGAACCAGCATTTGTGTGTGTGTGTGTGTGTGTGTGTAATCACATCACAACCAACATTTCTCTTGGTCATTGCAAGTAGACTTGTTGGTTTATGTTATGATCTTTTCATAGCGTGTGTTGTGTGTTCAATCCTCGGATCGGCTTTGGATAAGTCATTATTGGCTCCTTGGAATTGTTTCCACGAAGTTAAACAAGGTGAATGAATTCATCTGGCCTGCCCAAATTCTGGCTTCGACCTAGAACGTTAATCCATGGATGAATCGCATGGGGAGGAATGCAAGGAGGAAGGTAAGATGGGAGGGAGAGGGGTAAGGGAACAAGAAGGTAGAAGGATGGAATCCCACGCAAATAGCCAAGAGACATTCTCTCCGCTGAAGGAGGAGGGGAGGGAATCCCATGCAAACAGCTGAGAGACATTCTCTCTACTGAAGGAGGATGGAGATAGGTGTACCAATCCCGAGCACACAAAAAATAGGACATGCAAAAGATCAAGAAAAACTTGATTTTTAGTTTGCTTTCTCTCTCAACCTAATGGCAAAACAGTGAGGTTTTGGATATTGACCTCTTTGATTTTCCCCATGCTTTTTGGCCCTGCAAGGGTCCTAAGCAATGTACGTGGTTACAAGATGTTAGTTACGTTCAATGTTTGGATCCTAGTTCCTTCGATCAAGTTGACTGTGTTAAAGGGTGCTTAAAGTTAACGTTAGTGCTAGTTTAGTTAGTTAAATTTAGGTTTTTTCTCCCTATTTGAGGATAATGAGTATGTTTGTCTTTTCTCTCTAGTCCTCCTGCTCATCCATGCTCCATGGCAGCCACCATTTGGTTCTCTCTTTGCTTGCTGTCCTCAACATCTTCTTTTCTCCTTCCAGCTACCTTTTGCTGGTACTCATCCATCCATGGTGGCATTGCCTCATACCTTTGGATTGGTAATCACTTTTCTAGCACGTTCCTTCTCGGGTCATATATGCTTCACGTGCTCTCTACTAGCAAATTACTTTTCAATCAAGAGACAGTGACCTGATTTGTTCCATCATTTGAGGGACTTCCCCTTTCTTCTCTTAGGTGTCATATTGTTCCTCTACTTCATCCAACATATTCCCATCTAAACAACTCATACCTATATCAAATATATTGCATGATTTTTGTTGCTTTTGATTGATAGATTAGCCTTGTTGGTCCCTTCTTTAGTGCAGATGTTGAGAAGAATCATATTTATTTGTTGTTTGTGGAATATTTTGATTTGCATGCAATATTTTTGAATTGATTTCATTTATATTTGCTTGCAAGTTTTATAGGTTTAGGACTTACAGTTCATGCGCCCGATCATTGCAAAAAAATGGATGCGAAGTCATGTAAATGCATCATGGGCTATAGTGAAGACAGCAAAGCATACAAGTTGTATGATCCCATCAATCGAAAGGTCATCATCTCCAAAGATGTAATCTTTGATGAGGAATCAGAGTGGAAAACCTCATATACACAGGAGGTAGATGCATCGATTACTCAGTCATATACAGAAAAGGTTGATGAAGAAGAGCAAGAATTGCCAGAAGCACCTCAAGAAGAGCTACAGCAACTCAAATGGTATACTAGGGAAAGCATACCTCCATCCAGATTGACATATGCTGTGAAAGACAAAGCAATGTTGGAATTATCACCATAATTCATGGCAGTGTATGACTAATAAGTGGGTTAGGGGCACTTTCCCCTCATAAGAGGTTTTTTCCCCTAGCCGTAGTTAGGATACCCAACTACAGTTTGTAGTTGTGGTTGGGTTACTTAGGGTTTTGTCACTTTGACAAAACCCCTAGTTTTGTATGTTGTGCATCTTTTTGGCAATACAACTGACATTGCTCTCCTTCCTGCCCACACCCTTTTGTTCACATTTGGTATCAGAACTAGCTAGCTCCAGGACTTGATGCCCATTGCTCCCTCACCTGCCTCTGCTCCCACGTTTGATGCCCATCATCAAGTTTTCCTCAGCTTCTCCATTTGTCCGTATAGTCTGTACGCTTTTACGTAATTTTGTGTTTGGCCTGATGCTTGCCTCGTACGGCCTGCTGCTTGCATTTCGTATGCTATCCGTACCTACTTGCATCTCCTACCATATGCTATAAGTTCCTACCTACAACCAGCCATATAGACGTCATTCAATTGCTCCATACACAATTACAGCTCACACGTGTGAGTGTGCTCCATACAAACCTTTAGCTTGCATTCTATACAAGAGTATTATCGTACTACCTATTCGTGTAGCTTCAGTGGAAGCATGCATTCAGTTCGTGCAAGTTTGTTATGAGAATTGGAATTATCCCATTAATTTAATCCTTCAGTATTTAGTTTAGTGAGATCCAGCATTTTTGTCACGCAGCTGATGCATGTGTGCTTGTTGTTCCATAGTGATGCATGTGTGCTCCTACATGGCTGGATATACGACTGTGGCTATATGAGTGTGTAGCATTGTGTGCACCACTTATGCGATGACGGTATGTGTAGGATGTGTGCACCATCCATATGATTTTATTCATGTGTAGCATCAGGTACACCATGAGATGGTATGTGTCGCATGTGTGCACCATTCATCTGTGATTTATTGATTTCGCATTGCTATAATACTGAAAGGTTGATTGATTGTGGTGATTAATTCCAAGGTTATATTATGCTTGAAATATTTCATTACTATTGATCGTGTGAATCCAGGGGAAGAGTAATTGATCGGGCGATGGCATCTGGCAAGCATGATCCGCCATATTTTGGGCGCATAGGCGCAACTCCAGTGATGCAGGGATGAATAAGGCTTATGCCTAATTTTTGATATTACAAAAGCTTATGTACATATTTGAATTTTGGAATATTAGTGGCTTGGATAAGTGTATAAACTAAAGTTAGAAAAAGCTTTATTTTTAGAAAAAGCCAGCTATTCTAGAAGGTGGTTGGGCTTTTTGTAAAAGGGTGCATGGAGGAAAGCACAGAGGCTTTTGTATGATTTTTGCTCGGAAGCTTTTTGAGAAATATACATAAATACATAAGAGGTGGAAGGAGAGCACCACTCCTATGGGGGGCATTGTACCCAGCATGCTTGTTCTATCTCTTTCGTTTGTGAGTTTTGAGAGTTTGTGCATATTTTCGAAGAGTGTTGCTGTGGTTTTTTCAAGGATTTGTAGGTTTCATGAGTGTTTTCCATCGCAGTGGTATCAGAGCCAAGGTTTCGTCATCCATAGCACGGGAAGAGAACGCTATCAACATGAGAAGCACAAAATCAAGAAATTGAAGATGCTCTACGCTAAGTGACGACAACTTGGAAGCCACCTATATCGATTGAGGATGAGGAACCTATGCATGCATCAAATTCCCTGGACGCATGGAAACATCATGCACAGGACCTTGAGCAGGAACTTGAGTACATGTGTGACATGTGTGACATGCATAAAGCCAATGAAGAACACGTAAATCGAGTGTTAAAAGAGATGACTAAAGTCATAAAGAAGCGTATGAAGGATAGAGATGATGAAAAAAGTGAAAGCAGCAAATCATCAGACACCAGTGATAGTGAGCGTGGAAGAAGCAAGACGAGACATCCAAGGAAGAAGAAGTGACATGTGAAGACTTCACTATGATGACATCATGACACTACTCCTTCACATGAGTCTAGCGATGAAGACACTGTGGGAAAGGCCATCTTGAAAGCACTCAAGCTTCATGATAAGAAGAAGTCTGGTAAGATTAATCGCAAAACTTTTTCTTTTCCAAAATATGATGGTAAAAGAGATGGACAAGCTTTACTTGCATGGACTAGTTCTTTCAATCAATACTTTTTGGGAGAACAGTACGAAGAGATTGAGAAGGTAAAACTTGCTACGAGTCACATGACAAGCAGTGCACAATTATGGTGGAGTGTAGTTGCCGAAAGCACTCATGTTCCAAAGACATGGGAAGCATTCAAAGATAAAATCAAGAAGTGCTTCCTACCTACACAGTTTGAAGAGGATACTCATAGGCAATGGTGAAGATTGAGGCAGTTGGATAATAAGAGTGTGGACACATACACGGAGAAATATCTTTCCTCTCTACTTCAATTGCAAACCATTTAGAAAGTGTCTTGAAAGGAGCAATGTCGTTCCTTTGTTGAGGGTTTACACCCTACTATTCGTGCTGATGTACATATGCTTCGACCAATCTATAGCTTCTGATGCTATGGATTTGGCATTAGAGTCAGAAAGAAAACAGGGAAGAGCTTTGCTACTCGCACCCCTCGAGCAAAGAAGCATACTTCTTACTTCAAGCAGGAGGGTGTAAGAGGTAAAGTTGGTAGATATGATGGTAAGTCTAATTGGAAACCTACTAAGTCACGTATTATTTGAAGAACCAAAGAACTTGTCACATGTTACGAATGCAAAGAGAAGAGACACTACTGTTATGAATGTCCAAAGAATCCACTTGCTACACACAAGACAGGTACCCAAGCAAAGAATGCTACCAACAACGGAGGCAATGGACGGAGAACCAATAGTCAGCGCAACAACTCCACACGAATCAACTACATTGATGATGGATCCCATGATAAATCTTTCAAGCAAGAGGGCCTTGTTGCTGTACTCTTTCTTTACTCCGTTCTTCTCATTTGCAATCTTCTTTTGGCACTCATTCTGCTTGTGCCCTGCCTTGTTGCAATAAAAGCACTTGATCTTCTTCTTTCTCTTTTTATCATCAGAAGAAGATGGGTTACCAGAGTCCTTACCCTTACCTTTCTTCGATCTAGCGTAGAAAGCCGAATCTTCTCCAGTCCTCATCTTTTGATGCATCTCCTCCTCCAAAAGCATCATGCTGAAATCCTCAAAGTTGAGGGGCGGATTTCTGTTCTCCGTATTCAGTGTGACCATCGTACTTTGGTGGGAGAATCTGTATACACATTCGTGCTAGATTCTCGCTGGTGATGGTGATGCCAATTGCAGTCATTTAATCACACAGATTCTTGTACCTGGTGATGAACTTCTCTGCCGCTTCAGACTCAGACAATTTCTCGTTTGTGAGTTGAGTCTCCAGATTCTGAATCCGCGTCTGATTTGTGGTCTCATACTGATTTTTCAAGACCGTCCATGCCGCCTCCGCTGTGGTGACATGTTGAATTAATGCCATGATGGAATCACTTACACTGCAGACAATAAAACACAGTGCATCTGCATTTCTTCTTGTCCACACGAGAATCTCATCTACAGTTGGTACTATTTGTTGTCCTGCATTGGCTGGATCCGGTCTCGCAACCGGTCTCACGTCCACCCCAGTGGCAGTGTCCCAAAGTTCATATGTGCTTAGGATGATCTTCATCTTGAACTTCCAGAGTGGATAGTTAGAGCCGTCCAACTTTCCGCTTTCGTCGAATGGTGGGATTCATAGTCTTGCGGGCTGGGCCATCTCTCACAATCTGCTCGCAAACAAAAACACACTACCAAATCTTCTTGCTAGAGTCCAGGCTCTGATACCATGTAAGAAAACAATATATCTGTGCTCAACAGATAACAGGATCTCGTACGCAAGAGAGAAAACAGATAGGATGGAGAATCAAAAATTTGATTACTATAGAACTGATACAATAGATGGCGCTGCCTCCCAACCGTGCGCTCATGTGAAAGAAGCTTCGATGGCGAGCTAGAAACAGTAGAGGATGGAGGCTGGATGCTAAGGAATCAGGGTTGCTATAGCCAGTGATGAAATGGGCTTCATGGGCTTGCTCTTATATAGCCACTAGTCGTAGTCCGTTGGGCTCAATTGGGTGGCCGACCCAGTCCGCCCAAAACGGTTGACTAGGGGTCGGTCCTGAAATAGGCCACCGACCACATGATAGAACCAGTGCACAAAATAGAGCAACTAACCTATAGTCACCGTTCGGCCCACAACCATCTGGGATCATCTGGGACTCCAAACGAGCCCCGCAACCCGAGAGTGGGCTGCCCCGAGAAATGCTCCGTCTACCCTCAATGCGGTTAGTCATGGGATTCCTTCCCGCACTTGCATGTAGCCTAGTTGGTAGTGTGCCAACTCCATCCAGCCATCAGGCCACACATGGCCCCGATCTGGTGTCCAAACCAGGACCTACTGGGGATAACTGAGCTACTCAAATGCCTTCTCCTCATATGGGGGGCTTATAAGTAGAGTTAGCTGGTTCCCGCATAGTTACATGAGAGTGGAGCATTGATATCTAACAGTTTAGTAGTTGATCTTCATCTAGCATTGGAGGGTCCTTCTCCTATTCTCACTCATAGTCAAAGTGCTATTGCAGTTGTCAAGAATCCTGTGTTTCTCCTCACACAAAGCACATTGAGGTTCATTATCATTATGTTAGAGAGAAGTTGCATGCAGGGGAGATTAGTATGATCTATGTCTCCACACATGACAATGTTGCACACATTTCCACGTGAAAAGTTTGAGGCATTCCACAATGCTCTCAACTTATCTCCTTTTGGTGATTGATCTTTTCCTTGTACATCATCACATTGGCATTACAGGGGGGTGTTGGAATTATTGCCATAATTCATGGCAGTGACCAATGTATGACTAATAAATGGGTTAGGGGCACTTTTCCCTCATTAGAGGTTTTTCCCCCGAACTACAGTTTCCTTCTTGTTCTCTTCTTTCCCACAAGTTTGGAACACTTTCAGGGATCCAATCCTATTGATTGTGTCGAATTCCATGGCAAAAAGTTTTCCTGACAGTGGGTGGACCTTGTATGTACACAAGTCCACATGCACAATTTGCTGCTTATGCCGTAAAAAGATGCTATCGGTGTGCCAATCATGTACAAGTCTGAACATTTGCAAGAAGGGCCTACCTAGGATGGCTTCATATCTACGCTACTGAGTAAAGTCCATGACTACAAATCTAACGGGGTACGTGAAGTCGAATACCTTAATGTTAATACCCGTGAGGACTCCTAGGGGTTCAACAGTTTTGCCCCGACTTTCTAAGCATTCCTTGGTGCAGACACTCACACCCGCTCCCCCATATAGGATAGCATCAACCTTTTGGTTCTAGTAGGTTATGGGGATAGCTGCATTAGTATCATCACATTCGAAGTATTAGACTAACTTATTGATGGGGACCTTGGATATAGGTTCTGGCTTTCCTCCTATGGTTGGTTGACTTCAGGACTAGTAGGTCCTACTAGGGGCAAGAATCTCCCGTTCATCTAGTTTGAGAGGTCTCGCCAAAGGGTAGGATTCCCTCTTAGCAAGGATACGATTGGCATCTTAACCTTTGTGGAGAGGAAGGATGCTAACCTGGCGCTATCACTCCCTACCTACTGATAGTAGCAGATCCTTGAGATCGTAAATGTCTCCTTCCTCTCATAGGTTAGTAGCAGATCCTTGAGATCGTAAATTTCTCCTTCCTCTCATAGGTTTTGTGGTATTGGGTCCTCTTGGAACATTCGTTGGATCAAGTCTAGAGCCTCTAATTTATCGAAGTTGTATCGTTCCTATTCCTCGACCTTCTTTGGCACCCTAAGTGACTTTGACACTTTATGAGTGGTTAGGTGGTCCAAATGGATGGCATCCGACCCTTTGCTAGCCTTGAGCCTATGCTCAAATTTCTCTTGGCATTCCCATACCAAGCTTTGAGCGTCTATTAAGTGTTGTTTTTCCAAGGCTGGTTTGGATAGGGTCCCTTATACAAAGGTGGGGAAGTGAGGCTTTGGGCTCGCACTGGCTTGTTTACATCTGGGTACGAAGGCCATCTTGGGAGAGGGCTCATCCTAAAGTAGAGGAGGTGGCAAGGGTGGTTCTCCTCATCTGAACCATCTTGGATGAGCATTTGATTCATTCCTTCACCTACCTGGGTGGCCTTCTTGAACCTAGTCCATGGGGTTGGGGTGCCTTGGGGTTTTGTGGCATGGGCGCTTTGTCCTTCCTTGTCTGCTTCTTCATTTCCATGCCTATGGCTTTGTCCTACATCCTTGTGATGAACTTCAAGTGTATTGCCGCTATTTGATCCTCTTCCATACTCAACAACTTGATGCTTTGACCCCTATGTGAATGTGCATGGAAATCTCAGAGAGATCCCATCCTCCTCTTGACTGCATATCTGGATATTGCTTCCAAAAATCACCTATGGGATTACCAGGCATGGGAATATTGTATGTATCCTTATTCAGCTCTCATGTGGGTGTTCGATTCGGATTACCCAATTCGTGAAGCTCATTGATGGAATCATTAATTGTGCCTTCCATTGAAATCTCAATTGAGATTAGAGGAATATGTGGTCCTGTGGGAGAGGAAGAGGTAATAGGGGACAAACATGAGGTGAAAACAAGTAGTGAAGCAGAGGGGGGGAAAGCAAGGATGTTGATTAAAAGTGGAGGAAGAGTAGGGCAATTGGATTTAGCAACTTGATAGTCCTCAAGGGATGGTTTGGATTGTCAGTGATTGGGTTAGTTAGGGTTTTATCACTTTGACAAAATGCCTAGTTTTGTATGTTGTGCATCTTTTTTGCAATACAACTAACGTTGCTCTCCTTCTTGCTCACACCCTTTTGTTCACAAGCAATTCATGTTGAAACCACCAATTATGCTCTTATGACTACCATCATGGCTACAGAAGAGCCAGTGTACTTCGAAGACGCAGTTGACAATCCAGAATGGCAAACCACTATGAATGAAGAAATGGAAGCTTTGTACAAGAATAATTCTTGGGAATTATGCGACCTTCCACCAAGAAAGAATGACATAGCAAACAAATGGGTTTACAAAGTGAAGTACAATCCAGATAAAGATACAAAGCTAGATTAGTTGCAAAAGAATTTGCACAGTAATGTGGTTAGGATTATGATGAGACTTATGCTCTAGTTGAGTAAAGATGGATTCCATACAATTCTTGATATCACTAACGACACTCAATAGATGGAATGTGTACCAGCTCGATGTCAAGAATGCTTTTCTGAATGGTTACCTAGATGAGGAAGTCTACATGCAACAACTAGCAGGTTATGTTGAACCAAGAAAAGAAAATTAAGTTTGCCATCTCAAGAAAAGTCTCTATGGCTTAAAGCAAGCACCCAGAATGTGGTACAGTAGAATCGACAAGTATTTTGCTATTCTAGGATATGTGAGATCCAATGCAAATCATACTCTCTAATACAAAGTTCAAGGGGAAGACATTACTATTGCACTTTTGTATGTAGATGATCTGATTGTGATTGGAAGCAATGATAGCTTCATCAAAAAGTTCAAACAATACTTATTTAGAGAGTTCGACATGAAAGATTTTGGACTTATGCACTATTGTCTTAGTATTGAGTTCTAGAGAGATTCAGACAACACCTTCATGAGTTAGTTGAAATATGGTGACAGTCTCCTGAAGAAGTTTCATATGCAGATCGCAAGATTGCAACCATTCCCATGGAACAGAGCTTGAAACTTATAAAAGATTCAAAAAAGCCTACAATCAATGACAAGTACTATCAGAATCTCATTGGATCTTTTATATATCTAATTATCACATGGCCAGATATTTGTTATGTAGTAAGTTCACTAGCACAATTTATGGCAAATCCAACAGTCTCATTGGAATGCAATCAAAAGAGTCTTGAGATACATCATAGGTACAAGATAGTTTGGGATAGAATACATAGGAAGTCATACAAGGTTGCACGGATATTGTGACAGTGACTATGTCAGAGGTCATGAGACCAGGAGATCAACACAGGGATATACATTTTTCCTTGGTCAAGGTGCTATATCATTGTTGTTAAACAAAGAGCCAATTGTTTCCTTGTCTTCAACTGAGGCATAATATAGGGCACTCTGTGGGGGTTAAAGGTCACTGTGCCTTTACCCCAGTTATGTACAATACTCAAACACATATATAAATGTATGAAAAAGAAGATTAGGGTGGTTCTGCACCCACCAAACTTGTGTGGCTCTCTGTCTCTCTCTCTCCTTCTTCCGTTCTTGCTTCCGTTGAGAGCACTCTCAACTGGTATCAGAGCCCGAGTGATCTAGCTGAGCGTGCGTGAATGCTTGGAAGCTCAGCAGCTTTGTGGGAGGAAGGAGAAGCTCTGTGGGAAGCTTTGTGGGTGACTTTACTTGCATCCGAGTGTGCAGAGACCTTGGAGGAACCTTTGGAAAAGTCACTTTCGCTTTGCGAAGTGGTTTTGAGAGCCTGTTAAGAGCTTTCAAAGAAAAAGTCGTTTTTTGAGCTTTTCCCTGTTCCGTTCGATGACAGAGACTGCATATTGACTTGTAGAGGCAACTATTGCTTGCTTTTGGTGTCCACTTCACTTCAGGAGCTTGGAAACACCTTCATTCTTGAATCTGGGATCATTTCATTGGATTTCCGACTCACTGTGTCAGTTCCTGCGTTTTTTGCCCAGGTGTTGGAACTCAAGTTTGGAGCAACCATTTGCAGATCTGTCAGTTCCGGTGGACTTAGAAGGTCCTAAAACTTCTATGTTGCTCATCATTCACACTCCGGTGGAGTTTACAGATAGCTCTGTTTCCAAAAACGTTTTTCAGTCCGTGTGTTGGACCCAGTGATTGAGACCACGGTTTCCAAAACCGTCAGTCCCATTGCATTCCGGACGCCCTAAAACCCCTACCTATCAGTTCTTGTACGATTCGGTGAAGGATTTTTAGAGTTATAAATCTCTGTGTATTCGATTTCGTCTCTCTGTTATGCATTTTTCATACTAAGGTTTTGAAACCTTAGATTTATGCCACATGGCAGTGGATAAGTGTTGACTCCCATTTCTCACTCATTGGTTGGGATTTTGGAGTTCTAGTAGAAGAGAGATATTTGTAGATTTTCTTGCTGAGTCCAATTATGCGATGGCGCCCATGTTTTGAGGCATCTCAGGTTCTATTTTCAGTAGCGCTCATTATCGTGGGACTATGATTTCTTGAGCATACCTTATGCAGATCACTCTGGTTGTAGTTTGAGCAGTGTGCGCTCATTCATGGTATGCATTGGGTTGCAGTGGATGATTTATAGGCCATTTGGATACATTGCGGTCCTTGTTGGATGCGCTGATAGGCCCAAATTGCCTTGTGGGATGCTATTTTTTTTATGGACGTTTTGCACATGGATGCTATTTTATGCTGAGGGATAGCTTTGAAACATTGCAGGTGATGCAGTGATAGTGCTATGCTCTCTTGGATGAGACTTTATTGATGCATATGCCAGTGGACAGTGTTTATGCTTGAGTCATTTGGCACTTATTGGCATTTTCTTTTGGGCCAGATTTGCTCATATGGATGCATAGTATATGCACATGAGTCAGATGCATCTTTTGATGCTTTGAGCTTTGAGTTTTGGTGATATTTCACACTATTGTGGCATACACATTTGGGTGCACCTGGTATTTGGTGTGATTCTCTCTTACAGGCACTAGCATTTGGGATTTTGTTTCATTTGTATCATGGCATCCTCTTCCATGTCTGAAAAGGAGTTTTTCAGCATTAAAAAGTTTGATGGGACAAACTTTTCTTTGTGGAAAGAACAAATAAGAGATATGCTTATTCAAAAGCAGCAGATTAAACCCTTGGCAGGTATTGAAGCTAAGCCTGCGGATATGTCTGAGGATGATTGGAATGAGTTGGATGCATTAGCAAAGTCTACTATTAGACTTCATCTTGCAGAGTCAGTTTATTTCACAGTAGTGAATGAGCAGACTACAGAAGATTTGTGGAAGAGATTGTGTGCCACTTATGAGAAGGAAACTGCCTCTAATAAAGTTTACCTCATGAAGAGGTTGTTTGAGCTGCAGATGAAGGAAGGGGTCTCCATTGCTTCTCACTTGAATGAATTCAATATTATTTTCAGCCAGCTTCAGGCTCAGAAAATGAATTTTGATGCGGAGACTAAGGCAATATTTCTCTTATGTTCATTGCCATCCTCATGGGATACCTTCCGTACAACTGTCAGTAACTCTGCACCTGGTGGAGTACTGAAATTTGATGATGTTGTGGGTAGCTTGTTGGCCGAGGAGATTAGACGGAAGTCTATGGATGGCAACAAGCAGGATGCAGCCTTAAATGTGCAAAGGGGCAGATCACAGTTCAGGGAGAAGTCCCAAGAAAGAGGGAAGTCTCGTAGCAAATCCAAGGCACAGAACATTGAGTGTTACCATTGTGGCAAGAAGGGCCATATGAAAAAGGATTGCTACAAGCTGAAAAGGGAGCAAAAGGATAAGAAAAAGAATGCAAATTGGGGTGCAAATCAAAAGGAAGAGAGTCCAAGGGAGGACAAAGGAAAAGTGAAGATCGAGGAGATCAATGCAGTCACACATGATAGTGACAATGATGTTCTCTTCATGTCTAGTTTATCTGCAGAGTTGCTTACCACTTCAGATGATGCATATTCCCAGGATTGGATTTTGGATTCTGGTGCTTCATTCCATGTTACCCCCCATAGGAAATGGTTCTCCACTTATGATAGTGGAAAGACAGGTTTTGTGCATCTTGGAAATGACTATGCATGTGACATAGTGGGAGCAGGTGACATAAAGTTTTCTTTTGCAAATGGGTCTGCATTTGTTTTGAAACATGTGAGACATGTGCCTAAGTTGACCAAGAGTCTTATTTCAGTGGGTCAACTAGATGATGCTGGTTTTCACACCACTTTTGGCTTTCAAAGTTGGAAAATTCAAAAGGGCTCTATGCTTTTGGGTAGGGATGCCAAGTGTGGGACTTTGTATCCCTTACATGTATCAGGGGTATTTGATCATGTTGTTGCAATAACCGAGCAGCCAAGCACTTCTTTGTGGCATTGCAGGTTGGGGCACATGAGCCAGAATGGAATGAAACTCTTATGTCGTTTGGGTTATGTACCGCATTTGAGTTTCTCTGATTTTGAATTTTGTGAGCATTGTCTCTATGGGAAGCAAACCAAATCAGCCCATAAAAGAAGGGGAAAGAAAGAGTTTGAAATGCTTGATTTGGTGCATTCAGACGTATGTGGTCCCATGCCTACACGGTCATTAGGCGGGACTGAATACTATGTGACATTCATTGATGATGCAACTAGGAAAGTGTGGGCTTATGCTATAGCTCGGAAGAGTGATGTGTTCCAGGTATTTCAGAAATGGCTGGCCTTGGTTGAGAACCAGTCAGGTAGAACGCTTAAATGCCTACGGACTGACAATGGTGGAGAGTATCTCTCTCATGACTTTCAGCATTTTTGTGATACTCGTGGGATATGAGGGAGGGAGCTTACATCCCCTCATACTCTAGAGCAAAATCCAGTTGCAGAAAAGATGAACCGTACCATTCAAGAAAGGTTGCAATGCATGCTTTCCAATGCAAGTCTTTCTGGTGGTTTTTGGGCTTAGGCAATGAAGACTGTAGTGCATGTGATCAATAGATCACCTAGTAAGAGTTTGGATGGTGGTATTCCGGAAGAGGCATGGAGTGGCAAGAAGCCCTCTTACTCTCATTTGCGTATATTTGGGTGTGAGGCATATGCACATGTGCCAAAAGAGCTTCGAAATTAGCTAGATCCTAAGTCTAGGAAATGCATCTTTCTAGGTTATGGTGAAAGTGGAGAGATGGGCTATCGTCTCTGAGATCCAGAAGCAAAGAAGATCATACGCAGCCATGATGTGGTCTTCAATGAGAAGAAGATGCATAAGGCACCCATGAGGGATGTGGAAATGAGGAGAATCACTTTCCAGGATGTGAATCCACCTGCATATGTTGATAGACAGCAAGCTGTCCATGCACCAAATGTGCAAGAAATGGTACAACCAAGTACTCCCACAGGTATACAATCAAGGGTAGATGATGGATCATCTATTGGTGGAAATGATGAGCCAAATGTGGCTGATATGCAAGTGGGACAGCAAGCTGAAATGCCATTGAGAAGATCATCTAGAGTGTCTAGACCGCCTGATAGGTTTGTTCCAGGGGTAGACTATGTGATGCTTACTGATTGCGGGGAGCCTTCTTGCTACAAAGAGGCTATGATGCATGAGGATCAACGCAAGTGGGAGTATGCTATGCAATCAGAGATGAGTTCACTTATGAAGAATAAGACTTGGGACTTGGTTTCTTTGCCACATGGAAAGAAAGCATTGCCATGTAAATGGGTCTACAAAATGAAGGTCACAGGTGATGATGTGCCTAGGTACAAGGCCCCGTTTGGTTGCTAAAGGGTTCAAGCAAGAGAAGGGTGTGGACTTTGATGAGATATTCTCTCCGGTTGTGAAGATGACCACACTTAGATGCATGCTTGGACTAGTGGCAGCAAAGGATATGGAGCTTATGCAGATGGATGTCAAGACAGCTTTCTTGCATGGGGATTTGCATGAGGAAATTTACATGGTTCAGCCGGAAGGCTTTGAAGAAAAGGGCAAAGAGCATTTAGTTTGCAAGCTAAAGAAGAGTCTCTATGGTCTTAAGCAAGCGCCTAGAGAATGGTATCAGAAGTTTGATGCTTTCATTCGGTCCCAGGGTTTTAGAAGGAGTGAAATTGATCACTGCCTCTACACTAAAAGGGCTAAGGATAATAGCCTAATAATCTTGGCACTATATGTGGATGATATGCTCTTGGCTAGCAAGAATACTTATGAGCTAGATGCATTAAAGGCCAAGTTGCATGAGGCCTTTGATATGAAGGATTTGGGACTTGCAGGTCATATTCTTGGTATGCGCATCACGCGTGATCGGAGTAGGAAACTCCTTTGGCTTTCACAAAAAGAGTATGTTACAAAAGTATTGCAGCGTTTCAATATGGAGGGGGGGAAGGCAGTGAGTACTCCATTGCCTCCATATGTGAAACTGAGTCACACAGATAGTCCCAAATCAGATGAGGAAAGGGCCATGATGGCCAAGGTTCCTTATGCATCAGCAGTTGGGAGTCTTATGTATGCTATGATAGCTACTAGACCAGACATTGCATTTGCAGTGGGAGTTGTTAGCAGGTATATGGCTAATCCAGGAAAGAGGCATTGGGAGGCAGTTAAGTGCATCATGAGGTACATGAAGGGTACCGAGGAGATGTGCATTTGCTTTGGTAAAGGAGACATGCGTGTACTTGGGTACATAGATTCAGACTATGCAGGGCATGTGGATAGTAGGAGATCCACTTCTGGTTATGTGTTCACCTTTGCAGGTGGTGCAGTGTCGTGGATGTCTCGCGCACAGAAGTGCGTTGCTTTGTCTACCACAGAGGCTGAGTATGTTGCAGCCACAGAGGGTTGCAAGGAGGCTATATGGCTTGATCGGCTAGTGGGAGATTTGGGGATTCATACAGGTGTACCGACATTGCATAGTGATTCCATGAGTGCTATTCAGCTAGCACGGAATCCGGTCTTTCATGCAAAGACCAAACACATTGAGGTCAGGTACCATTTCATCAGGGAGGTACTTAAGGACAAGCGCATAGAGCTTGTCAAGGTTCATACAGATGATAACCCTGCAGATATGCTGACGAAGAGTCTACCTAGTCAGCGGTTTGAGTATTGTCGTGTATTGATGGGCATTGGATAGTATGCTCACTAGTTGTTCTCTCTTAAAGGCACATAGTCCTTTAAGTGGGAGGTTGTGGGGGTTAAAGGTCACTGTGCCTTTACCCCAGTTATGTACAATACTCAAACACATATATAAATGAATGAAAAAGAAGATTAGGGTGGTTCTGCACCCACCAAACTTGTGTGGCTCTCTGTCTCTCTCTCTCCTTCTTCCGTTCTTGCTTCCGTTGAGAGCACTCTCACACTCACTACAGATGCATGTGAGGCTATATGGCTTAGAAGACTATTGTCAATAATAGATTACTTTGATGAATCAAAGCCAACAACAATATACTGTGATAATCAATCGGCTCAAGCACTAGCCAAGAATCCAGTATATCACTCCAAGACCCAAGCACATTGATGTCAGAGGGCACTTCATCTGCTGAGAAAGAGTATTACTTGGTGACATCACACTTTATCATTGTGAAAGCAAAGAGAATGTTGCAGACATCTTTACCAAACCATTCGGTAAAGAGCTTTTTGAGAAGCACCGACAAGCTCTTGGTTTGATGTAGAGGAAGGACATTCCAATTATAAGGTGTGATGGAATGCAATGCTGATTCCTTCTTTGGTTTCCCAAAATCATCATCTTGAGGTAAGGCCTACTTCATGATGTTGATCTTGAGGGAAGGTTTTGAGAAACCATGCTCAACATCATGTGATCATATGTGCGTAGCACTAACCCAATAGAGTACTATAAAGGAAAGAGTTAGATGCCCTGTATTGGGTCGGCTCACATGACGTGGGGTCGTTGAAGATATGCCAACGGAGTCTCCACTCCCGGCTACTCCTTGTGGAAGCAATGCATAGCACGAGCCATCCGTAACTATCACTCAAGCGGCCTCCAGATTGTTGCAATGTGGTTTCATGGGAGGAAGAGGAAGAGGAAGAGGGGAGGGGAGAGGAAGAAGGAAGGGAGAAGGAGGGAGGAGGAAGGGAAGAAGGAGAAGGTAGTGAAGGGGGATAGAGTGACAACCACAAAGGCACTACAATGGAAACAAGAGAACACCCAAAACACTCTCTTGGAAGAGAAAAGGGAGCTTGTATTCAAACTTGTGCAAACAACAATGAAGACCAAAGTCAACCATTTGGTCTTTTATGCATGTCACCTTTTGAAGGGAGGGCCAACCCTTTTCCTTTTTAGCACTCTTCCTCACTTTACAACCATGGGCTCTTGGGCTCGTAGGGCGCCAAGGCATATTGCTATTCTTACCAACTCTCCCTAGCGGAAATAGCGCTTGTGTTAACCATATTAAAGCGCTTGGGACGAACCTCATATTAGGAGGTGGTCCTAACTGGTTCTCAAATAGCGCTTGTGTTAGCCTCCCCACTCCTAGGCTTGGGTTATTTGGGGCTCAAACTCCTTGAGCACCCTCACACCTTCACCTATTTGGGGTTCGAACCCCGTAGACTAGGCTCAAAACCTAGAGTGACGAGGCTTGGCTTTCGTGAGACACCCCACGACAACCCTGAATGTTTTCGGGAAGCCTTTTCTTTGGAATATTTGGGGGACAAACTCCTTGATTTTGAGCTGTACTCCTTCCATTGCTATTTTCGTTGGCGTCGCTATTTCCTGTGGATGTGGAGCTAAAAAGTGCAAGGCGCATGCATTCCTCATGGCCCAAAAGTGTGCATCTCCTTGGTCCGAGCGGTGGTAGTTGGAACATACAGCCTGTGCCTGGGATCCTTGAATCCTTGGACTTTGGAGCAGACTTTGGGTATTTGGGGATCAAACTCCCTGAGTTTGAGCTATACTCCTTCTGTGTACACATTGCTTGTAATCATTGACCTTGGTGTATCTGGGTATCAAACTCCCTTGAGCTTGTCCTGTTGAAGTATGTTAACATCCACAGAGTACAACCACCAAATGCAAGATAACCAATGAGTAAAGGTGACCAAACCAAATGATCTACTTCAACATGACAAGCTTGCTCAAGGGAGTTTGATACCCAAATACACCAAGGTCAATGATTACAAGCAATGTGCACAGCGGAAGGAGTATAGTTCAAACTCAGGGAGTTTGATCACCAAATACTTAAATCCCGCTCCAAAGTTCAAGGATCCAAAGATTCTAGGCAACGTGCACAAGCTGTATGTTCCAGCTGCCCCCGCTCGGAACAAGGTGGTGTAGGAATAAGGAGATGCACACTTCTGGGCCACGAAGAGTGCATGTGCCTTGCACTTTTTAGCTCCACATCCACAGGAAATAGCGACGCCAACAAAAATAGCCATGAAAGGAGTACAGATCAAACTCAAGGAGTTTGTTCCCCAAATATTCTGAAGAAAAGGCTTCCCAGCAACATTTAGGGTTACCTTTGAGTGTCTAGCAGAAGCCCGAGCCTCACTCCAAGTTTTGAGCCGCATTCATGAGGTTCGAACCACAAACAAGTGAAGGTGTGAGGGTTCTCAAGCAGTTTGAGCCCCAAATCACCCGAGCCTAGGAGTAGCGAGGCTAACACATGCGCTATTTGGGAACCGGTTAGGATCATCTCCTAATGCCAAGCTTGTCCCAAGCGCTTTAATATGGTTAACACAAGCGCTATTTTCGCTAGTAGGGAGAGTCGGTAAGAATAGCAATATGCCTTGGCACCCTACGAGCCCAAGAGCCCATGGTTGTAAAGTGAGGGAGAGTGCTAAAAAGAAAAAGGGTTGGCCCTCCCTTCAAAAGCTGACTTGTATAACAGACCAAATGTTTGACTTTGGTCTTCATTGTTGTTTGCACAAGTTCGAATACAAGCTCCCCCTTCTCTTCCAAGAGAGTGTTTTGGGTGTTCTCTTGTTTCGATTGTAGTGCCTTTGTGGTTGTCACTCGTCACTCCCTTCTCCTTCTGCCCTTCCTCCTCCTCCCTTCTCCCTTCTTTTCCCTCTCCCCTTCCCTCTTCCTCTTCCCTCTTCCTCGTGTGAAACCACATTGCAACAATCTAAAGGCCGCTTGAGTGACACTTGCGGACAGCTCGTGCTATGCATTGCTCCCACAAGGAGCAGCAGGGAGTGGAAGCTCCATCGACATATCTTCAACTACCCCACAATACTTGAGTCACCGTTGAGACCCACTACATTTTTTGGCACCACTGCTGGGGAAAAAAGGTATGCTTTTGCATTTGCACTTGTCTCCCTTTGATATATTCTCATTGCACAAGTTTTCAAGCTTACCTTGGAGCTTGTTAGTGGAGTTGTAGGAGAGAAGAGAGGTGGAAAGAGAGAGAGAGAGAGAGAGAGAGAGAGAGAGAGAGAGAGAGAGGACGGAAATCTATTTTTTCATGAAGGAATGCCATTTGCGAGCTTGGGGAGCTTGTTTTGGATGCTTTTTTGTGTTTCAAGTTGATAGGAACTTAGTAGGCTTGATTGCTAAGGTGCATGTGTGGTCTAATCTCACCTCAAAAAACAACAAAACTACATATTGTAGAACTCCCCTTTTCTGAGTTTTTGCATTTTGACTTTCAAAAAGTATTTGTTTCCAAGTTTTTTTTCATTGAGTAGGTAAATTAGGTAGTGTAGCACCTCCTGTCACAAAAAATCATGAACAGAAACTGCAAAATTCTGAGAAATCACCAAATCTCAGTCAACAAAACTGTGTATGACTATCCCACTGAGTCGGTGCTATAGCCGTATCGCACCAACCAAATTCCCCGCCAACCGACGCGTTAGTTGGATCCCTCTGATCAACCTTCGTTGACCCGATGCCATAATGCTTCCCCGTTGACCTAACCTCTTACTACAGTTTACCCTGTCGCTCAAAGTTAATACATGTCAAAGCTACTTTCGTACCGATCTGACAAGTCATTGATCGGTGCTGTAGTGGTTTCCCACCGACCGTTGCTATTTGACTATCCCACCGTCGGCGCGATGGACCCATGCCCATATTCATAATCATTCCCCTCTATCATCAGGTTACTCCATCGCACCGCCTGTCACTGTACAATCCCATTGTCCAGTGTTTTTCACTTACCCCACCATCATCGCTATACTATCCGAGTTTCAATCCCGTCGTCCGGTGTCATCCTATATCCCTACACTCGTGGAGATATCCCTTCCGACTAATCGCACTGACTACATGGCAATTATTTTCCCACCGATCATCGGCGATAAATCCATCACACCAACCGGTGTTGTTTCCTTATTCCGTCGATCATTGCTGAAAGGTTATATCACCACCGGCCGCCAAAACCATACTACACTGCTCGTTGCTATACCCGTAGCCCACCGACTAGTGTTGTAGAGTTATCCCGCCGATCGGTGCGATACCTCTGGGGTAGCTAAGGAATTAACTAAGAATTCCAAAACCTCAGCTCAGCTTGGGTGTCCCCAACCACATGCATCCCACATGCACCACAATGACATGACGACGATTGAGGGAAGGGGGGCCTATATAACGGAAGCCTCCTCCTCCCTAGTCAGCTGCAACGAAGGGGCCGAACCCTTGCTCTAGGGGCTGACCAGACAGCAAGGTGGGCCAACCCATCTCTAGCCCTATAAGAGGGGCTACTCCCCTGCTCTACAAGCCGACCGTGCAGCCATGGGGGCAGACCCCCTCATCCCTACAAAACGAGCTACCACATAGCCCTCTAGGGCCTCTACCCCTCCACCCACTAGCCAACTAGGCCAACTAAGCCTGCAGCCCTATAGGGTGCTGCCACGTAGCCATAAAAGGGGCTTACAGCTTCCAGCTCCGGGGACAGCCACGCAGGCCCCCAACAAACCATACTACCCTACTCTATGCTCAGAGGGATGCGGACACACCCACCACAAGTGCCCTCACTCAGCCTACCCTAACCTCTCAAGGAGCAGGCACAAACACAGCAAGGCCCTCTCTCACTACAATGTGACATCAGGAGATGTTGACCTCCAACAGCTTCTGCACCAACATAAGGTACTTCGTATAGTTGGTACAAGCTACGTTAAGTCAATCTCTCAGTTGTAGGTCAAGTTAGACAGATCAGTCCTTTGCTCACTAGCCTTCTTAAGTTAAAGGGTGGTGAGATCCACTTTAACAAACTGTAGCATACACAGTAAATAGCCAAACAATTAATCACCACAAACTTAATCATAGGGAGATTCTAAATTCAAGCACAAACTCGAGATTTTCCTTGATATATCATTCTATCGCATGAGCACACATTAACTGAGAGTGGTTTTCCACCTATCTCTCTCTTTCCTCCACCCCCCTTTCTTGTCTCTCTTTCCCCCTCCCCACCCCCCATCCCCTCCACCCCCCTCTCTCTTTCCTCCACTCCCCCTTTTTTCTTCTCTCTCTTTCTCCCCCCCCTCCTCTCTCTCTCTTCCTCCCCCCTCTCTCTCTTTCCCCCCCTTTTTTCTTCTCTCTTTCTCTCTCCTCTTCCCCCCTCCACTCTCTCTCTCTCTCTCCCCCCCCCCCCTCTCTCTCTCTCTCTCTCTCTCTCTCTCTCTCTCTCTCCTTCCCCCCCCCTCGAAGGCTGCTCCTGTCCCTAGCCTAATCTAAAGGCCTAAGGCCCTCCCTAAACTCCCATTTTTTCCCCCCTCCACCCCCACACCCCCCATCTCCACCATCTCTCTACCTCTCTCCCCTTTTCTTCCTCCACCCCCCTTTTCCCCCCCTCCACCCCCCTTTCTTCTCTCTCTTTTCCCCTCCACCTCCACCCCCCCTTCTCCACCTACCCCCTACACCCCCCTTTTTTTTTCCTCCACCCCCACCCACCCCATCTCCACCCCCACACCCCCTCAAGCCCTAATAACAAAGGGCTTAAGCCTTTGGCAGTCTGGTGGCTCGACGGCCCGCTTGTAGTGCCCGCCAACGATGCAACCCGCCCTTCAACGTGGTAGCCTCATCCTCACCCCTGCCCCGCATTCCTCCCCGCCATGCCACTCCTGTCGCTTCTACCTCCTTCTTAGAGCAGCTTTGCCCATCTATAGCAGAGGTTGTCAGAACCGTTTGGGGATTTTGTCCCTTGCATTCCTTTTGGTCTCTCTCTCTCCTCTCTTGTTTAGTTCATGTGTGGTGCGCTCTCTCTCTCTCTCTCTCTCTCTCTCTCTCTCTCTCTCTGTCCATTTCTGTCCAGATCTGCTGCACTTCTCACATGGTATCAAAGCCAGGGTTGGTTTGAAGTGTGTGGTTTGCCTTGTGAGGTGGTCCAATTAACTTTGGAGGTGCACACCCGTTCATGCGACATTAGAGGAGCGATTCTTGGCTTGATTGAGGGTGGTTTTCTCCCACACTCAAGCAACACTTTCTACAAGAGCATGACGGCTTGCGAAACAAGATAGAAAAACAACAAGAAAGAGGGGAACAAAAATACGTATTCTCTTCTCCGAGGCCGAAACATTGGCAAGATGGAGATGTAGCTGCTTGTGTGTGAGTTGTAGGTTGTAGACAGAGAAGATAGAGATGTAGTTGCTTGTGTGTGTGTGGATGGTTAGGGCTTGTCATAGCTATCTTGACGTTTTGTAATTGGCAACAAGCTGTGTAGAGCTGAGCCTTCTAGAGTTAGTTATGCATAATTGATTTGCTACGTTTTCTTGCTACGTTGTATTCCTAGAACGATTTTATTAGCTACGCTTTAGTTTTGCTGATTCCAAAGGATTGCTACCTTCATTGTAATGCTTCCTTGATATCCTATAATCCAAGATCGTTAATATTTTTTGAGCCAATACGACTTCTCTATTGCAAATCGATCTAGTTTTCTACAATTGGTATCAGAGCAAGTAGATGGACTTGTTGAAGGAAGACTCTCTCAAGCTTGAAAAATTGACCGGGCCTAATTTCCCTGCATGGCAATTAGGAGTCCGATCGTAGTTCATGGAGAAAGGCTCGTGGTCCTTTATTGTAGGTACCGAGAACAAGCTGAGTAACAATCAGGGATCAGAGAAGATCAATTTATGAGAAAACAGGAATGAGAAAGCACTTGGCATCCTCGGCAGAGCTTTGGGAAGCACATTCAATTACCATCTCGACCTGGAAAGACTGCTGCAGAGGACTGGGCTACATTTGAAACTCTCTTCGGTTCAAGGCTCCAAGGCCTTATTGAAGCAAGAGTTTTTTCGGATTGCAGATGTCAGATGGAGACAAGCTTAGTGAGCATCCGGGAGACTTAAGGTCAATCACGAAGCAACTATTAGATCTGGGTGTTCGAGTTGATGAAGACGATTCTAAAGCCGTGCTGATGTCGATTGAAGCAACTATCAGATCTTGCATGAAGACAATTCTAAAGCTGTGCTGTTGTCTAATCTATCTTCCGCATATTATGACAAAGTAAAAACTTACGTGTTAGCAAGTGATGCAACTTTGAATAAAATGATTTCTACCTTGATTGATGAAGAAAGACGAATCTCCTACCCATTTGAAAATCAAGATCGTGCCTATTTGAGCATCGCGAGTTCAAGTGCAGCTATGGTGGCAAGCCTGGACATAAGGAAGAGTTTTGTTATAGGAAGAAGAAGGATTTTGAGGAGAACGACGACCCAAAGAAGGAAGGAGCCATCTAACATGCAACGGTATTCTGATCGTGTAATCACAGCAAGACCTTCTTTAAACCTTTAGCGAATTAGCGTTATGCACCATAGAGAGAGAAAAGAGATAAGGGTAGAGAGAGAATGGAGTCTACAACCGATTGGGTCCCTGGACCCAGTGAGGGACCCCTCCCCCAATTAGGGGAGAATTTGATTTATACTTGGAGAAATGAGAAATACAAATAACACTCTTCGAGAGAGCACGGAAACACACTTCTGAATAGTACACTGTGCACATGTATTGTAGACCCAAAGACGTGAGAGGCAATGCCGACCAATACCGAGATCTTGATGCTGTCCACAATGACAATGTAGGGCACTTCTGCTAGGCAAGAAAGAGGCTAGTGTTGTCCACCGGGATGCAGGGTTACTGCGTGAGTGAGACAGTGAAAGCTAGGATTAATACATTCTAAAAGAGAGCTGAGAGATGACTGAAATATAGAGCTGAGAAGTGAGCTGTGCAAAACTGTAAAGAGCTGTTGAAACAATACCCCAAACCTTACTCCGTTTGCTGATCCAAATCCCCAACGGATGTGCTACGTAGACCTCTTTTAGGAGGGCTAAACTGAGGCTAAGAGTTGAGGCTGGTCAGAGGCCAACTTCTGGAAGTGTCATGCTGCTCAAGAGGTGCTGGACAGGAGCTGTAGGAGTGCTGAAGGCAGGAGAAGCTGAGTGAGAAATGAGGGCATGGATGGCCCCTATTTATAGGGTTGGAGGGTTGAGCCAACCAACCCAAAATGGCCGACTTTGTAGTCAGTTATTTTGATTGGTTGGCTGGTCCTTGCTATGACGTGATAGAGTTTATGGTTTTTAATCTTATGAGTTGACTCCCGTGAGATTGAAACTGCACTATGTTGTGTTTTTAGAAGATGAGTTTGGAAATGTTCCTGGAGCTTATGGTTGGCTGGTTGATTGGGCGCTGGTCAGTGGGGATGTCATAGTAGCTAGTCCCTGTTATGCATGATGGAGTTTATGGTTTTTAATCTTATGAGTGACTCTCGTGAGATTGAAACTGCACTATGTTGTGTTTTTAGAGGATGAGTTTGGGAATGTTCCTGGATTCATCTAGGTATATGATTCTGCTGTATTAGCAGACATGCGAATTTCACCTTGTGAAGTTTTCGTCCAAGTTGCGGCCTGCTGGTATTGCGATAATTCTTTCTATCTTAAATGGTGTGTTGCCCTATCAGCTAGATTTAGATTTAGATGCTTGTTTGGGAGAGACTAAAATGAAATCGTTTAGACTTCACAAGCAGTTGTAGCTTGAATGAAGAGATTTGGACTACTTTTTTATTAGCCTTCTCCTTTAGTGCTAGCCTTCGTCATGGCTGAGTTTGCCCTTCACCTCTAGAGTGCCAACAGAAACTGAGTACGAAGACTTTGTATAAATGGATGCTCAAGTATGTCTGGGTGTGTGGATTTGTATGTGTGAGAGCATACTTTTATACTATGGTCTACACCCACAGTTGGGCGCTACTGATGTCAATGGGGATGTCATAGTAGCTAGTCCCTGCTTTGCATAATGGAGTTTATGGTTTTCAATCTTATGAGTGACTCGTGAGATTGAAATTGCACTATGTTCTGTTTTTAGAGGATGAGTTTGGGAATGTTTCTGGATTCATCTAGGTATGTGGTCCCTTGGCCTGCCCTTGGTCTGATAAAAGGTGGCCTAGGTAGGGGTGCAAGGTAGCCTATTAAGGCAGCCCTTCCCCTTCACTTGCTCCACCAGCCCTGAGGGTGCCCAAAAGGGCTCCTATCCGAGGCTGGACCTAAGATGGAAACGCTCCCCTAATGTTCTCCAGCGGGTACTAGTGAACAAGGACTGATCTGTCTAACTTGACCTATAGCTAAGAGAGTGACTTATGTAGCTTGTCCCTAATTGTCTGTGGACAAGGGCTCACAAAGCAGTCACAACATACGACAAAATCTCCTATTAGGGAACTATTATGTACTTGTCGATGTAGACAGTGTGTTACATTGCACCCAATTGCAGGGGTGCATGTGGCATTCCCTCTTTCTTAACTTGGTGCTAGATTCATTGCTTCCAAGTAGTCTGCCAAAATTTGTCAGAACTCCTGGAAAAAATCTTCGTCTAACCACACTGCTTCATGTGTACCTCGATCACGGAACTTGGTGTAAAACTCCTGGATCCTGCATCCTGAACCATGCTTGAAATTATGAAGAAGGATCTGCTTTGGTTGCAAAACTTCAGCTTCATCAAGAACTTCAGGTTGCTACTCATCAAAAATCTTGGTAAGAGGAGGTCTAAAATACAGCTCCAACCAAGCTACATGGACATTGTGCATAGTCCAACTGCCCAAAGGCGTAACTTCATTGAGACCTCATTGATCTTTTGAATGATAGGGAATGGTCCGAAGCTCCTGAAAGATAGCTTAGGGCATCACTTGCCCACTTGCTTCAATCTTTGCTTAATAATTCGTAAATACACCCATTGGCCCTCTTTATACTAGACATCTGATTTGGATTTGTTAGCGTGGAGTGTGTATGATGCTTGAGCTTTGGCGATGTGGGTTTTCACGGACTCCGTAACTTTGCCATCGATTCGGCGGTTTTGTTGGCTTCAAGAGATGGAGACACCATTTGGGTGAGCAGTGATGTAAACCGCCATCCAAACGCCCCTTCATGAGGTGTGCGACCAATGCTCAAATAATATGTATCGTTCAGAATGGCTTGCACAAGCAGGAGAAATCGCTCCCACTTTCTCTGAGCACCATCACAGTATGATTTTAAAATATCAAATGCCATACCATTATACTTTTCCATCTCTCCATTCCATTGTGGATGGAAAGCGTTGGACATCTACAGCTTAGTACCAAAATTATCAAACAAGACTCGCCAAAAATTTGGCGCGAATTTGGAGTCCCTATTGGATGCAATGGTCCTTGGTAACCCTCCAATGGGATACCAATAATTAAAGAACACATGAGCTACATCTTGAGTGCTAGCCATCTGTTTGCAGGGAATAAGCATACAATATTTACTAAAGCTGGTTGGTCCATTCAAGGGTGCCTTATGCCCTATTAAAGGGGGGCTTCCATGCCATCATTACACATCATCTGCAGCAGCTTTTTGAGAAGTTGGGTCTCATCCTGGAGGTGAACTTGGCTTGACACTTGTAGAGTTAGCTTACTCAGAGGGCTGCCCACCTAGGTTGGTTTCCAAATAGCAAGGTGGAGAGGATCACTCTAGACGGAGAGTCTACATTTGCTCGAGGTGGAGCACGTGAGCTGAGAGATCTAGAAGTGCTTGACGTCTAATAGGAGAACCTTTTGGTATTGTATCCTGTCGATGGACAGAAATATAAAGAATTACTTCTAATTTGTTTCTGAGCATTGTCTATTTACTGGCTTGCACATCTATGCACATAAATTTAAGAAGTTTGTGATTCCACACCCCACATGCACACTGTGTGAGCTCCTGGGCATTACTATCAATCTTCCATTGACATGCATACCCTCTGTTGGGTCTTTTCTAACATGGTATCAGAGCCAAAGTAGGAGGCTCACATGTGTGGGAGCCTGAAGGCACGGACCTTGTTGAAGGACGACCCTAATTCTGAAGCTCTAGGGAATTGACTTCCATGAACGGAGGACATTGCCCTTGCGAGAAGGAGGGTAACTGAGGTTCAGTTAGGTGCAGTCAAAAGTTTGGTCTACTGAAAATTGATTTTGGTTGACTTTGCTGTGTGGTATAACAGTAAAGATATCGACCGCTACAGCATCTTCAGCCCCTACTCTCCCTTCCTCCTCCCCCAGTTTTCTCTCATTCACTATCCCTAACTTCAGAGAGTCTGGGAAACTGGATGGGACCAACTACCCCATCTGGAAAGTGAAGATCTGGAGTCATTTAGTGGCTCAGAAACTATGGAAACTGACAATGGGAGTGGAGGCAAAGCTGAAGGGCATGGTGGACAGGCAAGGGAAGATACTCATGGTAGTAGATAGAGAGGAGCTTGAAGCTTGGGAAGACAGAGATGCCCATGCCTTAGCATTAATCATTGGGACTACGGCGACGAACTCTGTTCTTCCTCATATCTAGATGGCCGAGACGTGTAGAGGCGTGGGTCACACTAAAGGATCTATAGGAGATGGACAACACCTCCCAGATTTTGCTTCTTCAGCATCAATTCTACAATCTTGATATGGAAAAAGGAGATATGGTACATAGCCAGTTGACGAAGGTCAAGGTGGTGAGGAATCAACTAGCGGTAGTTGGTCAGAAGACAGACTCATGCCATTTGGCCTTGATGGTATTGAGGAGGCTACCTTGGAGTTTCAAGAGCTTTGTTACAACCATGACAATAGGACAGAGGACCAAACCTCTGACGTTTGAGGAGTTGGGTCATTACTGCTACAAGAGGACGCTCGGGAGAAGGTCTACAACGATGACAAAGACGACAAGGCGTTGCTAATGAAGGATTGCATTGGCAAAGGAAAGGGCAAGCCTAACGGTGGCAAGTCCAAGAAAGACGACTCTGATGACGAGGAGACTTCCTAGAGAAGCAGAAAAAGAAGTGCTTCTACTATAATATGCCATGACATTTTGCAAAGGACTGCAAAAAGAAAAAGGTGGATCGGAAAAATAGAAGGAAGGAGTTCGACTCAGATTCAGAGGGAGAGACCAAAGCAAATGTGGTAATCGAAGAGTTGTTCCTTGTGACATCATCGAGTGTTATTGAGGTCAGATATGTTGACCAAGAAATCACAGTGAGGATGTCTGACATAGAGATGTGGGTCGACAAGGAGTCAGATGCCTTTGTGAAGGCAAAGGACAACATTAAGTGCTTGGTACCTTCCAGGTGCGTGGCTATTGACACTTAATACGAGGGTGGATTCCATGGAGGGCCCTGGGGTCTCAAGGTCAGATGGATGCAGTACTTTAGAAGGAGACAGTATAAGATTACAAAGGCTTTTGGTGGGCGCCTCGATGAGGTATAGGGTTTGCTTTCAGAGCAAGCACACAAGCAGTACGACAGTCTGGTATGTACTTGATATTATGCATTTGAGCCTTTATAGCATGCTGTGAAGAGACTCTGCTCTTCATTTGTCTCAGGTGATATGAGATTGGAAGGAATGGGCCTTCTTCGAAGGCAAAAGGGGAAGTATTGGTGCTTCTTCAAATCTCGGACGCAGATTGCTAGAACATGATGGACAAAGAGTAATGAATCCAAAAGAGTACCTGCTTGAGAACTCAGTGAGAGTTCATGGTCCAGGTTATCTGGAAATATTCATTAGTTGCAAACCTTGCGAAAGGAAGGATGGGTTGAAATAGACGCTCAGAGTATGATGCATGGAAGACTCCAGGTTGTTCACTCATTATAAGGGGGACAACTAGAATATGTGACAGTTGGATTGCTCGAGTTCGAAGGCAGGAATGTGATTGAAGATGGTGGTGCTCCCAAAGATGGACCTATGTACTAGGATGGTGTGCAGAAGTGGAACTAGACCTGGTGGAGTAGGAGCCACTGGATGAAAAGCCAGGAAAAGATTTTGACATCAAAGAGTTCCGGAGGACTACGACCCAGGAGTCATTGGAGCATCATCTTCGACGTGTTGGCATTGGGCCTGGATATGTTGGTGAGAGGGCGTGTTGGAATGGTCACCTCCCCATCTGTAAGCCCCCATATGAGGAGAGCATGGGAAAGGTAGACCTGGAAATATTGGGACTGCCACATAGGTAGCACATGAACTACCATGTGGGCAATTGTCAAGACAAAGGGTAGGCCATGGACCTGCAATTGGAGGCATAGCATGGCGACCTGTTTAAGTAGGCCTGTGCACAGGGTTATTGCCTACAGCAGGTCCTGAATAGGGCATGGACCAGTATGGTTGCAGTACGACTGCATGGTGGGGGTCTATGGGCAGGCATAAGGCCTACAAACAGGCCTACAATGGGCAAAGGTAGTAGCCCAAAAGGGGCTGCCAGAGGCACTTATATAGGGGGCTGGTTGGACTAGCCAACCAGGTCAGCTAGCGAGCAGACTGGTCAGCCAGGATGAGGCTGGCTGGTCGGTCTATTCAAGGGGGCCTTGTGCCCTATAAAAGGAGGGCTTCCATGCCCTCATTCCACATCATCTGGAGCAGCTCTTGAGGAGCAGAAAGGAGCACTACTAGCAGAAGCAGTTGGGCCTCACCTTGGAGGTGAACTTGGCTGGAGACCTATAGACTTAGCTCACTCAGAGGGCTGCCCACCTAGGCTAGTTTCCAGACAGCAAGGTGGAGAGGATCACTCTAGACAGAGAGTCTACATTTGCTCGATGTGGAGCACGCAGGCTGAGAGATCTAGAAGTGCTTGACATCTAGTAGGAGAACCTTTTGGTATTGTATCTTGTCCTACTTTGTGGACAGATGGAAATATAAAGAGTTGCTTCTATATTTGTTTCTGAGCATTGTCTATTTATTGGCTTGCACATCTATGCACATAAGTTTAAGAAGTTTGTGATTCCACACCCCACACGCACACTTTGTGAGCTCCTGGGCATTACTATCAGTGTTTCGCTGTGCATACCCTGTGTTGGGTCTTTTCTAATAGCCTTGACCTTTTGGCATATCTGACAATTTCAAACATAGCCGTATATGTCCTTCCACATCTTTAGCCAATAGAAATAGCACTCTAACTTCTCCAAAGTACTATTGATACCCCGATGACGACCGGTGAGGGCGTCATGGGCATCATGAAGAAGTAATTGCCATCTGTCTTTGAGTACACATGATCTTTTCTTATAGAGAAGCCAACCATCCTATACTGAGTAATGGCCTGGAGCAAGAGTCATGGCTAACTAGAACTGTGTCAAACTTTGTTGAATCTGCATATTGTGTCTTCATAATATTAAGATCCTTTGCTTGGATTTCAAGCACAGTGGCCTTCTCAATGGTTTGTATTGGGCCTTATCGACTAAGAGCATCGGCAATGGGGTTGTTTCTATCGGGGAAGTACTTGATCATTCCCCTAAATTGATGGAATATCTAGCTCCACTGATGCTGTCGATGACTCCATTGGAAACTAGGCATTGTCTGAAGCTACTTAAGGGCTTGGTGATCTATCTTGATTGTGAAAGTGTAACATGCAACGGTAATCTGATTGTGTAATTCACAGCAAGACCTTCTTTAGACCTTTAGCAAGGAATGAGCATTGTACACCATAGAGGGAGAGAGGACATGAGGGTAGAGAGAGTAGAGTCGACAACCGATTGGGTCCCTGTACCCACTGAGGGCCCCCTCCCCCAATCAAGGGAGAATTTGCTTTATACTTGGAGAACTGAGAAAAACAAAGAACACTCTTCGAGAGAGCATGAAATGCGCTTTTGAAGAGCTCACTATGCACATGTATAGTAGACCCAAAGACTTGCGAGGCAACACCGACCAATACCAAGACCTTGATGCTATCCACCCTGATGATGTAGAACGCTTTTGCAAGGCAAGGGAGAGGCTTGCGCTGTCCACCGAAATGTAGGGTTATTGCATGAGTGAGAGAGTGAAAGCTAGGAGTGATAGATCCTAAAAGAGAGCTGAGAGATGACTGAAGTGTAGAGCCGAGAGGAGTTGTGTAAAATTATAAAAGATAATTGAAAGGAGCTGCTGAAACAGACCCTAAACCTTCCTCCGTTCGCTATCCCAGCTCTTCATCTGATGCACTGCATGAACACCTTCCCAGAGGGCTGAATTGATGCCAAAGGCTGAGGCTAGTCAGAGGGTCACTGGGGGTGAGTGTTAGGCTATTCAGAGGGGCCTAAGAAGGAGCTGTAGGAGGTTGAAGTGCTGGGAGAACTAAATGAGGAAAGAGAGCCTGTAGGCCCCCTATTTATAGGGCTTTTGGGGCTGGTTGGCTAGTCCCTTGTTGGCCCTATAAAGGCAGCCCTAGGCCCCATAAATGGCAACCTAGGGAGGAGTGCAAGGTAGCCTATAAAGGCAGTCCTTCCCCTGCCATTCTCTACACTTGCTCCAGCCCTGAGGGGGCCCAGAAGGGCTCCTATCCTAGGCTGAACCTAAATCTATCCTTAAACCTAAGACGAAAACACAACCCTACGGTACTCCAGTGGGTACTAGTGAACAAGGATTGATCTTTTGACTTGACCTTAGGCTGAGAGACTGACTTACGTAGCTTGTGCCTGACTATCCTCGGACAAGGGCTCACAAAGGGGTCACAACATACGACAAAATCTCCTATTAGGGAACTATTATTCAATTGTCGATGTAGCTAGTGTGTCACTTTGCACCCAAGTGCAGGGGTGCATGTGACATTCCCTCCTCCTTAACTTGGTGGTAGATTCATTGTTTCCAAGTAGTCTGCCAATATCTAGGGAAACTCTTGGAAAAAATCTACGTCCAACCACACTGCTTCATGTGTAATTTGATCATGAAACTTGGTGTAAAACTCTCAGATCTTGCGTTTTGACCCATGCTTGAATTTATGAGGAAGGATCTATTCTGGCTACAAAACTTTGGCTTCATTAAGAACTTCAGGTTGTTGCTCGTTGGAAATCTCTGAAAGAGGAGGTCCAAAATATAGCTTCAACCAAGCTACATGAAACACATTGTGCATAGTCCAACTGTTTGGTAGGCATAACTTCATTGAGACATCGTTGACCTTTTGGATAATAGGCAATGGTCTGAAGCTCCTAAAGGACAGCTTAAGGCATCGCTTGCCCACATACTTCAATCTTTGCTTGATAATGTGTATTTAAATACACCCTTTGACCCTCTTTATATTGGACATCTCGTCTGGATTTGTTAGCCTAGCACATATACGATGCTTGAGCTTTAGTGATGCGGCTTTTCACGAACTCTGTAATCTCTGCCATTGATTTGGTGGTTTTGTTGGCTTCAAGAGATGGAGACACAATCCGGATGAGGAGTGAGGTAAACTGCCATCCAAACACCACTTCATAAGGTGTGCAACCAATACTCGAAGACTAGGTATTGTTTTGAATGGCCTGCATAAGCGGAAGAAACTGCTTCCACTTTCCCTGAGCATCATGACAACATGATTTCAAAATATCAAATGCCATACCATTATACTTTTATGTCTCGCTGTTTGATTGCGGATGGAAAGTGTTGGACATCTGTAGCTTAGTACCAAAATTATCAAACAAGGCTCGCCAAAAGTTATACATAAACTTGGAGTCCTTATTGGATGTGATAGTCTTTGGCAACCCTCCAATGGGATACCAATACTTGATAAACAAACGAGCTACATCTTCAGTGCTGGCTGTTTGTTTGTAGGGAATAAGCATACAATATTTACTAAAGCGACAAACAATAGTAAGACATTGAGTATTATGCCTACCTACGGATGCTGGAAGTGGCCCATGAAATCCATACCTATGTCCTGAAAAGGACCATCAGGGACTGGCAATGGCATAAGTAAGCCTCCCGCTTTCTTGTGGGAAGCCTGGACCTTTTGGCATATCTGACAATTCTAAACATAGCTGTATACGTCCTTCCTCATCTTTGGCCAATAGATATAGTGCTCTAACTTCTCCAACGTCCCGTTGATACCTCTGTGACCATTGGTAAGGGTGTCATGGGCATCATGAAGAAGCAACTGCTATTTGTCTTTGAGTGCACATAATCTTTTCTTATAGAAAAGCCAACTGTCCTCTAATGAGTAATAGCCTGGAGCAAGCATCGTGGCTAACTGGAACTACATGCCAAACTCTGCTGACTCCGCGTATAGTGCCTTCATGCTATCAAGATCCGTTCCTTTGATTTTGAGCACAGTGGCTTGCTCAATGGTGTGGATGGAACCTTTTTAATTGAGAGCGTCTGCAATGGGGTTGTTTTTGCCGAGAATGTACTCGATCGTTTTCCCATACTGCTGAAATTTCTATCTCCACCGTTGCTACCGATCGCTACATTATGCACTAGGCATTGTTTGAAGCCACTTAAGGGCTTGTCGATTTTTCTTAACCATGAAAGTTCGTCCGTGTGGGAAATCTTCCAATGTTTTAACAACTGGATGACACCGAGGAGCGCTCTATCATAAACTAAATAGTTCTTTTCGGTATCGTTAAGCTTTCTGCTGTAATATACCATGAGCCTATCCTCTTGCTGTAAAACTACCCCGATGGCGACATTGCTAGCGTCTGTGATTACAAGAAATGGATCATCCCAAGAGGTGATCTACATAACTGGTGTTGTCATGGCCAAGCGTTGCAAGTCATGGAAGGCCAGCACAGTTTTGCCTATGACTTGAAAATTTTGTCTGCATGTCTTTACCCCCTTGAGTAAATCTGTAAGAGGGGCTGCGTATGTTGAGCGAGTTGTATGACACAAACCCACAAAGGATCGAATCTCCTGAGCCATTGTGGGGACATCCCCACTTGTGATAGCTTGGATCTTCTCTGGGTCCAATCGAATCCCTTGAGCACTAATTTTGTAGCCCAAATACTGAATTTCCAACAAGCCAAATTCACTTTTCTTTACATGAGGTATAGCTGGTTATCATGTAATAACTGTAGGGCACATCACACATCCTTAATATGCTGCTCGGTTGTAGTGGTATCATCAAGAAAGATGAACATGCACGTTCCAATTTATTGTGCAAATAAACGTGACATCATCTTGTTGAATGTTGGTGGTGCATTCTTCAGACCAAAGGGCATGACGACAAACTCGTAATGAGCTTGCTCTATTTGGAAAGTTGTCTTTGGAATGTTAGCTTCAAAAATCCGGACTTGATGGTAGCCACTCTTGAGGTCAATCTTCGAGAAAAATTTTGCACCATTGACTTGTTCCAAGATGTACTCAATGTGGGGCATAGGAAACTTGTTGCTTATTGTAAGCTCATTGATTGCTTATCCTTTTTTTCCACAAATAGAATGGGTGCAGCAAAAGGCAAAGAAGGAGGTGTAATAAACCATGCACCTAGTAATTGAGACAATTGTTGCTCTAACTCCCCTTCCATAGACTTGGAAAGTTGATATGGGAACTTACTTAAAGGTGTCGAGTCCAGAAGTAGATCAATGCGATGGTCTTCCGGTCGGTTGAGAGGAAGCTGGGGTGGCAAATCATCCCAGAGCATGATGTCTTGGAACTCTTGGAGTAGATCCACCATTGCTTGCCTCATCGATGAAGGAGCAACTTGAACTGCAGTGATTTGGCACTAGATGTAGACAAGTGCACACATGGCACCCTTACGGGTGGCGCGACCTGCTTGAATATGAGAGATTAGTGGAATCCTTGATATGCTCTATTCATTGCGTATCACGGTAGGCTCAAGTAAACCTTTCACAATTGTGAAGGTGTCGTGTGCCAATCAGGCATCGGTACATGCTCATAGAACCATTGAGTCCCGCAGATCATGTCGCACCTCATCAAAAGAGTCAGAATAAAATCCCACATAAACATGGTCTTTTGAATTGAAAAAGTGAAATGGATGGCCTTATGCGTGATGTGTGTGCACAAGCCGGGTATGGACCCGTCCATTGCAAGCTCGTGAGGCACCAAGGTGCACCCCACAGTCTTTGCAAGCTGAGGGGAGATGGCATCTTTTGAACTCCCCATATCAAACATGATAATAATCTGATGCCCATTAGCTATTCTGTACACTCAAATGAGCGCCTTTTTTAAAATGAGAAATCGCCCTCCTTACCTTGAAAGGCCACCATGAAAGGCCACCATGGGAACGTGTTCAAAGCACAGAAGACAGCATTCGTAGCTGAGGATGGAGGCAAGAAGCATGCTAGTCTTTCTTTTGGAACTTGTTGTCCTTCTTCTGATCCTTACCCACTATATTGTTTGACTGCTGTGGGGCTTTGGAATATTTTTGGACTTGCTTGGGTTTTCCCCCGTTTAGCATCATCTCCTGATTCTATGCGAGAGTTAGCGCCCGCTTGTAATCCAGTGGGTCGAAGTTTCAAATGGTATAAGGGATGTTCGTGTCCAATCCTCTAATGAATTGCTTCATCTTGGTGCTCTCTGTCATGTCCAACTACTGCGCCGACATGATGACCTTGTTACTGTATGTCAACACAAGCAAACCATTATGGGAGAGATGAGAGAACTCATCCTCTAGGTTAAGCATATATTGGGGTGGGAGAAAACAGGCTTTCAGGTCAACCACAAATGTTGTCCAAATGAAATTCGTCTTAAACATTGTTGGGTCAGTATGCTTACTAGTCCAATGTTGCCACCAGGTCACTGTCTCACCCATAAGATGGGGGGCTACGAGGTGGACTTTATCTTGCTCATCTTGAATCCGCGATAACGGAAAATGAGCTACAAACTGATGAATAAATTGCAAAATTGTGGAATGGTCACACTTACCATCATACTTAACAAAATTTGGAGTGGACCGAGTGAATGGTGTTACCTTTGTCGAGATGATGAAGCTTTGGCGGTGATGGCTACTATGTTCAAACTTGCTTGCATAGTGGCTAACATCTGTTTGTGTTCGAGGAGCGTCGCCTCTCAATCTAGCTTTTGTTGCCTCTCTACCTAGACGAGCTTTGTGTGTCATAGTGTCTCCTCATTTTTGCATTCCTCTTGCATCACAACTAGAGTAGTTTTTCAAAATCTGTGGTTCCTCTTTCTTCCAATGGCTTTTTCCTCCAGAGGTTGTTTTGTCTGATCCAGCTATCTTCTATTTTCTTCTAGCTGAAATGAATGTTCTTCGAGTTATTGTAGGAGGACCCGATTCTGCTCTAGAAGGTTCACCATCTTCTTGAGCACTTGGCAGAAATGTATCTTGTTGGTAGTCTTTCTCCTCTTCAAAGTCTTCAAGGTTGAAATCTTTTCTTGACCCTTCCATGGTGCTTGATTGTGTGTCCTTTCCGGATCTCAATACAACCATATACTTGCGGTAGTCAAGCTGGACCAAAGCTCTGATACCAATGCAACATACAATGCTAATTCCTCGCTAAAGGTGTAAAGGTCTTGTTGTGAATTACACGATTAGGTTACCGTTGCATTGTTTGAAGCCACTCAAGGGCTTGGTGATCTGTCTTGAAAGTGAAAGTCTGTCCATAGAGGAAAGGCTTCTAATGTTTTAATGCCTCAATGACACCGAGGAGCTCTCTATCATAAATTGAATAGTTCTTTGTGGCATCGTTGAGATTTCTGTTGTAATTTGCCACGGGCCTGATGGCGACATTGCTAGCGTCTATGATAACTAGAAATGGATCATCCCAAGAGGCAATCTTCATAAGTGGTGTTGTTGTGGCCAACCGCTGCAAGTCATGGAAGGTCTGCAAACCTTTGCATGTAATTTGAATTTTCTGTCTGCGTGCTTTTACCCGCTTTAATATATCTATAAGAGGGGCTGCATATGTCGAGAATCCATCCATATGTGAGCTATAGGCTTGACACAAACCCACAAAGTATCGGATCTCTTGAGCTATCTTGCGGACAACCCAATTGGTGATAGCTTGAATCTTCTCTGGATCTAATCGAATCCCTTGAGCATTGATGATGTATCCCAGATACTGAATTTCCAGCAACCCAAACTCACTTTTATTTGCATTGAGGTATAGCTAGTTCTCGCATAATAACTGTAGGTGAGAACTCATTTCAACACTAAAATTGTGGTAAATCTCTACTTCTCCATGGATGTGTGAACTGCGCATGGGCAGCATCTACGAGGACTACACTCATGCCACTGCACAGAGGTGTGCACGCCAGAGAGCCCACTCATCTTCATCGATTTCATCATTGGTAACACACAATCCAGCAAACTCTTCTTCGACACAATTGGCTTGTCACATGCACCCCTGCACTTGGGTGCAATGTGACACACTGGTTACATTGACAAGTGTGTAATAGTCCCCTAATAGGAGATTTTGTCGTATGCTGTGAGCCCTTGTCTAGGGACAATGAATAATGCTACTCACTTCCACCTCTGTTAGGCCCTCTTTATTTGGAATTCATTCACATTTCTTCTACAAGCAACCCTCACAGAGTTGCTTTATTGTATATCTTTTTAAGGGATTTTTGGAGTCTCAAATTGGTCCTTCTTGTTAGTGGGGTAAATGCTAGGAGATTTTGAGAATGTTGGTGAGCTTTGTCTGATTATTGTTAGGATATTTTGTTAAGGTTGGAGTAGGGGAGTCCATATTATTCTTAAAAATATGTTTCAGATGGAGAATCCCTCCTATAGTGAAGAACAATGTGATTTATGGTGCACATTTGTTCTAGATACAAAACAAGGTAAGGTTTGACTTTTGCTCCTTCTATATGTTCTTCAAAAGTGAGTGAGAGGGAAAAAATTTTGAGTGGTGCAGAATTAATCAAAGGATTGTGATGAGAAAGGTTTTTTTGTGCATTGGTGAGAAGGATGAATGTAGGACATGGGCAAGCCCAAAATGTTCAAGGGGTCTACTAACATTTTTAGGGCTTACAATAATTAGCATCATTGGGACTACCGAGCTTGAAATTGAAATGTTTCTTCCTTTTGGTCAATTCTAGATGTTTGTTTTTAAACATTTTGAGTAGGAAATTATACCTTGTTGTTAAGAATGTTAGAGTCTTGATTAGTTCTTCCTGTTGATGAGCTATGTATAACAAATGTAAGGGAATCTAACCTATTGTATATGTTCTTAGGGAGGGAGTGAGAGGGAAGAAATTCTATGTACATAGAGTTGATCGTATGATTGTGATGAGAGGGTTTTTTTGATCGATGAAAAGGGATAAGAAGATGGGTGTAGGAGACATGATGGTGTGGGTACCTACCTAGTAGAACCCCCAACGCCAACATTGGGGGGTTTGCCAACATTTTTAGGTCTCACTTGAGCGTTATTTTTCTTATATCCTTACATGTAAATTTTCAAAGAGGCCATCATGGTAATCAACAAAAGATTTGATTTCATCTTCTACTATGTAATTATGTGATTAGTTTGGGGTTGATTTTCCATTCAAGTAATTGTACATTTCTTTCATTTTGGTATAATGTGAATACGTGGTGGATGCCATAATGAATCTAGATTGGAATCAATGATAATTACAAACCTTGATGATGATGGGAGGACTATGAGATGTCAGAGAGGTGCACACAAGATCCAAACATCATAAATGAGAGGGACAACCATCACCTTATGCGCATGTAACAAACACATGGGGGGAAGAGAAAAGAGAAGAATGAATCAATATTGGGGTGCACAACTACAAAGTGAGCAGGGCTTATCATGCAAAATTGGCAATATGACAAAAAACATCATGGAGTTTCTTTGGCTTTTTGAGGCCCATTGGTACTCAATGTGGGGCCTTGAAAATGAAACGAAAGAGCCATGCATGGTAATCAACTCATCAAAATGGCATTGCTCTGAGCACTTCTTTTGGTTTTGCAATGATATAATGGAACCAAATAGTCAAAATTTGGGGGCCTTTCGGTCGGCACTAGGTTAATGGAATGTTACACAAGCTGTAAATCTTACTATGACTAATAAATATCTTATTCATGCTAGTTTTGTATTGAGGATGATGTCAATGATTGGTCAAAGACATGCAATGCCTTTAGAGGGTAGGAGCAATGTATGACCACAAAAGTGAGATGGAAAGAATATACGATGGCATTCTACCCTTGATAATAGCTTTAAGGAATGCTTAAATACTTTAGCATAGACGTAAGGGGAGATGGTGTATGAGAGTGTGGTTATACCAAATGGGGGTGTGGCCATTCACTTGAAGATGGAGGGATGTATCAAGAACGGCGTCACATATGTAGTAGAAGTATCAAAATTTCTACATCATACTTGCATGGATTTGTTTCTAAGAGAAACAAAGAAAGAAACATACAAGCATATCCACAGTAACTTTGTTTTAATTCATTTTTTGGTCTAGATATGCAAGTGCATGAGTTCATTCATCAACCTACATTAAGAAAGTTTGAGCTATACCAAGCATTGTCAAGACCTAGACGTCATTTTGCTATAGGAGAGATATCATAGATGTCTTTATGAGGACATGATGTTGTTGTGGGAGGTATGATACATCATTTTCTTGTGGGAGAGAGATCACATAACCTCTTCAAAAGGACATCATCTTCTTGTAATTGATACAATATATATTTTTAAAATATCACACTTTTGTACACTAAACCCATCTATAGACAAGCTGTTATGTACCTACAGACAAGATGCACTCTAAACCCAAAGTTGTTATGTACCTACAAACAAGCTGCACTCTAAACCCATCTATAGACAATTTGTTATGTACCTACAAGAGCAGTGGTCTAAATTTATGCATTACTAAGTTCTTCTATTGGAATCAAGAATGTAAATGCTAAAAATAATTTATGTGGAAGAAAAACACCAAATAGGGCTTTCTTTCTTATTCTTTCATCTTGCATAAGACTTGCAACTATGTGGGAGGAGATGCACATGCTCTTAATCTACAAAAATATGTGCATTGTTTGTTATTTTCAAGATAAGAGTGCTTGGTTGATAGAAAAACTGTGGTTCCATCAGTGTGGAAGAAGAGATGATGCTTGGAATTATGCTTTTAAAAAATGTGTGCTTTTATCTTTAACCTAGCTACTTCTATTATCACAAAGTAAAGTGATACTTTAACTGGCATCAAATACAATAGTCCATTCTATTCCAGTCTTCAAATTTTAGATGTTTGTTTTTCATTCAATGCAAATAAACATGTTCAAAGTAATGCATTTATTAGCTCCATCTAAGCAATGCTACCATCCACAAAATAGCCTTGATACTCGAAGATGATTTTGCCATGGAACTTTTTTCAAATTAACAGTGCTTAGTTTATAGCAAAATTGTGTTTCCATTGGTGTGGAATATGAGATGGTTCTTGCAATTGTGCTTTTTAAAAGTTGTCAATTGATTTATATCTTTAAGCTGGTTACTTCTTTTATCATAAGTTAGTGGTCAAGTGATACTTTAATAGGTATCAAATAAAACAATCCAAAGAATTCTAATATTCAAAGTTCAAGTGTTCTTTAATCATTTGATGAAAATTGATGAGTTTAGAGTATTCAATTACAATACTCTAGGTTAAGAAATTCTATCATCCAAGAAAATGCCTTTCATTGCTCGAAGATGATATTTCTTGAGAAATTTGGTTGGAGGAATGGATATCATTGTTTCCATGTATGTTGTCTATTAAGTAAAATATTCTAGGTCCTTTGCTAATTGTATGTTGTTTAAGTAAAATATTGTAGTTCCTTTTCCAATTGAATGTTTGAATGTTGTCTAAGTAAATTATTGTAGGTCTTTTGGAAGAATTTCAATCTCTAAAAGAACTCCACTAAACCATGTTGCTTCACATACAAAATTTGTTGATCCTTTGTATTTTGCATCTATTGATGATAAATTATAAATTGGTTGTTTCTTACTTTTCTATGTACAAGCTGTTAATCAAGACTAGGAAAATCCATTCGTGCATCCTTTCATCCACATAATAAGTCGTATTAGCATTTTTACATCCATAAAAGTTGTGATTTAATCATTAGTCTTCTTTTATACCATACATCCATGTGCTTTTGGGATATTTGAGGACCTTTTGGTTGCATGAAGATGACTGTTCTTGGTATTTTGCATGAGAATACCAGCTAAAAAGAAATATATGGCTAGGCGATGTAGATTTAGCTAAACATGGTTATCTAAAGAGATTTATATCAAGAGAGTTATCATAAGCTAATATGTTTATCTTTTATTCAATGGAAGTTGGGAAAGATTTGTTGTCATGCAAGTGAAACCACCATTTTTATTTATCCATGATTTTCTACCATAAATAATGCATATCTCCCATTTTTTTAATGTCAAAATCAAGTGAATTTGACTCAAGCAATGAACTAGCCCTTTGAACTTGTGATGATCGAGTCGTCAATATAGAGCACAATAAGAGCAATGATGTGCTATCTTTTTTATTTAGAATGATTGATAAAAACCTGATGATTGAAAACTCATACCAAGAAAACGATTATGAATCATATCATTCCATGCTTGTGGTGCTAGTGTCAATCCATACAAGGATTTTGGCATCTTCTAGACTTTGTATTATTAACCTTTGACATTATATCCTTATAGATATTGCATGTAGATTAATTTCATACAATAAAAATTTTCACATCCATTTAATGAATGAACATAAAGTGAGAAGCTAGATCAATTTATGTTCTAGCTATGGACATCTTTGTAACTAATACAATTGTCTCTTCATAACTAGTGCAACTTTCACATATTAATTTATATTTATTGATTGTCCGATCTTGATGAATTTTGACTCTAGCATGATGCCATTCTATAGCTTTGATTACTTCTTTAAAAGATTTCAATTCTTTAAAATCCTTGAATTTGGGCCACAAATGCAAAATTAGTTTTTTCGCTCCTGCCTCCGATGGGATGTATACAATGTAGCTTTTTGTGGCTATTGTGTAATTGTTTTAGTTATAACATCCACAAATCTTTTGCATTTTTTACTTCCCTTTTCTTTGCATAGTCACAATGGGTTGATAGCTGATTGAAATAAGGAATTTTTTTGAACGATTGGAGGGAGAAGATCATGTAGCACCAAAATTATTACATTGTCGCATTAGAGGTTATGATGATATCTCAATTTTAGGAGCTTAGTTTCTCTTGAGATGCCAAATATTGTTCAAGGACTTTCATAGATGTATTTATCAAAAGATATTTGTGAATCATGCTCTACCGGGGTAAGCAAGACCACCAATATTTTCTCACTTCATGGTTTAAGAGTTCAAACATGAGTCAAACATTCTCTAGATAATTCAATTAGACATTTAATGTTATGTCTCAACAAATTCTTTGAACAAGATTTTAATTGATGATTTTAAAAAAAGACATGGATTTATTTCTTGATGTATCAAAGAAAACAAAGCCCTTTTGGAAAATCATACTGCTAACAAATGAATGAGAATATATATCCAATGAATTCAATGAATTTTGTAGGCATATGGTATTACCAATTTAATTATAGATGCACTATCGAGTAATATACACTTGCAAATAGAAATAATAACATAATTATAGAATTAGCGAGATGCATGCTAGATGCAAGAAAAAGTTACCCATTTGTTTGATGGATAGGTTTCCATCTATGTTATTACTTTAATTCTTGAATAAGCTTTCATATGTGTTAAGCCATTAGTCAATCATTTGAGAGTATTTGGCTATCTTACTTATGATGATGATTCCAAATAAAGTCAATTATAAGCTTGACATCAAATCAATCAAGTGTGTATTTATAGCAATGATATGCATCTTGAATTTGATGATAAGAAATCAATATTTGACTTTTCTAGAGAAACTAACTCCTAAAAATTGAGGTATTGGATATGCATCTTGATCATGATGATAAGAAATTGATATTCTCTAAATTGGAATTGGTGAAGAAGTTTGAATATTTGGTTAACCTTAGCATACTCCTCTCTGTTTATTAGGTTGCTCTTCTAGGTTACTCATTGCCCCTTCCTTTGCTTCATGATGTTTTTTGTATTCTATCACCTTTTTCTCTCAACTTGATACAACATAATTCTGGTTATTCTATCATTACTTTTCAAATTGCTTTAAAATTTGAGGAGCTTTAAAAGCAAGAATTATAACCCACATTGGAAGGGGATTAGTATTGCATAAATCTACTACTATTCAAGAGTCTTATTTTGCAAAATTTATGATGGTTTAGTAATAGTCCAAAAAAATTCATGAGTCTTACTTTTCCTCCCCCTTTTGGTATGTTTTGAAAAGCTTTGAAAGTGGAATCTATAGCCCACATTGCAAAAATCCATCGTTGTAATAATCTCTTCATTTGGATTTTTCCCTTCCTCTTTCTTTTTTGTTTGACCACTTTCCCTCTCTTCTGTCATTTTCCTCCTTGCCCCCCTCCCCTTAGGTGCGACCTTGTGTTTTGAAATTTGAATGCTGCTGAGAAACTTGCATCAACTCTTCTCTTGTTATTAAAAATTTTTATTAGATTTTGTCAGAGTTACATCATTATATGAGCTCACCAAGAAGTAGGTGAAGTTTCATAGAATGAAGACCAAGTTCTAGAATATAAAGAAGTGAAGGACCACAATAACGACCATCGTATGATAGCAAACATGGGTGGCTATTTTTCATGTACATGTGGATGCATTAGGATTTTACTTGTGCAACCAGAATGATGCTTGGATTACTCAAGATATTGGGTAAGAAGGATGGTGATGCCTCCTAAATGCATTTAAAGTACCACCAAGTGGAAAGTCCTCAGCATGGTTTATAGTGTTAAGAAATTATTGCATTATCTACTTGGAAATCCATGTATCTTTCCTTTTAGTCTTCCCCAAAGAAAAGAACTCTTATTAAATCTTGAAAATCACCCATACAAATTAATAAAACCAAAAGGTGCTAATCATGGAAAAGAAAATTAAAAAATTGGTTGTCACAAAGACTCAAGCCTGTATCCAAAGAACATAGCTCATTGCCTAGGGACTCCTTGTAACAGGGGCTAATAACCAAGGTGGTGGTCTCCAGTAAATACCTCTCGCCGTGATGGGTAAAAAATGCATGCATGCCAAGCCTTGTAGAAATGCTCTCGCCTTTCAGTTGTCTCTCTAAAAGATGAGTACTACACTCCCAGATGACACACAAGGTGAATATGATGTTCTACCAGATGGCGAGATGACGATAGTTGCTTAGGAGAGCTAATGGGCCTTCCATGGCCTCCCATCACCTAATTGCAGTAGGTGACCAAATGTTCCAACCAATGATGAAGATGGACATCGTCTCCCATACACTAGCCTTTGGTGATGTCAAAGGGGGCACTTGAAAGGGAGGCAATGCATCAAGTGCCTCAATTCTAGACATATTCTAGGCCCAGATCTTCTATGCTAGAGATATTGGATCAATGGAGAAAGTGTGCCCCCCTGTGAGCCACACCACCATCCCCCATGTGAAATCTTGCTGCATCTACTATGTGCTGGCCACAATCCTAAAAGCAACTCTCCATATCCTCTATGCTGTTGAATAGCCCCAAAGGCAGCGAGGGATCATCTCTAACACTCTGTTTGTATAACAAAGATATTTGCCAATCCACCTGCATCTGCTCCAACCAAGGAGCAATGGGAAAGTCTCCATATGCCACCATCCAGAAGAAAAATAATATCTTTCGTGGTCTCATGATAGTTTGGACAAGATCCAATACAAAATCTTGTGCCACACTCTCTCTAGCACAAGGGCAATCTACTACTCTACTGAGATATGAATGCCCACCTTGACCTCTCAAAATCCACCAAACTCACAGGCCCCTACTCCTCCTCCCAATGAATCCGGAGCCTCAACCCTAAGAGACTTGCTGCCTAGGAGTGAAGAAAATAAACAAGAGCTTTGTAATAAAGAGAAAGAGGAAGGAAGCAAGGGGACAGCCCTGCCAAATCGAGCCAAAAATGGAGAAGCCTTCCCATTGTGGCCATTGATAAGCATTTGATTGGCACTCCCTACATACATTGACGAGACCCCATGAATCCATGTATCTAAAAGGCCCATCGTCTACATAGTAGCCCTTCAAAAAACACCACTGAGAGACCACTCTACCCTATTGTTAGCCTTCAAAAATCCTAAAGCAAGATCACGATAGGCTGAGACTCCTCATGAGCCCAATCCAATCACATCCCAAAAGGTGAAGATGTTGTCCAGGATGCTAGGATCCTGAGTGAAACCTATCTGCTTTGTCATGGATAATATCGATAGGTGTAGCCTCAACCATAAACTCAAGACCTTGGCTAAGATCTTGTAGGGAGTATCCAACAAGGAGACCGATCTCCACTAACAAATATCTAACATGTCCCCCCCCTTCAAAATCAAGAAAATATAGACTCTACTCAAGGACTGAGGAAGCAATCTTGAGTCTAAGATCTCCTAAGAAGCCAACCAAAGTAGGGTGGAGATATGCTACCAAAAGCTTTGAATGAAGGTAGGAGTCAAGCAATCCTCCCTGAGCACTTTTGAGGCAGAAGGGCCTTGAGGGCCTCCTAAAGCTCCTCATCAATGAATGGCACCTACTCAAGCTTTACAAGACCACTATTGAAATCTGATCCCATATTGCCTCTCGAGCTATAAGAATCGAGGGAGATTCCTCTTAAAACTCAAATAGTTGCCGATAGAAGTCTATGGTCAACTCAATAATCTCTTGTGGATCCATGTGCGATTGACCCTGAGCAGCTCTCAATCTTTGAAACTAAAACTTGTTTGATGGGGGCCAGCGGTCTAAAAGAATTTTTTGGTCATCTTGTCTCCTTACTGAACCCATCTAGCTAAAGAGGAGTGGTAAGAGAACTTAGCTCGTTAGACGTCCATGGAGTAAAGATCAAGCCTCCCACTCTCATAGTGGTCATTCATCCACCAAGAACTTGGATCCTGCTCCTTGAGTCTCTGTATGGATGCTAAAACCTATCTTTAAGTTAGAGCTCTCTCTCTCTCTCTCTCTCTCTCTCTCTCTCTCTCTCTCTCTCTCTCTCTCTCTCATTCTATAGAGCATGCTTCTGACTTAAGGGCCTTGGACTAGAGCTTCATACTGCTCCTCTACACTATATTTGCCACCCAAGTAGCCCAACCATCCTCAAACACACCCTCTCGATGTTGCCAAATCACAGCCATTGCAAGATGCACCTCCTCTAGTAGAACATCTGGGATGTGAATCCCCCTATGAGGGGGGGTCCTCAGTGAGGCTGCTTTGAGTGAAGCACGATTGAAGGGTGATCTAACATTGTAATGTGCCCCCCTATGCATCCAACATAAAATCTGTCAAGGCTCTCTAGCAACCCATTATGCCTCCTCTGCCCGAATGAAAAAGAAGGTTGCTAGGGAGCTTGAAGAACTCCACCTCTCTCCACAAATCCCAGACACTGATCATGAATATGGACTACACCCATGTACTCATCTTTGCTGCTGGCATCTCAAAAGAAAGAAGCTCCTCCATGTTTGTCCTTTGCAAACTCTAGGTTATTGAAATCTCCTCCAACAATCCAAGAGTCAACATCTAGGAGGCACTCCATCAACCGACTCCAAAAAGCAAGGTGGTGCTGTTTGCAAGCTAGTGCGAGCTAGTGCGTACACGTTCAAGATCCCAATTGCTCACCGAGATACCCATCCAAACTGCTAGTCATGTGGTAAGCCACAAACATATGGGGCCACCGCTTAGGAAAGTGAAATACCAAACCCTCCATTTTGACCTACTACGGGAGGCCACACCTTCGAGTTTCTACTTGGAAGAAAGTAGCGATGGTGACCAATGAGTGACACCGAAAACATATGCTCTTGAATGAGAAGAAAGTCCACTATGAATCAGAAGCTGCGGATGCTATCATGCATGGGTGCATGTTCCAATTCACCATTGTCTATCTCATGGGGAGGAGGAGAACTGGGCTCTCCTATGAGTGGGAGCATCCACTACAACCATAGATTTTGTGACTGTGAAAGGAGATTGGAAGGACGGTAGCTTGTATTTGTTCGACAACATACCAAGGGCATGACGAGCTCTATGCCAACCTTTCGAGCTTGATGCATCATGAAGGAGACGTTTGCCCCAAACTTGTCAATGCACTACTGGAGCATCCAGTAAGTTGCCTAAGTGACCTGCACCTTAGGCTAGAAGGGAATCACTTCGAATGCCATGTCTACGCTTGGTCGCTATGCGGTGAAGCCGAGCTAAAAGGTAGCTAAGTCATTGTCGGTGAGCCACAAATCAATCCCCTATGACCCCATCCACTCCTCCATCATGCGATACATCTACTCTCCCATCATGAGATCAAACAGTGAGATGGGGTCCACTGCTCCTCTCTTGTGGAGGCAAAATGAAACCTGTAGAAAGGGCGCGAGTGGGGAACCAACCACACTCATAACCACTAAATAATTCCATCATCCAAGCCTCCAAAACTCCCTTGATAGGGATTGTCCAGGGTGAGGCCTTGGACTTGGAAGTTGCGAGAATAAGCCTCCTTTCCCTGATGCCTTCGAGTATTCTATGTCCTATAAAGGGAGTGGGACTGGGTTGTAGGTGAGAGGAGGAAGCCATAGCCTAGGGATCAAGAGACCTCATAGCTCCCAATGATCGAGATGACTAGGAAGGATAGTATTCATCCTTTTGACCTTTTTTTAAATACACTTCCTTAAATTTAAAACATGAAAAATGAAGCATCAATCTCAATCGCATCCATATTAGGGTATGTAGAAATTCAATAGATGTGATAAAGACAGTCACACAAAGAAACAATGTGCTCAACTCGGAAAGCCAAAGTATTGTGTGCATTATGAAAGCATACGGTTAGTGAAAAGGGCTACTAGATTTTATAGAAGCGTTATCTTAGAAAAAAACAAAAAAACATAAATGCTATAGCCTCATTGGTGGTCAATTGTATAAGTAGGATGCACTTATGTGATGGTGTTTACTCCATGAAAGGTATGTGGTACTTAAACAAGGCACATCAGCATCTTGCAAGTGGTTATTTTAATAGTAAGTACAATACTGCAAGTCAAACTATGATGGAGAATGCTCCTCCGAGATTCCTGTTGACTTAGCACAAAATGCAACATCTACCAAAGAACAAAAAAACCCCTTCCTCAAGATCACATTCCATTTCAAAGATAGGCTTTAGATTTCTTGAGACCATTCAAGCAGGTGGCTCAATCGACACAAAACAAATACATAATTGTGGCTATTGACTATGCCACTAATGTTGAGGATCGTGTAAACTGCACCATAGGGTTATGGGACAAATCCTAACCGTAATCCCGAGGGGTTGATGTATATATTCCTATTTTCCTTGGCATACAAGTTAATGTACAATTAGTCTATCTTGTGTGCACTCCTCTCTCTCTCTCTCTCTCTCTCTCTCTCTCTCTTCCACGTGCATTATCATGATACCAGAGCTTATGATGCTCACAAGCCCTTGCATCTTGTCAAGGCATTAAGCCCTCCTTGTTCAAGGCATCCCCATCTTCAATCTGAGATCTTTAAATGAGAAAGTTGAAGTTTGTGAGAGCTCTTCTTGGAGAGTTTCCTTCTAGAGAGAGTTCTTTAGTTTCCATTTGAGAGAGTTCTTCATTTCTTTCTTCAAAGTTCTGTGAGAGAGTCATCATTAGGTTCGTCTTGGTTTCTTTGCAATGGAATGAGAGAATCCTTCTCATAAGGTCCTATTGAGAAATCTTTTGTGTAAAACATTAGGTTCGTCTTGGTTTCTTTGCAATGGAATGAAAGAATACTCCTCATAAGGTCCTATTGAGAAATCTTTGGTGTAAAATAGAGGCACAACAAGAAACGGAGGCACTCCAAAGCTACACTATGGGAAAGAAGGCAACAAAGAGGTGACCAGCATCAACAAACCAACTTCTGCCCGCGTTCCGCAACGTCATTTTGTTGGTCATCTGCAGCTGCTGCCCAAAGTCTTCTTCGTCTAAGTGGCTGGTAGCAGCCTATTGAAAGACTCCTACAACCATGCAAGCTTGAGCAACAACTACAGCGACGCAAACAACAAGAAATGCTCGGTAGCCCTTCTACGTGACGGACTAGCAGTAGCCCACCGGACTTCACACATAGTGACATAGCATCCACGCCATGCAACCACAGCCTCTCCAACAGACGCAGCAGACTCAAAAGCTGCAATGGAGGCGCATCCAAAGAGCCGACTTCAACAAGACGCCTCGCCATAGCCACGCCTAGCCAACAACGCTTGCAACAAAGCTCCTACAACATTGCACATGAGTTGTAGCCTCCTCTTGCATATTCGGATCTTCTCTCTGTCCCGTTTCTGCGAGGAGTACTCAAAAGTGTCCTTTCCTTGGATTCCATGCTTTGTCAGACCTCCTGATAGCCCACCGGTCTAAAGAAAAGCCGCCGGAGATCTGATGGGTGTGCTCCTACAGATACTTTGCTCTTTCAAAGTTCCGATAGACAATAAGCCATCGACCACAGCAGCAAACAACAGTTTATACCAAGCAACCAACAACGTAGACTACAAAGTGACGCCCTCATAGTAGACATAGCAAGTAAGTGCCATACACCGAATCAGCTTGCGACTCTCAACACGACAAGTGAAGTTGTTCCGTGGATCTATGGCAGGTTGGAGAGATCTGTCTAACCTCTCTTTAATCAATTTCTCTCACTACCCTGTCTCTCTGCCATGTTACAGATAAGCTCTGAACCTGCTTACGTCTAGCTGACTTTGGGTTTGGAGAGTGGTTAATTTCTGGCCACCTATCTACTAGGCACCACATTAGCACCTGATCTACCACATCATCACTCCACGTGGTAGTGCCACATCATCATTGCCACCTCACTACCAGCCACATGGTAGTGCCATGTCACCAATGCCACCTCGCTGCTTGCCACCTCACCTGACACGTGACAATGCCACTCATAGTGCCACCTCAACTTCAGCCCAATGTGCTCCAGCATATGCACCCACAATCCATATCATCAGTGCACCCACGTCGTCATTTTTGGGCCTCTTGTGATCAAAGTTTGACCATTCTTTCGAGAGCCATAACTTTTGGTCCAAGTGGGATTTGGAGGAGCTCAAAAAAGCAAAGTTACTCGGCAGCTTGAGCTCTACGCGGGGGTCACCTCAGATTTTACATTTGGTATTTTCACTTTGTAATATTTGCTGAAACCTCTTCTTTTGATTAGATCGCATTCTCTCCAAATCCTCTCCAAACCCAACACATAAAATAAATCAAGATAAATTTTATTTTGCTAATTTTTATCTCGATCGACATGTGGACTAGTTATAGGACTAGCTAGCTTGGATGAGGCAACTCCAAAACAAGCAACTGAAGCCGTGCCTGAAAATTCCCGATTAGTTCCCACTCGGTGTCAGTCTTGGTAGAACCTATCATCGATATTCACATCAGAGATATCAATACTCGTTCCATCCTTTGACTGAGGGCAGATTCACTCTTGTTGAGTCACTTGGCAGTTTGGGTTACTAATTCAGAGAAGTTACACCTATTTTCACTCACTTGCCACCCTATAAAGCCAGTAGTTGACTAATTGGCATTGGTTCTTGCACTACTTCTTCAAGCCTTGGAAAGCCTCTCGCTATTACTGGAACTTAGTTGCTATTTGTATACAGGCTTTGATTCTTGGTGCACACCACATAACATGGTGAAATCACATGATGATGTCATATTTTTGGATCAGAGTAGCAAGCTTGATGATAACAACTATGGCAATTGGAAATTCAAACTGTTGAACATTTTTAAGCTAAAGGGCTTGTGGGACATTGTCATAGAAGATAAAAAGAGACCCAAGCCTACCTCGACCACTCTTATCGTCATAGATCAATAAAGCAACAAAAAAGAGTGGGATACAAAGGCCTAGCCTGCATTGAATATCATCAACTTCAGTGTGAAAAAATATGATTATCCCTCTTCTTTGTGGTTAGACCTGAGCTGTACTTGCTTGAAAGACTTTGCAAAGAAGATACAATGCCAACAACATGTCACATATTCTCTTGTTGGAGAATTGGCTGAACAACAACCCAACGCCTCCAAATAAATCAGGTCTAGATTTTTTACTGACCTAAGCAGTCAGCTCACATCACTCGGACAAGAGGTCAAAGAAGAGAGACTAGTCCAACTTGCAATCAATGGACTAGGACTAGATTATGTGATTGCGTTAATAACTCGAGACACACCTCGATCATATCAACTCATGTAAGACATGCTCATGCAGGAGCGTTTGAGACAGAGTCTCAAAATAGATTCGAAGAATCAAGACACTGCCTTCATAGTAAGAGGAGGTAGAAGAGGGTCATACAGGGGAAGAGGCAAGAATTTCAGATGCCCTAACAACCAAGGAAAAGGTCAGTACCACGGCAGACAGTCTCCATCTTCATCGACTCAAAATCAAGCTCCTCTTGCCCAGAGGGGGATATGGAATTCTAGAGGTAGAGGCAACACTGGAAGAGAAGGAAACCAAGAAGTACTCCTAGATGAGAGGGAAATTGCAACTATTGTGGCATCCCAAGCCATTGGGAACCAGAATGTAGAAAGAAACAAGGGGATTTAGCGAATGCAAGCCAATCAAACAAGTCTCACAACTCTTGTCGAGGCAACAATCATCAATGGTAGTCCCCCCACTATGCCTATGATGAAGACAGCTCTCAAGTCTATCAACACAAAGTTCTCATATTGCAGTATGCTTAATCTGAGAAGTCCACAACTCAGACACAGAAGGATGACGACACATGGTGATTTCACTCGATCATCATCGGCTCCAACGAACATCTCATCTTAGAAGCTAAGAGTCAGCTCTCCTCAGAGTTTGACATGAAGGATATGGGAGCTCCATGGATTTCTTGCAATAGAATATGGAGAGATGACACTTGCATCACATATTCACAGGGCAAGTACACTCGAGGGTACTTAAGCAATTTGATCTACATGACTGTCAGCCATTCCCTACTCCTATGGAATGCAATATTTGGCACCTTCCTAGCTTTAGATCCTCTAAGCTCATGCAGAATCCCAAGAAGACTCACCTCCTTACAGCAAAGAGAGTACTCAGATACCTTCATGGTACATGGGATCATGGACTACACTATGCCAGGTCATGCAACTTACACTTACATGGATACATAGATGCTAATTGGGTAGGAAATGTAAGATGACCAAAGATCCACCAAAGGATATTGCTTCAGCATTCGCTCCGTAGCCTTGTCATGGCAAAGCAAGAAGCAACTAACGGTAGCATTGTCTTCTACTGAAGTAGAGTATAGGGGAGCCACCAATGCAACATGTGAAGCAATTCAGTTCAAAACACTTCTTTCAGAGATTGAGATCCTTTCTGGAGACCCTACTATGCTCTATTCAAATAATATGAGCAGCATCCAACTGGCAAAGAATCTAGTGTTTCATGCCAAAAGAAAACACATTGAAGTGCATTATCAATTCATCAGTGAGAAAGTTATCAGTGAAGAGATCAACTTGCTACATTGTCAGACCCAAGAACAAGTTGCAGCCATTTTCACCAAGCCACTTTCCCTTTACAAGTTTGCCCAATTTGTAAATGTATGACAATTTTCCTGATATTAGTTCTCTTTAGTAAAGATTGTACTTTACAATCATTTGACCATAGATTTCTTATTCAATAAGTATTCTCGACCAATTCATGTAAAATCCCATGAACAATCATCCCTCTCTAACAACAGATTTCTTAAATATCTCAAAGGTAGAGAAGGCTATGATTTAAAACATGACAACTTATTAGATCTCAACTCTTAAGAATACACAATGTTGATTGAAAGAGTAATGTGGTTGATAGAATAAATTTTCATACAACCTTCCATTATTAGTAGCCTTGCCTTGGCAAACAAGAAATAACCAACTTTTGCCCATCATCCACTGAATGGAAGTCGTCTTCAACAAGTATGGATGCACTATGAGAGAGTTCTCGAGTCTTGGATCCATCATTGCTCAGGGTGTCAAGATTGGAAGAATGTTCAAGCTTTCTTCTACCATTCCGACCCAGAGAGCCCTAGCAACTCAATATCAGAGTCACGATGCCTATTTGAGTATATTGCGACACAAGAAGTATGGTCACCTGAACTTTAGAAGCCTTGTATCCTTCAAAAAGACAAACGTGAAACTGACCTATGGGGTCCGACTTCTATGCAGTTTCTTAACAAGGCTTTATACTTCATCACCTTCATAGATGATTAATCACGGGAGACATGGATCTATTTCTTGAAACAAAAGGTGATGCATTGAACACTTTTAAAGACTTCAAAGCCTTGGTGGAAAAGCAGACTGTCAAGTAACTAAAGGTACTCGGTTGTGACAATGGTGAATACAAGTCCATAGAGTTCAATGCCTTTTGCAAACATTATGGCATTACATGTCAGTTCACATGTAGATATACTCCTCAACAAAATGGACTTACTGAAAAAAAGAACATGGTGATTGCAGAGTCATCTAGATGCATGCTCGATGAGGAGAATATTTTGAGATAGCATTGGGTCCAAGCATGTGACATAGGAGCCCCACTGCTTCATTGCAGAACATGACACAAGAAGAGGCATTCAAAGGAACTAAACTTTCTTATGCTCATGTCCCCGATCCACTTAGGACTAAACTTGAGGTCAAGCCAATCAAGTGCATTTTTCTCGAATATGTTGCAGAGTCGAAGGCATACCAACTCTATGATCCAGTTAATCAAAAATTGATTATATCTAGGGATGATGAGGATTCATCATACTTTTACAATCCAACTACAATTTCGACTCCGCAAATGCGAGCAGCTCCAATAATACAATAGATTTCTTTGCCTACAGAGTTAGATAGTATGTAGTCCACAATGACCACTCAGAGTAAAAGCAAAGAGAAGGTCCTTGACATAGTAAATACAGCCACTACCACAGTCATCACTCATATCCTTGAGAATTCTACTTCCAATCTCAAAAGATCTACTCGTGATCGAACGGTAATCTGAGAGATGGACCTATAAGAGTAAGTATGCATTCATGGCCAAAGTGATGGAATTTGATGAGTCGACCTACTTCAAAGATGCAGTGCAAGTCCCTGAGTGGCAACATGCAATGAATGAAGAGTACAATGCTCTTCTCAAGAGCTAGACTTGGACCTTGACAGATCTTCCTACACAACAGAAGCCCATAGGATGCATATGGGTTTACAAAGTCTAACTCAACTCAGATGGAGAGGTTGACAGATACAAGGCCAGGTTAGTAGCCAAGGGATATCCCAAGAGTATGGTATAGATTATGAGGAGACCTTTGCACCCGTTCCGAAAATGACCCACTGTCAAAACAACCATAGCTCTTGTAGGTCACTTTCATTGGCCCATCCACCAGATGGATGTGAAGAATGCCTTCCTCAATGGGTTTTTCAATGAGGAAACCTACATGATACAACCTTCAAGACATGCTATTAGTGGGATGGAACACAAGGTTTGCAAGTTGCGAAATCACTCTATGGTTTCAAACAGGCTCCTCATGCATAAAATGCAAGAGTTCATCATCAGTTTCTCACATTTGGTTTTCAACCATCAAATTTAGATCCATCTCCTTACATCAAAAAGACTAGAGAAGACATCCTTCTTGTAGTGCTCTATGTTGATCACTTGATCATCATTGGCTCCAACAAACATCTCATCTTAGAAGCTAAGAGTCAGCTCACCTCAAAGTTTGACATGAAGGATATGGAAGAACTCCATGGATTTCTTGGGATAGATTATGGAGAGATGACATTGGCATCACATATTCACAAAGCCAGTGCACTTAAGGGTACTTAAGCAGTTTCATCTACATGACTGCAAGCCACTCCCTACTCCTAGGGAATGCAATATTTGGCACTTTCCTAGCTTCAAATCCTCTTCAATATAGGCAGCTCATTGACAGCTTGATATATTTGACAATCACCAGGCTTGACATCTTATATGCAGTTGGTGTGCTCAGTTCTAAGCTCATGCAGAATCCCAAGAAGACTCACCTCCTTGCAGTAAAGAGAGTACTCATATACCTTCATGGTACATGGGATCATGGACTACACTATGCCAGGTCATCCGACTTGCACTTCCATGGATACATAGATGCTGATTGGGTAGGAACTGTAAAATGACCAAAGATCCACCAAAGGATATTACTTCATCCTTAGCTCCATAGCCTTGTCATGGCAAAGCAAGAAGCAACAAACAGCGGCATTGTCTTTCACCGAAGCAGAGTATATAGGAGCCACCAATGCAACATGTGAAGCAAATTGGTTCAAAAGGCTTCTTTCAGAGATTGAGATCCTTTCTATAGACCCTACTGTGCTCTATTCAAATAATATGAGCAGCATCCAACTGGCAAAGAAACTAGTGTTTCATGCCAAAAGAAAACACATTGAAGAGCATTATCAATTCATCCGTGAGAAAGTGCTCAGTGCAGAGATCTACTTGGTACATTGTCAGACCCAAGAACAAGTCTTTCACTGAGCCACTTTCCCTTGACAAGTTTTCCCAGTTTGTAAATGTATGACAATTTTCATGACATTAGTTCTCTTTAGTAAAGATTGTGGTTTGTAATCATTTGCTCATAGATATCTTATTCAATAAGTATTCTTGACCAATTCATGTGAAATCCCATAAACAATAATCCCACTCTAACAAAAAGATTTCTTAAATATCTCAAAGGCACAAGGCTATGATTTAAAACATGACAACTTAATAGATCTCAACTCTTAAGAATACACAATGTTGATTGGAAAAGTAATGTGATTGATGGAATGAATTTTCATACAAGCTTCCATTAGTAGCCTTTCCTTGGCAAACAAGAAAATAACCAACTTTCACCTATCCTCCGCTGAAATAGAATACAAATTATTAAGAATTTCTACATGTGAAACACTATGCCTTTTAAGAGAGCCTACGACTACAAAGAACAATGTTTCATGCTTGACAAAGCACATTAAGATGCATTGTTATTTTATCATAGAAAAAGTTCTCAATGGTGAGATAGATGATGTTTATCTTCTAGAACTTAAGCAAAAATATTTACCAAGCCACTTTCCCTTAACTATTTATATTGACTTGGTACTTGTGAAGTTTCCAGTTAAACGTTGAAGTTAACAATGGTTAAGTTGTACTTTATATTTGTACTTTTATTGCATCATATGCTCATAATTTGATTTTCATATAATATGCAATACTTTTTTTTCAAAAAGAATAAAATCAGAACATATGTTTGTAAATCACCCTTTATTTACCTAGGAGGGGGGTTTGAATATATATTTCCTTGCACCAGTGTACTCTCAAGACAACTAATAGGACCAAAGAAAGCAATCCTTATCTACTAATGTGCTGTGGCACCAAGTGTGCTCCCAATGAAACTCGACTTCTATAGGGGTCATTGCTTACGCATCTTTAAGGAGAGATACATTAATCCACCAAGGTATACTCATGTCCACCTCCCACATTCACTAAGGATCTCTATTGGACAGTTCTATGTTTCATCACAACCTGACTCTACATTGACAGTGGATGAGCTAGAATACAAACAATTCCAACATGTTTAACATGACAAAGATAAAATCACGACCATATTGTTTCAATATGTATTCTTTATGAAATGGCTTTGTTCAATATGCCTCAAAGTGTGTAATACTTCTCTTTCAATCACTTGTTTTATACTACTATGCACTTCATTATTTCCTTTACATAGCAAAGTTTTGCATCTCAAAATACATTGGAAATCGCAGAACTAAACCTATGTTTTCTTGCAAAGAATTTGAATCTCCATTTGTGTGTTATGTGTTGCCAATATGCAAAGAGCGATTACGTATATGAAAAGTCTAATTGTTAGGATCATTCTCATTACATCCATAATAGATCATCTATCTAGCTATATATATATATATATATATATATATATATTCCTAACCAAATTTAAGACACATCATAATATAAGTAAAACTAGCCCCCAATACAACAATCCATTCACCAAGACAACATCGCACAAGTTGAAATGTTGGCATTGAACGTGTCAAGATATATACTCAAAAACATTGCCCTAAGTGCCCATGACCCCATCATTGCATTTGGAGAAGATTTGAATTGCTTTCCAAAGAATTTGAAGCATTCAGAACTAAACCAAAAATGTACGCTTCGTTTGTTCATAGCTTTTGAATAATTACACTTTCCTTAAAAGCATTTGCTAAATGTACATATCACCAAGTCAAGAAGCCCTCTATATAATCGCACGACTTTAGAAATCTGTACAACCATAATTACACTTTGAAGACACATGATTTGCATCCAAACGTGTTTTGAATTTTTATACTATCATGCTGAATGAAGGGGGTGTAAGATAATGGCTAGCATAGACTTTAGCAATCTTGTTTTCTCTAAACATCTTTAACCATGGATGTAAGCAACAATATCACCTTCATGAAATAAAATAACACAAAATGTCAAAAGCTTAGCTAATCGAACTACCCCCTCTTTAGTGATAGAAGTGCCTCACTCTACTAAAGCTTGTATTCCTATCTTTAACATGGATTGCACATGGTCCAAAATGACAACCTACCTAGGATTTAGTAATGTGCGGTGAGAAAGTGTATTGTAAGTGAAACCTTCCTATTTAATAAATTCCCATCACACAAGCTTCTACTTGCAACAATCAATCAACAAATTGAAGCTTTCCTTTTAAGTACTCCATGTAAATTTGTGTTGACTTAGCCTTCTCTCCACCCAATCTTTTGTGGTGAGAAATGTTTCTGATAAACCATGTTACCGCAATGCATTTCCCTTTAGTAAAAATTTGTGAACCTTGCAATGACAATCCTTGCCATGACATTCCCCAATGTAATCTAAATAATTAAGCCAAGCAATAACATCTTCGCATGGTAGCTTGCAACAGTTTGGAACAAAGCTTGTACCAACATGAGCATATAAGCAAGTGGATAGGAGCATTTAGCCAACAACTTCAACACGTTTGGTAAATTGAAGAAGCTCGCCACCTCAAAATGAGAAAATTGCCAAGGCATAAATTGAGGACCCCTGAAAACATGGGACATAGAACGATTTGAGGCACGGGAGAATTCAGTTAACATACAATGAAAAAATACAAGGACATATGCAATGGCATGCTGAGCCAGACCAACGTCCAAAGAACATGCCATTGTTAAAGGGTATGGATGTCTTCTTTATTGCCCTAATGCATGCATATAGACAAATGTGCACGCATATTTACACTTAAATATACATAAACATATTTCTATGCAGGCGTACAAACCTGTACACGTGTACGCATTATATAAACATATATATGCATCTCACTGACATTCGTTCTTTGATTCAAAATAAATATCTATCTATGAAAAGGATACATACATACATGAATGCATGCATGGCTCGTATATCTGTCTACCCACCCTATCTATACAAGGACGGCTAATAGTCCTGTCCGAACCATTGCTTTAAAAAGAAGATAAAATAGGCCATATATAGGTTTTCAAGGCTGTTTTATATCTCGGATAACCCACTCTCGAAGATCCATTGATATTGGTAATTCAACTTCTTTTTTGTTCGACCACTCACTTTGAAGTAAATATTATGAATGTGTAAGGATAACACGCTGATTCCATCCATCCATATTCTTCCTTTTGTACTTTACTTCCCTTTTAACTGAGCAAAATTGAACCCCTCTTTTATCAGATACTGTTTCCAGCATATTGTAGAGGTGTTTACCAGCCTTGCCAGCCTTTCATATCCCAAATCATTAAAAACCATGTTTGTGGCCTCAAAACTATCCAATGAATTCCATTTGATAGCACAGCCATTGAGAAATGTAAGAGATAATAAAGAAAATACATATTATGACAAATATTGCTACCACTGTACAAAAAGAATCAACCTCTTCCACTGACCTCTAGCTTGCCCAGTTTACCAGTCCTTTGCTGCTGTAACATGTTACATGTTTAAAGTACAACTGACTTCCATATGCTGTATAAACACCATTATTTACACATTGCTTCTTTCCCAAAACTCTCACCTAAGAAGAAAGGATCCCATCATTGAAATGAACCCTGCAACAACAAACAATATGAGTATAGTTAAACAATTATAATTCGAAGAGTTTAGAAACTACAGCTCTGTGGATTCAGGAACTTACATCCACAACTTCAAACCTTAGCCATAAATTAGTGTTCCTCAAGGCAGGGAGCACTGGGAGCGTTCCATCCACTGTTATTGAGTTTGGATTCCTTTTAAAGAAAACAGTAATTTATGTTCAGAAATGAGCGAATTAAGACAAAACAGATTTCGTATGTAGGACAAATACTGCCTTGAAAAGAAACCAAGCAAAACAGCAACAGGATTGCTGCAAATTGTCTTTTCCAAATGGATACTTGAGAAAATGTACCTTGGCCTGTTTGAAATTCTCAAGCATTCGCCTGTACTGTTGTCTGGCCAATCGTGATCTAACCATGGTTTGAACACGTATAACAGCTCTATCCAGAGATTCTTCAGCTTGCATTCTGCCTATCTTCAAGAAATCATCATTGCCATAACCTTCAACAGACACCTCCTCTGCCTGGAAACCCCGTAACCCTTTTCGTCTATGCCTCCATCGCAAAATTGCCTTTTCCAAGACTCCAACAGACCAAACTATTTTGTAGTACTGTTTCCGAGCTTGATGCATTCTGAAGTAAGCCTGTAGAAGAACACTTACTGATTTTTAATACTATTTTGATTGAAGAAAAGAGTGGCAGAAAGCTTATGACAAAAAGGATCAACAAAACAGTGGGGGCATGCAGAGTTTGTTCTTCGTCTCCAATGGAATGTAGGCTCTGTATGTTCGTATTTCAGAATTGTTTGGGGGAGCAAAAGTTTGTATTTCATTAACATTCTCACAAGATCAACGACTGTCTGAGAAAACCAGTATGTACAATGTAGATGACACCAAAATAGGAAAGCCTAAATGCAAACTGGGAAAAACATGTAATGAATTCCAGAAGACTTAGACCTGCTTGGGATGCTGGCCCTGATCCAGGAGAGAATGTGACAAAGGGGGACCGGGTGGGTGCCAGGTCCTTATATGGGGAAAAATACTGGTCAGGTTTTTTATGTATGGCATCTCTTGGAAAGTCACGATGGGCTTATGAAAGGAAAGAGGCGATGATTTTGTCTGAGGCTGAGGAGCCAAAAGTATAGGAAAGTGAGGCTGCCTCTAAACAAGACCAATATTTGATAAAAACTGATACAAAGTGAGCCAGGTACACGGGCCCAGCCAATTGCAACAGAAAACATTAATAGGAAAGGAGGCAGGAATACAGGTACCAAAGCAGTTTCATGAACTCCTAGGAGTACGAGGAAAGAACTGGAGCTAGCCTGTAAAAATTGTTGAGGTAAGTGAAGTCAATAGAGTGACTAAAGCCTCTATTTAGACTGCTTTAGCTTAGAAAGGTATGGGTTTAAGTTCAAGAAGCTAGCTCCTCTGCCCTTGCAAAAGCAAAAGGAACTTGATGGCAAAGCACCTTTATTTCAGACCCATCCTTCTTTATCTTACCTGTATCTTTCATCTAATGTGTAGATTTGCATAAAAGAAAACTACATGCAAAGTTACTGTCAATACTGGTCAAAGTTGCAGCATATTCTACCTCTCTCTTTCTCTCATAAGGAAGTAGTGTGGTCAACTATGCTTTAATATCAGCGAGTGGACTCAGCTGGATAGCTGCATTTACCTTCTTTGATTTTACTCGACTCAAATCACAGACCATCACAGCTCAGCCTAATGTGAGAAAATGGAAGTGAGGTGCACAACGGTCGCTGAACCCCTGTATTCAGAATAAGAGGCTGAAATGAAGTACAAGGGTACAAACCCTAAAACAATAGGGTGTAACCCTAACAGGGCAGTTAAGACACATACAAAAAACTAACTCAAGCACAAACAGTGCTTACGAGGAAAACCCTTAATAAGGAAAAAAGTGCCCCTAACCATATTACTAACCTAACATTGACCATTGCCTTCACATTTCCAACACCACCCTACAGTGACAATGTCCCCATGTACAGGGTACGATCTCAATCACCAAATGGGAACAAGTTTGTGAGAGGGAAAGAATGAGGGAGTGGAACAACGGGGAGAGAGTGAGAGAGGGGAGACACAAAAGATGTGGGTGTGAAGTGTTGAGCCACACCACAAACTCATAGGTTTTATTAGGAGTAGGTTTTTCACCCTATGACTGTCTTAAGACAATCATAGGCGTCATATCTTTAATAAAAGGGTGGCAATGTGCCTTTACCCCAACAACCTCCCACCTAAAGGCCAATGTGCCTAAAGGGGAGAAAAGAATAAAAATTACAGCAATATACAGTTACTGTATACAAGACCATAAAATAAGAATGGTCTCATCCTAATCCCATGATGTGGCGGCAATGTGCAAACCGCTCTGTAGGCAAGCTCTTAGTGAGCAAATCTGCAGGATTATCATCAGTATGCACCTTCACAAGCTCAAGTCGCTTGTCTTCCAATACCTCCCTGATGAAATGGTATTTCACATCTATGTGCTTGGTCTTTTGATGAAAGACCGGGTTCTTTGCCAACATGATAGCACTCTGACTATCACAATGCAAAACTGGCATATCTCCTGTAATGCCCAAATCTCCCACCAGCCGAGTAAGCCATATTGCTTCCTTGCAAGCCTCAGTGGCTGCAACATATTCAGCTTCAGTGGTTGACAGTGCAACGCATTTCTGCAACCGAGACACCCATGATATAGCACCTCCTGCAAATGTGAAAATATAACCCGTAGTAGATTTCCGGTTATCTGCATTCCCTGCATAGTCTGAATCTCTAAAACCATGCACCAATGCATCCTGCCTACCATAGCATATGCACAAGTCTTTCGTACCCTTGAGATACCTCAAGACACCTTTCACTGCTTCCCAGTGCCGCTTACCTGGATTTGCCATATACCTGCTGATGACTCCCACCGCAAAAGCAATATCCGGACGAGTGGCAACCATGGCATACATCAAAGAACCAACTGCAGATGCATACGGAACCTTGGCCATTTCAGCCTTATCATCATCTGATCTGGGGCTGTCCTTACTGCTGAGTTTTAAATGTGGAGGCAACGGGGTACTAATAGACTTCCCCCCTTCCATTTTAAACCTCTGCAGTACTTTGTCAATGTACTCCTTCTGTGACAGAAACAAAAGTCCCTTGGACCTGTCACTAGTAATCTGCATGCCAAGAATATGGTTTGCATCACCCAAGTCTTTCATGTCAAAAGACTTATGCAGTTGTTTCTTCAAAGCACTAATCTCCTGCTGAGATTTACTGGCAATCAGCATGTCATCCACATATAGAATGAGTAGCATCAAACTGCCATCCTTTGCCCGTTTGGTATACAAGCAATGATCGGTCTCACACCTATGATACCCTTGGGACTGCATGAAGGCATCAAACTTCTTGTACCATTCTCTTGGCGCCTGCTTGAGTCCATACAAGCTCCTCTTGAGCTTACACACAAGCTGCTCTTTCCCTTTAACAGCATATCCCTCTGGCTGACTCATATAGATCTCATCATGGAGATCTCCGTGAAGAAAAGCAGTCTTCACATCCATCTGACATAAATCCATGTCCTCACGAGCAACAAGAGCTAACACTGCTCTCAAAGTAGTCATCTTGACTACAGGGGAAAAGATCTCATCAAAGTCAATGCCCTTCTCCTGCTTAAATCCCTTGGCAACCAATATGGCCTTATACCTCGGTAAAGCATTTGAATCCACTTTGACTTTGTAAACCCACTTGCATGGCAAAACCTTTCTGCCTACAGGTAGCTGCACCAAGTCCCATGTATCATTTTGAAGTAGGGAGTCCATTTCAGATTGCATGGCTTTCTCCCACTTCCTTTTCTTTGTTCTTCCCATAGCTTCCTTGAAGCTGGAAGGCTCACCACAATCTGTCAGCATGATAAAATCAGCCACATTATTGGCTCCTGGAACAAACCTGTCAGGAGGCCGTTGTACACGGGTGCTCCTCCTAACAAAATGTTCCGGATTAGGCTGCTGTCTAGCCTGTTCGTCATGCATGACGAGTGGCTGTACCACCATATTTGGCTGTTCTACAGCCCCATTTGTTGGCATATCCAGTGGTGCATCATTGGCAAAATTGTCTGGCTGATTTTCAGCCTGTATACCCTCTTGAACAGGGTTATCTACAGCAGCCTGCTGCTGCATATTGATGGGCATTCTTTGCTGTCCGACATCATCATAAACAACCCTCCTGTATTCCACAGTTGCACAGGTTCTTTGTGTACACTATCCTCTTTAAAGATGACATCATTGCTGCGTATAATCTTCCGTTTGACGGGATCCCATAGCCTGTACCCCATTTCACCTTCGTCACCATAACCCATAAACATGCATCTGGAAGACTTTGGCTCCAGTTTGGTGCGCAGTTCTTTGCGTATATGAGCAAAGCACTCGCAGCCAAACACACGTAAGTGCTTATATGAAGGTGGCTTGCCAGAGCACACCTCCTCTGGCACTTTCAACTCCAAAGCCTTGTTCGGCGACCTGTTAATTATGTGAACTGCTGTTTGAACGGCTTCTGCCCAAAAGCCATGGGGCAATGCAGCATAAGACAACATACATCGAACCTTTTCCTGAATAGTTCGATTCATCCGCTCACTCACACCATTTTGAGATGCATTATGAGGGGCTGTGAGTTCCTGTTTAATGCCCTTAGCTTCGCAAAACTGTACAAAAGCATGTGACACATACTCACCCCCATTATCGGATCTGAGGCATTTCAGCCTGCGACCTGTCCGATTCTCAACCCGAGCGACAAACTTCTTGAAAGCATCTAAGGCATCGCTTTTATGCTTCAAGAAATAGACCCACACTCTGCGTGTGGCATCATCAATAAAAGTAATGAAATACTTTGCACCCCCTAGTGATAGCTGTGGCATCTCACACAAATCAGTGTGCACTAGATCAAGCGGTGCTTTATTTTGGGGAGTTCTCCTCTTATGAGGAGTCATAGAATGCTTGCCAAATATGCAATGATCACAAGTAGGCAAATCTGAAAATGAAAGAGACCGCAGATAACCCAAGCGTGACAGTTCTTGCATTCCTTTAACGGACATGTGTCCCAACCGGCTATGCCACAATGAAACCTTTGGCAGCTCGGTTATGGCAACAACATGATTACCTACACTGGAAACATAAAGAGGGTACAAGGTATCACTCTTATAACCCTCAGCCACTACAACCTCGCCATCAGTAATCACCCATTTGGAATCCCCAAATGTGGTGTGGTAACCACTGTCATCCAACAAGCCAGTGCTAATCAGATTTTTCTTGATTTGCGGCACATGGCGAACACCATCAAGCATAAATACGCGTCCATCAGGGAATACTATCTGTATACTGCCAATCCCTGCAATCTGACATGCATAGTTGTTCCCAAGGTGAACAACTCCATGAGTACCTGTGTAGGAAGTAAACCACTCCCTATGAGGAGTAACATGAAAAGAAGCACCTGAATCCAAGAGCCAGGTGTGCATGTCATGGCCATCAATAACCAATGTATGTGCAATTACAGCAGAAGAGCATAAAACATCATGCCTGTCACTTTCACTGTCTTCTGCTGCAACATTCACTGCATCCAAGTCATCTGCCTTGGCCTTGCCTTTGCCTTTGCTTCCACTGCCTGCATCCTTTGCCTCAGCCTTCTTGGCTTTCTGATCCCGTATAAACTTGAAGCACTTAGACTTCACATGTCCCTTCTTGCCACAGTAAAAGCATTCAATATCCTTTTTGCCACGGGACTGACTGCGGGATTTGGACTTGCTAGCAGATCTCCCCTTCTGCTGAGTCCTACCTCTCTCCTGTACCTGCAAAGCATTTGAAGACTTGCTGCCCGCATTATTCTTCCTGCTCATCTCCTCCATAAGGAGAGAGCTCTCTACATCAGCATACATAAGAGTGACATTTGAATTAGACAGGGTGGTCTTGAAAGTGTCCCAACGCTCAAGGAGGGTACACAACAAGAAAGTAGCCTTCAACTCCTCATCAAGGTTCAGTCCCTGTGCAATCAGCTGTGTAAAGATGGCATTGAACTCACTCAAGTGTGAGGTCATAGCTGTACCTTCCTTCATGCGAAGATCAAGCAGCTTCTTCAACCAATAAACCTTACTGGCTGAACTCTTTTGGGCATACAACTCTGCTAGCCTTTGCCATAGGCCATAAGAGGTCTTTTCAGCCTGAACATTGAACACAAGAGAATCACTGAGAGTAAGCATGATAGCAGCCCTAGCGGACAAATCTAGCTCCTCCCACTCATCATCTGACATCCCAGATGGCTTGACACCCTTCACCCTTATGGGCTTAGAAATCTTCTTTAGCAGAAGTACATTCAAACACTGTTCTGCCCATAATGCATAATTGTGTGCCCCTTCCAATTTCTTTTTATTCAGAATTGATGATTCACTTCCCCCTGATGCCATATCAGATAAGGAAAGTACCTGACTCCCTGTAAGTCAAAAAATGACTAAATAAAATTCTGATTTCTCAGAAAAACCTGCTCTATCAAGAGCCAGGAGCACTCACAATAGTGCTGTTTTTACTGTCAAAAAAAAATCTGCAGCAAAACAGAAGATTTTCCCTCCAATTACTATACCTTCTGACACACTTTACCGTGCTCAAATAGGCATAAAACAGTTACTGTACCTTCTGACACACTTTACCGTGCTCAAAACCTGCTCTATCAAGAGCCAGGAGCACTCACAATAGTGCTGTTTTTACTGTCCAAAAAAAATCTGCAGCAAAACAGAAGATTTTCCCTCCAGTTACTGTACCTTCTGACACGCTTTACCGTGCTCAAATAGGCATAAAACAGTAATTTCAGAATGCTGCAGCTGTTCCACAAGTGCTTTATCAGTGCATCATCAGCTGACGAAGCACAAAACACTGCTGTCCTGGACACTTCTCCCACCTCAAATGAGGTATTGCACTGATTTTATATGCATAAACCACTTATCATGCACTGTTTTGTTCACTGAAAAGAGGCTCCAGACACTTCAGCCTGTCACAAGCCTGCAACAGAGAATGGGACAAATCCCAAGCAATCACCCTTCTGCCAAGGGGATAAAAGACATCTGAGGGTCTCAAACAGTAACTCAGGTGCTCACAAGCAAAATCTGGGCAAAAGCCCCTTGATTTGACACCTGTACCAAGTGAAAAACACCTCAACACGGAGGTAGCATACAAAATACAGCACTCTCCTGGTACTTTCACCTGACAATGTGATGCATACACGGCCCTGTGTACACAGTAACAACACAGATCCCAACGTACAAACACTGAAGAGGAAATCTTTTGAGCACTGTCAACGATGGACAGTTAGGGACCGAGTAAACTCGATGCGCCCTGGCCAAGCGTGGCTCAACTGAGATTTTTCAAAGTGTCGTACACAGAATGTGACCTGCAAGAAATGTCACTGAATACACTGCGGAAACAAGACCAATGTGGGCACCCTGGCTCCACACTGCCTCAAGGCATACATTGCATAAACTTCGTGCTGCTGCCCGCGCGCGCTGCCTGCTCTACCCGCTGCGCTGCCTGCGCGCTGCCCCACTGTGAGCTCGCTGCTGAGGGCACGAGGCCCGAGGGGATAGGGAGGGATAGAGGGAGAGGTAGACAGGAGTGGAGAGGGAGAGGGAGAGGGAGAGGGAGAGGTGAAGGCTCTGATACCAGTTGAGAGGGAAAGAATGAGGGAGTGGAACAACGGGGAGAGAGTGAGAGAGGGGAGACACAAAAGATGTGGGTGTGAAGTGTTGAGCCACACCACAAACTCATAGGTTTTATTAGGATTAGGTTTTTCACCCTATGACTGTCTTAAGACAGTCATAGGTGTCATATCTTTAATAAAAGGGTGGCAATGTGCCTTTACCCCAACAGTTTGAAGCTGCAGAAAGACTCAAACTTTACTTGAGTTAGTGCCTTGGTGATGAAGGCACATGGTGGAGAGAGAGAGAGAGAGAGAGAGAGAGAGAGAGAGGGTAGGCTAGGGAGAGAGAGAATGATACTCAAATAAAGACATAATGGAAGGGAAATGAAATAGCAAGAACAATGAACCAAAAGGAACTCACATGACCAAAAGGCTTGATACTTGATTGATGTGACAAGTGATGAGTACAGCTCTCTTATAGAGTGCACACACAAAAGATACCACTATGTATATGGGATAATGACACGTGGCATCCATAGGACACTCTAAACTAAAACACACACAAAACACTCACTTTGACTTCATGTTCCAACACCCCTCCATGAAGGAAATGTGAGGGACTACTGGAATGGAACCAAAAATAGAACATGACAATGATGGAGTCTAGTGCTCTGTGCAATGTCAGAACTAGACATGGCTCCCATGCTAACTCAGAGGCTGAAGTCTGAGCATGGTTCAGAGGTCGGACTGAGCACTCTCATGGCTTTACGTCCCAACCATGACTCAAAGGCTCATGTCTCAGCATGAATGCATGACCAACTCAAAGGTCTAGGGGACCAATTCATCAACATCCTGGAACTCGGCCAGGCCTGATAAAAAGACACATCAAAGACAATACATGGCTCCCACAGTACATCCCCTCCTCGCTCCAGGGACTAATGAGGGACATGGAGCCATACACGACGAATATATAATCAATACATCATTTTCGGAGGACTATCCAAGGCAGAGAACCTTTATTGACTCAACATACATAACTTATTTGCATTTATTCAGGGGGACATCCAAGGCAGAGTACCCTTAGGCACTCGCACAATAAAAAATGTAGATCTCTCGGAATGAGAGATGTTCCCCGAACACAAGTGTGCACATCCCTCGTATCAATTATGTGTTGATGAAGATCATGGCGAGAATGTCTCTGAAGATATGTCGATGTCGGCCATGGGAGCAGCTACTCACCAAGGACAATCAGCCCCATGACTCTCAAAACTGGAGATGTTGAATTACCAAGGTCAGGTTGGAAACTTCAAATTTGGGCAATTATGCCCAAGAGGGACAAATTTCCGAAATGAATGTACAATATAGTGATGAAATTACAAATTTTTTATGAAATCCCCAAATGTCTACATGCACGAGACTTCAATACATCTCAAGGAATGCAAAAAGCACAAAAGCCCTAAATTTTGAAAATTAGGGCTCAAACTATTTTGGGGCTTTTTAAAATCTCTTGTATCAGAGTGTTCCTACAGCACTCAAGAACCCTCAGGGCTTGATATCACCAAACAAATTTGAAAATCACAGCAGAAATTGCAGATGGCTTTTTTTATGGTTTCAGAGACTGTAGGGCAGGAAATCGGTCTATGGGCAAGGCCGGCTGTTTCTAGACGCATGTAAGGATGAATGGTGGCTGAATCTGGGCAGGTCATGAGAGCTTCTGATCACAAAGAGCTTCATGAGCACGCAGATCACGAAGAGCTTCTGATCTCGCGACTGACTGGCAGCTAGAAGCTGTTCGACGCTGCAACTGCTCATTGTGGGAGCTGGGTGTGGAGCTTCAGGAAGTCTAACTGATCATGAACAGTGGATTGGAGGCGACGGGCAGCAGTAAGTAGCTCATTGACTACGTCTGATGCATCATTCCCACACTTGAATGCCGTTTGAAAACAGCTCGTCAATCTCTGGACATCTTCTCCACTCCTTGTTGGTCCATAGCAAATCGTTGCTTCACCAAGTTGCTAGTTGTGCCTTGCTACAGTAAAGGAGATCACTATGATGGCGACCTGAACACCTACGCCACTAGGACCACGGATTCTTCCTTAACGAACACGACCTCCAACATGATCTTATCGGCTCCTCAAAGATGTGCATGACAGAAAGAGAAAATGCCTTCTCCTCCAAAATGACGGGCAGCAGATGGAGAAAGAACTGCGTGGACAACAGCTTCAAAATTTGGTGTAGAGGCTAAGAAGAAGGGAAGAAATGAAGGAAGGAGGGATGGCTAGGAACATGGCGAGGCTCTGATACCACATGAAGACACATGGTGGACAAGGAGAGAGAGAGAGGGTAGGCTAGGGGGAGAGATAATGATACTCAAATTAAGACATAATGGAATGGAAATGAAATAGCAAGAACAATGAACCAAAAGGAACTGACATGACCAAAGGCTTGATACTTGATTGATGTGACAAGTGACAAGTACAGCTCTCTCATAGTTCACACAAACATATAAGATACCACTCTGTATATGGGATAATGACACGTGGCATCCATAGGACACTGTAGACTAAAACACACATAAAACACTCACTTTGACTTCATGTTCCAACATGTGAATGGATCGGTCGCATTCTAGGCTGATCTCTCCTGCATGTAACCGCTCTATGACATAATGATAGTGAATTCCTAGTAGCTGTTGATTGTTTCTTACTCAACCATCAACTGCATGAATGTCCCAAAAAGAAACAGTTTCCATTGCTTGACTATTGTGTCATAATCAATAGTCCAATCCAAGTCACTCTAAGCAGCAAAACATCAATCCCAAAAACTGTGTGTCTCACAAGTAGCGAACAACGACGTTGGTCACTAGAATCTTAAACACGGCATGTCTACGGATTCCATCACATCCACACGGCGATTCAACACGCTCTTATTGAGAAACCGCTTGATAGCCTGCCAATGTAGTGTCCTTATTGAAAAGTCACTACTACCAGGCCCGTATTTTCGACAATGACATACCAAAAACAACGCTTAAGATAGAGCGAGCTTATTATGAGTTCGTAGCTATGCCATTTGGTCTTGAGAATGCACTGCCATCGTTCAACAAAATGATGTCGCAGGTATTTGTTCAATACATTGGAGTGCGTTTATTTTCTCTCTTGATGATATCCTCATTTTTCAGCTACAACGGAGAAACATTTAAAGGATGTACGGAATGCCCTTCAGTTATTGCGCGACAATCAGCTCTACTTAAATGGAAAAAGAGTAAATTTAGCTGATAGAGATTTGATATCTTGGCTATATCAAAAGTGCAGATGGTGTTCGCTTGGACCCCGAAAAGGTTCAAGCCATCACAAGTTGGGCTATCCCCACGATGGCTCAAGAGATCCCCTATTTTGTTGGGCTTTGCTAGGCCTATTGTTCTCACATGGACATATTCTCAAAACATGCAACACATTTAATAGATTTATCGAAAGGGAGAAAAACACTCCCCAAAAAGATATTGGTCACCAATGCATCTTTACAAGCCTTCCGCGACTTACAATGGTTGGCTACCACAGCTCCAATCACGAAGCTAGCGTCATGGAATGATCTTTTCTTGGTTATCACAGATGCAAGTAATGTGGCCATCGGGACAATATTACAGTAGGAAGGCATACCCGTGGCTTACTACAATCGGAAGTTGAATGACATTATTCCATGTATGACAAAGAATTGCTTGGAGTTATTCGGGTGCTTGTACCTTGTAAACAGATAGCAAGCGTAGACGATGTAGCATGCTTGTTTATCCATCATTCGTATCTCATTGGAGGGTCGCCACAGACCATTACATCATATAAGAATTCCAAGTTTCTCTCTCATTTTTGGAGGGCCATGTTTGATTGTCCAACGCTTTTCATCCACAGACAAACGGACAAGTAGAAATCTACAATCAGTTTTGGTGTTCGAAATGCTTAAAGCGTATTGTCATGATACACAGTCGAAGTGTGAGCATTATCTTCCTCTAGTGTAGGACATTCTTAATGACACTCATTCATCAAGCATTGGTTGTATACCATACGAAGCAGCTTTCAGCAAGAGGTTTATATTACTCCTCACCAGGATGATTCTCCATCTCTCGAAGCCAATAAGACGACAACAGAGACTATGGCATAGATTACGGAGTAAGTCGAAGAACGTCTAGCCAAAGCACAAGCAATATATACGCACAAAGAAAACAAGCCCCGAGGAGATGACACATCCAAGGGGGATGAATGGGTTTATTTATGAATTATCAAGAAAAGGTCAAAACAAGTGAACAAGCGATGCCCCAAGCTCTCCTTCAGGAGCTTTGGACCCTTCCCTATCATTAAAAAGATCATCGTCCCCTCCATGAACTTACGGCTACCAGAAAGTTAGACTATACACAATGTCTTTCACGTATTGTGGCAGAAGCCATACATCAAACCAACACTCACCGACATCTCAGCGGAGCCACAGTGCGCAGTGATCGATGATGCATAAATTCTAGAGCCAAAACAAATTCTTCTACATATGTGGAAGCATAGGTCGGGACGATGCATCCAGGAGTTCTACACACAAGATCAAGGAACCTATTAGGCGGTATGGTTAGACAAAAGTTTTTTTCAAGAGTTTTCCAGGGTTTTGGCAGACTACTTGAAAACGATGCAATTACTGCCAAGTTATAGAGGGGGGAATGTCACATGCACCCTTGCACTTTGGTGCATTGTCACACATTGGCTTTAATATTAGATCTTTCTATAGCTAATTTAGATGTAGGTCATGATCTCCATAGCAGCATGAAATGTTGTTTCGCTCAGGCGAAACAAAAACAAAAACAATAGGGAAACGGAGACGAGCGAAACGACATGGTGTGGAGGCTCAAGGGAGAGCCAACATAACAAAACCCTAGAGCTAACTTCCCTAACTAGACTACGTGTCCTAACTGACCTAGATGGTACATAAACTAACTATACCAATAGTCCTAACTGACTATAACTAGGCCTACAAGGCTCATACCAAGGTATAAGTAGCATCTATGGATAGCCCATGAGATAGCCTATAAACCCCCCTCCATGGTATGGACTGAAGTATCCTGGACATAGCTCTGGATACCTAAATATCTAGTGTCATGGTTGCACATGTTCGTCCCGTAGGATATAACAACCTATGACTATATAGAGTACAACAAATCAAGTTACAAAAGGTACTAAGTTTAAAGCTTGCCGAAAAGCCTCAAACTTAGGTCGAGGTAGAGCCTTCGTAAAAAGATCTGCCAAGTTGTCTTCAGTGGGAACATAAGACAACTCAATATCACCTGCTGATAGTCGCTCTCTGATATATTGATAGTGAACCTCAATGTGCTTTGTGCGAGCATGGAAAACTGGATTCCGTGCGACAGCCAAAGCACTCTGACTATCAGTGAAGATGGCCGTAGGAGCAGTCTAACATGCACAAAGATCTGCAAGTAGCTTCCGAAGCCAAACACACTCCACTGTAGCTGTAAAGGACGCTCTGTACTCAGCTTCACAGCTAGAAGTAGCAACTGTACTCTGCTTCTTGCTGAACCAAGAAACACATGAAGTACCAAGCATAAAACAATTGCCACTATGTGACACACGAGTGTCAGAACAAGTAGCTCAATCACTATCAATGAATCCATGCATGACAAGTGAAGTATCAGCCCCATAAAGAAGGCCTAAATGCTGAGTGCCTTTAAGATATCTGAAAACACGCTTCACGGCATGCCAATGGTGCATAGATGGACTGTGCATATATCTGCTCAACTGTGAGATAGCATACTGTAGATCAGGTCTCGTATGGCATAGGTAAATCAAACAACCAACTGCCTGTTGATAGAGAGTGACATCACATGTACTACTGCCATCCTTAGAAGAGAAGTGAAATCCAGTCTCTAATGGTGTGGATACTGGCTTGCAATCCTCAAACTGAAAACGCTGCAAAAGCTGTCCAATGTTCTTGGATTGTGACATCAAAATGCCCCCCTCACTACTAGCAAATTGGATGCCCAGATAGTAGTGCAGAAGATCAAGATCAAACATAGCAAATGTCTGCTGCAAATCAAGTTTAAAATCTGCAATTTTCTGAGCATGGGTCCCAGTCACAAGCATGTCATCCACATAAAGAACTAAAATCAGCAAATCTGTCCCACGCTTACGGATGTAAAGGATAGCCTCTGTAGGGCTGTTTTGAAAGCCAAGTGTAGGCAAATGAGAATGAATTCTCGAATACCAAGCCCGAGGGGCTTGCTTTAATCCATAAAGAGCCTTTTTCAAGCGGTATACCTTGCTTTCAGAACCTTCAACCTCAAAGCCAGGAAATTGGGAAACATAGACCTCTTCCTCTGCAAATGCCCATGAAGGAAAGCTGTCTTAATATCAAGCTGATCTATCTGCCAATGAAAGTGGGAAGCAAAGGCAATAAAATTGCAAATGGTAGTGATCTTCGATGTGGGAGCAAAACTCTCCTCAAAGTCAATGCCATGCTCCTGAGCATAGCCCTTAGCAACAAGACGGGCTTCATAACGGTCCATTGAACCATCAGCTTTCCATTTGATTTTGTAAACCCACTTAGTTCCAATGGCATTCTTGCCATGAGGCAAATCACACAACTCCCAAGTGCTATTCTCATGGATAGAATCCAATTCAGCTTGCATGGCCTTCATCCAACAATCATTCTGAAAGGCATCTTGATGACATAATGGCTCTTCATTGCATGCTGTAGCAACCAAAGCATAAGCAACAAAACTAGCATGCTCTTTCCGGACAGCTGCTCTCGTACAGACTCGCAGAGGAGTGTCTTGTTTGCTGTCTTTTAATGTGTCAAGGAGCCAACGGGGTACCTTTTTAGACTCCTGAATTTTTGCTCTTTCCTGGTCAAGAGCCCTGTGAATGATCAGCATGGGAATGAGAGGGTTTTCCAGCTAAAACCTTCCCTTAACCTTTTTGTTTGTGATGGGCAACAAATGCTTGATCACTAGCCATAGTAGCATTGCGATTCACACGACTTTGCTCCTCCTGAAAAAGAAGAGCAACAAGCTGGTCAAATGAGAAATGATAGGCATCACCCCCTGCAACCAACCTCAAGGTAGTATCAAAGCCTTGATATGAATCAAGCAACACATCAAGGGTATTAGAAACAAGCTGAGAATTAGGCATAATCTCATCAATGTTGGCCAACTGCTCTTTCAAATCCTTCACATTAGTGAGATAGGCATCCATGTTACCATCCTCATCAAGCTTTAAATCTTTCAACTGCTTGCGGAGATAAGCAACCCTCGCCTCATTCCGCACCGGATACAAAGATGCAAGCTGATCCCATGCTTGCTTAGCTGTCTTGCAAGATTGAATATGAGGGATAACAACCCGTTTCGCTGAAAGAGCAATCAAGGCATGTGCTTTGACATCACGACCATCCCACTGTATTTGCTCCTGTGAAGGAGGCAAAGCACCTGGAGCAGGAGGAGCAAGTGTCCCAGCTGTAGCATTAGAACCATCACCTGAAGAAGCAGAGGCTATAGGTGTAGCACCAGAAGTCACAATGCGTGTAGGCCTGGCCTCAGAACCTGAAACAATATGCCATAGATTCTTGGTGGCACCAAAACATGTCCCATCATGTCCAAATGAGGAGGAAAGGGCTCAAAGAGAAGTCTCCGGATCAATTCAGCACACTCCAAATGCCTCCAAACGCTGGCACGCAGCTCAAGGCAGCTCCAAAATGCTGGCACGCAGTTAGAGGCAGCTCCAAAATGCTGAGAAAGCTTCAATCTAGCTGGCACGCACCCCGAGGGAGCTCCGTACTGCAATTAATGCTTGCAGATGAAGTCCGTACTGCAATAAATGCAGCTGACATGTCTGTACACATGCCGTATAGTTTTAAATGCAGGCGCAGCAGATCCGTACAGCTTTAAATGCAGACGCAGCAGGTCCGTACAGCCTGTACGTGCTCTGTACTGCATTAAATGCAGTTCTGACAGCTCCGTACAGTTGTACGGATTCACACATGTGAAGAAAAACAGCAGGAAAATGCTCTGAATGTGCGTCCCTTCGCGGTAACTGCTCCAAAATGCAATCTTTGTGCATCAGAATGAGATCTTTCGTCACAGAAGTGCTTGGAAAGGTCTCAAACACTCATGGGAGTCTGAAAACCAGCAAGACCAGCAGGAATGAGGGCTCCAGAGGCTGCCAAACAGCTTGGGAAAACTGTCAATGGCTGAGGGAATGGATTCTTGACCTGCTCTGATACCACTGTTGGGTGCTGGAAGCAATGGAAGCACAAAGGAGAAAAATGAGATGCTGTAATAGATTGCTGCAAATCTGAAGTGTGGAGGCTCAAGGGAGAGCCAACATAACAAAACCCTAGGGCTAACTGCCCTAACTGGACTAAGTGTCCTAACTGACCTAGATGGTACATAAACTAACTGTACCAATAGTCCTAACTGACTATACTAGGCCTACAAGGCTCATACCAAGGTATAAGTGGCATCTATGGATAGCCCATGAGATAGCCTACAAGTATAAGTAGCATCTATGGACAGCCCATGAGATAGCCTACACTTCCTACGAAGCATAAGTTGTACATGGACCACTATCTTCATGTTACAGAAAAGGCTTCATTCAAAGATCAAGATAACTTGTCAAATGCATCAAGGATTGCTTGGATTCAGCTCAAAGTTTTGTTAGAATTACATATATAATTCAGCAGTGACCAATGTAATTTAATAAGCTAGTTAGAGGCACTTTTCCCTCTTTAAGAGGTTTTTTCCCCTAACCGCAGTTAGTCCACTAACTATGGTTAGCGACTACTAAGGTTTTGTCACTAGGACAAAACCTTATCTCACTCCTTCAGTTGTATCTCTTAAACTCTTCTATTGCAACTAAGCTCTCAAGCTTTCAAGCTCTCAGCTCACTCTCTTGCTCTCTCTCCACTCACACTCACATTTGGTATCAGAGCAGATCGTGCTCTTGGACCTGCTCCCTGCTCCCGGACTCTAGCTCCCGCAAGCTCCCTTTGCTGGCCGTACCTTCTGTCTGCTGCAGTCTCGTCATCCCATACAGTTCCGTACATTCCGTACAAGTCCGTACGGCCTTGCTACTCCAGCACGTACTACACATGCGCTGATCGTCCGTACTTGCTCATACCTACCGTACCTGATGCTTTCGTACCTACCGTACCTACCCGTACCTGCTCATACCTATAGTCTCATCGTCCGTACCTACCATATATGCTCGTACCTTCGTCAACTGCAGATCTACCATACCTACTCGTACCTGCTGCTTTTGTACTGTGCGACCGTACGACTGTACAGCTTGTCGCCGTACAGGCTTCAGCCCCGTACGTACCTGCGCCATACTAACTGCTCCGTAGATCTGCTTGCCCGTACATCCGTACCTGCTCGTCCGCACATGTGGCACCAACCTACATCGACCATACAGTACGGTCATCCATACTCGTGCATTCACCGTACCAGCAGATCTGGTGGTATTTTTGCAGACATTTGCAGTCTTTTGCAGTCATTTGGGTATTTTCGGGTTTGTAGTTGCTTGTGAAGCAGACATTGCAGGCAGATTTAGAGGTTTAGCCCAAAAATTTGGGGCTTTCTGTTGAAATTGCAAAATTTGGGGCTTTCTGTGCTTTTGCCCCTTTCTGGTTGCAATTTCAAGCTCGAAATTTGAGGCTTTCAGTTTTGCAATACAATTTCTTGCAGAAATTTGGGGATTTTGTGATTACACTGCAATTTCGCAGTGAAATTTGGGGCTTTTGGAGACAGAGCGCAATTTTTACAACATTTGGGGCTTTTGGTCAATTTGCCTCTTTCTGGTTGCAAATTTGAGGCTTTTGTGTTGGGAGAGCAATTTTGGAGATTAAAGTTCACACTGCCTTTCTGTAAGTGTTTTGCAGCACTTTTGGCAGATTTTGGGAGAGTTTTGATGCTTTCACAGATTTCTGACAGAGAAATTGCAGAAATCTGAGTTGCATTTTCAGCCAGTGCTTGGCTGTGTTTTTTGGGAGTTGTGCATTTCATTCCTAGTAAGGAAATTCAGTTTTGTATCTGCTAAAATCTCTTTCTCAGATATGGCCCAGGAAAATCAGAATGATTTCCAGTTCGGTGGTCTTTCACAGGAAGACAAGTTGGATGGTACCAACTACTCCCTCTCGAGTTTTATGGTACGCAATATTCTGATTTCTCGCAATTTACGGGATTATGTGAATGGGGGTGAGATCCGACCAGCAGGTATGGCACCTAATACCCCTCCCCAGCAAGGAGGTGGAAGAGGTCGTGCACAGGGTGCAGTTGCAGGACAGGTTGCTGGTGCAGCTGTAGCCACCACTCCAGAACAAAAGAGATGGGATTCAAGGGATGCCTTAGCTTTGTCATGCATCTCTCTTTGAGTGAAAAGATTTATCATTCCGCATATCCGGTCGTGTAAGACCTCGAAGGCAGCGTGGGATATCTTAGAAAGCATGTATGCAGCCCAGAATGATGCAAGCGTAGAGTTAAGTCATACACATATGGAAGAGGGTGACTCCATGTCAGTCCACCTCACAAAGCTACAGGATCTCAGAGAGCAATTATTGAACATTGATGAGATTATTCCTAATTCAGAGATGATTACCACCACTCTGAATTCTCTTCCTGAGACTTATCTCAGCTTTCATACCTCGCCGAACTTATCATTGAGGGCGTGTGCAAATCCTCTCACTTTATATGAGTTGATAGGACTTCTGCTTCAGGAAGAGCAGACCATGAAAAACTTGGCTTCACGTGCAGGTGAACAAGCTATGCTCTCAAAGTTCAAGTCAAAAACAAAGGGACAGTCAAAGACATCAGTAAATCAGCCTTCCAATGGGTCAGGACAGCCTTCACAAAAGGCTAAGAATGATGCAAGTAAGCCCAAGAAGAAGGGTTTTTGTCATTACTGCAAAAAGCCAGGTCATCACATTGCAAAATGCAGGAAAAGGCTTGCAAAAGAGAAGAAAAACAGCTCCGGTATGGCTGTTTCAGATTCAGCTCCTCATGCATCTAACAGTGGTGATGCTGCAGCCAACTTTGTTGGACAGGATTATGCCTTTTTATCTTGCATTTCAGATTCTACGCTGGCTGCTCCAGATGCTCGGGATAGTACAGCCACTTGCAATGATGATACATATGCCTTTTTGACTTCCAGTTATGATCCTTCCACGGATGCATCAGCTTTCATTGTCAATGAAACATTGAATACTTGGTATTTTGACAACGGTGCCTCCAAGCATATCACTTCTAGGAAATGTCTCTTCACTTCCTTGCATCCACCTCCCGTTCGTAAGAAAGTCACCTGTGCCAACAACTCGTCATATTCTGTACGTGGTACAGGAGAAGTTGAGCTTACCGCCATTGATGGCTCAGTTTTCAGACTTTCAGATGTCTTGTATGTGGTATCACCAAGAATCTCCTTTCAGTGTCCACTCTTAAGAGGGCTGGATTTCAGGTCATCTTTGAGGATGACAAATGTGCTGTCCGAGACAGAGAAAATGATTATGCCTTGAGATTATCTGGTACTCTGCTGCATGGGCTTTTTCAGCTTCATCTTTTTAAGAAAAGAGCAGCCCATGCTCTTGCAGTTTCTACTCCTACTGCTGCCATGCAGAATGCAAAATTATGGCATGCCAGATATGGCCAAATGCATTACAACAGCTTGATGACACTTCAGATGCACTCTATGGTTGATGAATTGCCACCTGTTGAGATACCTCCTCCACATGCCTGTGAAGGGTGCATTTTAGGCAAGATGCACATATTCCCCTTCAAAAAGGATGGTTCAGTTAAAGCTGTCCGAAAATTACAGCTTATACACATTGATGCCTGTGGTCCCATGAGGACTTCATCATTGGGTGGTCATCTCTACTTTGTTACTTTTATTGATGATTACTCCAATTTCACTTGGGTCTTTGGGCTGAAGCGCAAATCAGAAGTGTTCACGGTGTTTAAACACTTTTCAGCCATGGTTGAAAATGAATCTAGACTCAAGATACAGAAATTGCGCACAGATAGAGGTGGGGAATACTTGTTCGCAGATTTTGATGCTTTTCTGAAAGGCAAGGGTATTGTGCATCAGCTCACAGTGAGACTGACCCCTCAGCAAAATGGCAAAGCTAAGAGGAAAAATAGAACTCTTATGGAGATGGACAGATGTATGCTGAAAAGCAAACACATGCCTCACAGATTCTCACTTGAAGGACTAATGTGTGCCAACTACATTTTAAATCGGTCTCGCACTAAGGCTTTGAAAACAAAAACTCCCTATGAAGTCTGGAATGGGAGAAAGCCTTCAGTGGATCATTTCCGTGTCTTTGGATGCCTTGCATATGCTCATGTGCCAGTTGAATTTCGGCATAAGTTGTCAGATAAGGCAATTAAGTGCATATTTGTTGGGTACAGTGCAGAAAGCAAGGGGTACCGTCTCTACAATCTTGCTACACGCAAGATCATTGTCACTAGAGATGTGATATTTGCAAAAAATTCAGCTCACACTCAGGCTGAATTTCATATGCCTTCTTCTTCAGAGGATGTTTTTGAGGGGTTGCTACCCATTGCCTTGGGTTCCCCTGCTGATATTTCTGATGCAAATCAGAATTTACAGCCACCTTCCAATGCTCCAGTTCAGCCACACGATGTCTTGCCATCTCCACATGCAGTGGAACAGGTGGTTCAGCAAGAAATTGCAGACATACATGCAGCAAAAACAGTCCCAAACTGGCTGTTACAGACTCTCAGGGAGAGTAAGATTGGTGCTCCATTACCTGGCAGGACTCGCAGTGCAGTAAGGCACATGGAAGGTGCTAATTGAGTGGAATCAGCATATGTAGGTACTCTTCTCGATGAGGAGGAGCCTGCAACATTCGAAGAAGCAAAGGACAATGTGCATTGGATGAATGCAATGCACGATGAATTCCAGTCCAATCAGAAAAATTAGACTTGGGATGTCGTAGATTTGCCAGCCACCAGGTAAACATGCCATTGGCACACGATGGGTTTTCAAGGTGAAACGGAAGCCAGATGGCTCCATTGACAAATACAAGGCAAGGTTGGTTGCCAAAGGCTATGCTCAGAAACAGGGCATAGATTATGAGGAGACTTTTGCTCCTACATCCCGGATGACGACCATCCGATCTGTTATTGCAATGGCCGCACATTTTGAGAGGAATGTTCATCAGTTGGACATTAAAATAGCCTTCCTAAATGGAGACTTCTTGGAAGAGGTTTATGTCAAACAACCTCCACGCCTTGAAATTTCAGACAATGCACTTCAAGTATGCAAGCTAAATAAAGCTTTGTATGGGCTGAAACAAGCCCCTCGTGCATGGTATGCCAAGATTCATGCCTTTTTGACCAACAAGGGACTGCACAATAGTCCTACTGAGAGCACCCTCTACATCAAGAAGGATGGGGGGGAAATTTTAGTCATCATTCTTTATGTCGATGACTTACTACTCACAGGGTCCAATGAAGATAATATTGCAGATTTCAAAGATGATTTGCAAACCAACTTTGACATGTCAGATTTGGGGCTGCTTCACTTTTATTTGGGGATCCAGTTCTCTCAAGAGAGACGTGGCACTGTTATGTCTCAGTCCAAGTATGTGCAGAAACTCTTGGACAGATTTAACATGAATGATTGTAAGCCCATAGCCACTCCCATGGAGCCGGGGCTGAAACTCACAATGCATGATGCAGGAGAATCAGTTGATGCCACATTTTACAGTCAGGCTGTTGGATGCCTCATTTATCTCTGCAACACTAGACCTGATACTCATTGGCAGGCAGTTAAGCGCATCTTCCATTATTTGCAGGGCACGAAGTGTTTTGGCTTGTTATTTCCCAGGGGGGTGACTTGCAGATGCATGCCTACAGTGATTCAGATTGGGCTGGTGATTATGACACTAGGCAGTCCACTAGTGGCAATTGTTTCTTTTTGGGTAAAGCTTGCATTTCCTGGCTGAGCAAGAAACAATCTACAGTGGCTACCTCATCATGTGAAGCTGTGTACAGGGCAGCTTTCACAGCAACAATTGAATGTGTCTGGCTGCGTCGTCTATTTGCTGATCTTCATCTGTCATTGGAGGGTCCTTCTCCAATTCTCACTGATAGTCAGAGTGCCATTGCAATGGCAAAGAATCCAGTGTTTCATGCTTGCACGAAACACATTGAGGTTCACTATCACTACATCAGAGAGAAGTTGCATGCAGGAGAGATCAGTATGATCTTTGTGTCCACACATGACAATGTTGCAGATATTTTCACCAAAGCACTTCCACGTGAAAAGTTTGAGGCATTTCGCAGTGCCCTGAACTTATATCCGTTTGGTGATTAATCATCCTTGTACATGACATTGGCACTGCAGGGGGGTGTTAGAATTATAGATATAATTCAGCAGTGACCAATGTAATTTAATAAGCTAGTTAGGGGCACTTTTCCCTCTTTAAGAGGTTTTTCCCCCTAACCACAGTTAGTCCACTAACTATGGTTAGTGACTACTAAGGTTGTCACTAGGACAAAACCTTATCTCACTCCTTCAGTTGTATCTCTTACACTCTTCTATTGCAACTAAGCTCTCAAGCTTTCAAGCTCTCAGCTCACTCTCTTACTCACAAGTTTCATGGCATAGAATAGGGCCCGGGCCCCCCAATCGTTGTTTTGGTTTCATTAATTATAGAGTGATGAGTTGCACGGGCGGGGGGACGGTCCAATGCTTGATTAACATAGGCTCAAAGATAGAATTAATTTTTAAAGGGGGACGTACCACGGAAGCTTCAAGCTTCTTCTAGAAGCCTCTGCATCCACAAGCTTCTGAACGAGAGGCGCACTACAAAAGGAGGAAGGGGGCGGGGGGGGGGATGCAATTGATGGGGCTTGTGAAAGCCTCTCAAGTACAAAGAGGGAGAAAGGGGGAGAGAGGGGAGTGAGTGGAAGGCAGAGAGAGTGAGCAAGAGAGGGAGGGCATCTACATGCGCAAAGAAGAAGAAAAGAAGCTCGCGGCGTCGGAATCGTCTTGATTCAGCTCGACGGAGGTAATTGCAATTGTGTCCCAAAATTGGAGTTGAAGGCGATTTCCGCTCAGGATTTCCGTCGACAAAAAAGCATAGGCATATGGGTGGAGAGGGAGAGAGGCAGCAGGAGAGGGGTGGAGTGGTGATGGAGGCGGAGGGGAGATGAAGGTTGGAGTGGCGATGGAGGCGGATGGAAGATGAGGGGTGGAGTGGCGATGGAGGCAGAGGGGCGCGAGTAGATTAGGTTAATTTTGATTAAATGTAATGTGGGCGATTTTGTTAATGTGTTCTTTGTGACTAATTAATTAATGCAAAACATCGTAGGAGCAATTAGGAGCATGTCGAGAGAAGACTAGGAGCATGGCATAGACAAGGCAAGGGAACAGACCCCTTCACCAAAGGGTATATTTTGCCTTTTTGGAGCTTTCCTATCCAATATTTGCCACAAGGGAGCCTTGGGTATCAAGCTGCAATGTGTAATGAATTATGGCTTTTGCCCCCCATCGATGACAATGACACGCAATAACACATTATGCCATGAGAAGGATCAGTTTGCAGGCCCAATTACTAGCAAGCCAGTTGACATCCACATACCCACATGTTCCTCCTTGGTTCAGTACACCATTCACAGTATACCTTCAAAGATGGCTGGGGGATGAAACCCATGACTTATTTGCATAGGCATGTGCTTCATCACCAATAAGCTATAGCCTTTGAAGGTGATTGAGTAGGACAATATAGATAGCCAAAGGGCAACATCCCTATTATAGAGCCCCTCCAGAGGTTATTAAAGGATGCCATCAGCCCCTTATTTGACATTTCGAAGCTTTGCCGGGTTTGTAGTCCCTAGTTTCATCAGACTGATACTTTCATTTGCTGCATTCACCTGTTTTCTCTCTCTCCCTTCTGTTTCAAGCCTTGGCAAACTGTGCAAGTTCAAGTTGCCCATTGTGTGCTCATTTTCTGACACGAAGGGTAACAGCTTTGGCGATATCCAGAGCTTGATGGCACAGCATCATACCAAAAGTGTCCATAGATTTGGTGATCTCATTGGCATGCCTTGGATTGCTTCACTCAATGAGCTGGACTTCGAATCTGCCTACATGCACTAGGAGCTATGCAGGCATAGAATCTTCAACCATGATTGGCACTCCTGGGCTGCTCAAGATACATTGCATACTTATGTCAAGTAACTCAACTCTCCTATTACTTTGCTTCCAAAGGGGCACCGTAGAAGTATCGGCCTTGAAGCTCAACTTCAGTTTTTGTTGAATATTGGATTAAATTCTTTTGATAAATATTGATCGTAGAGACTAGTCTAAGACTACTCCAAAAGTCCCATTTTAACCCTCTGTCTGCCATCCTCACCCTTTATCTTGAAATTCTTAAATATGGTGATAGATACCTTTGTTTTTTCCTACCTTGATAAAAATCACAAAAGCTGGAAAAACAATACAATCTTCAAGCAAAGGAGGACAACTAGTCTCATAACCGTTGCGTTTTATGAGACACTCAGAACCAGCTTGGAAAAAGGTGAAAGAAAGCAAAAAAAATAAATGCCTGCAAAGACCTGAATTTTTATCACATTCTGCCGAAGCTTAAGATAATCCTTGCGACTCTTCCAGCCACGATATCGGTTCTGGATCTGCAAAGCTGCAGTTTCCTTGATTTTTTGTTCACGGTGTTTTCTGTAAGCCTTTTGTATTTTCTGAGCAGCAATCAAAGTATGTGCTTGTTCTGGTGAAAGCCCATATTCATCGACCTCTACAATAGCATGCAAGCGTTCTTTCAATGAATACTCTCGAAAGGCTGCATGTATACGTGCAGCTGCTGTTGTAGAATTGCCCACTGCCGACAAGGAGTCTTCCAAGGATAGCTCATCCTCAATGGTCTCTACACTTTTCCTCAAGCTAGCACTTCTTTTTAAATATTCCACGATCCGATGTCCTTGCTGGCTTGCAGATTCTTTGTCGTACTCATTCTCACTGAGAGTCAGAACTTCAAGATGAGATGCAAGGTTACACTCTGATAGATAACCGGCAATACCATCATAACCTGCAGAAGCAGCAACATCTGCTGGCGTGTGCCCACTAGGATGATCAGGTGTAGGATCAGAGACCATCCCTGGTTTTGCACCGGCAGCTAGTAAAGCCGCTACCATTTTTTCTCTGCATAGAAAACAACTCCAGTAAGAAAACCAAGCATAAACCACTGCATGTTTTGGGTCGCACAACATACCAGTAAGCCAGTTTTTTCCACTCCTTGTGTTTTTGCTGGAAGTCAAACAGTAATGCCTAACTCACAAATAATTGTTGACAAACATTCAGAGGTATACACATACATTTTTAAACCCATTTTGTTTTTAAATTGTTTTACATCTACTATTACAGTGAATCTCCAATAGTATTCATTTATGCCCTACTATTATGCCCTACTAGTATGTTCTAAAGTAATTCTAAGAACATAATGAGCTTTTCCTAGCACCAACCTCAGCCCCACAAAATCTGCTTATGTTGTCGACAGTGCCACACAACTTAGTCAACTTTAGCTGCGACATTTGTCTGCATTTGTAAAAGATTAAATCCTATTCTCTAGCTTTAGAATCCTTTGTTCTATCATGTGCCTACTTGACCATACAATCCTCCACTTGAGCATAATCTTAGCAGTGTGTCCGTGCATGCGTGTGTGTCCATGTATGTGTCTGTGCATGTGTGCGTGCATGCGTGTGTGTGTGGGGAGGGGAGCAAGAGGGGGAGGATCAAATGAGCTGAAATGACATGGTCTACTAATATCCATAGGCAAAGGACCTATGGAACAATTAATCTTGGAAGTAATGCTTCTAAAGTCTCTGTAAAAACCTACAGGTTATAGCTTCCTTTCTTCTCACCAAACAGAAAACAGCAGTTAACTAAGCTGCCTCCACACTTTTCAAAATCTTTCAGCTTCAACTTAGGACTGCCTTGATATAGCTTCCCAGTCTTTTAGCCAGCTGCTAGCACAGGACATCTACACGGTAGCAAGATGTAGACATTTTGTGTTTCTTTTTCACAGATGTACTGTTCATGTCAAAGGAATACAAGCGCTTTATCTACAACCTCTCCAGGGCTGTGGAAGTGTCAGCACTTGGGTGCAAAGTGACACACTGGCTACATCGACAAGTGCATTATAGTTCCCGGACGTCACCAATGTACAAGAGGCTCTAAATCAAGGTACTGGCAAGAGAGCAACCATTTCCTCCAAGTGCCCCCATGAAGGTCTCGAGTTGATCTATGTAGAGGCCAAACAAGAGGATCTGAATCAAGGTACTGGCAAGAGAGCAACCATTTCCTCCAAGTGCCCCCATGAAGGTCTCGAGTTCATCTATGTAGAGGCCAAACAAGGTTGGTGATAGTAGACAACCTTGTTTGACCCTAATGGTGCTCATAATCTCCTCTGATCACCCAGCACCTGTCCGAACTCAGCCTGAGACTCTCATAAAGCACCATAACAGCCCATATGATCTTCTGGTCATACCCCAGCTCTTGCAGAGACCTTATGAGGTGGGCCCGTGGGACCGTGTTGAAGGCTTTGCGAAAATCCATAAATCAACAGTAAACCCTCTGCTTCCGTGATCTAGACCCCTATATGACGCTCCTAAGAGTAAGTACATAATCCATGGTCCCATGGTCCCGATGGAACCCTGCCTGCCCCTCAACCTTGAGTCCCTGCATCTCTGCGAACCGACTGACCTCTGTGTCAATTACTAATGCATGGATTCTGGACATGACATGCCCAATCATGATGGTCCTGTAGTTCCCCAGATTCGTGAATTCCCCTGCCCTGTGAATAGGTGTGATAATGTTGTCCATGAGTGTGGGAAGCCAAGGCAAACTATGTCATTGAATAGCCTAGCTAGGATCGGAGCTAGGATGTCAATCCCATATGCAACAAATTCAGTGCAACGCCCTTCGTGATCTTTCGCTCGGCCATTGTGGAGTTTCAATGCCTCATCCTCGACGCCTCCTCTATTGAACAGAGTGCAAGTGGTGGGGTGGGGTGAGTGGGAGAGATCAGGGGTGGGCTAGTGGGAGACATCATAAAGGCTGTGTGCATGTGTGCGCCAAAGTTGGGTGTTAGTGAGGGGTGAGGGTAATTTCCGCTCAAGGAACTTGTGCCAAAAGTCCTTGGAGTTGTTACTAAACAGAGTGTTCAGTAGCTCCTCCTCGTTTCGGCAGATAAATGCATGTTTCTTCTGGCGTACTAGATAGAATGAGTTTATTAAAAGTCTTTGAAAGATCGAATGGTCTATGAGACTGAAAGAACCTGATACAATGAGCTGAAAGTGTGTAGCCTCTAAGCAGGCGTAACACCCAAGACAAATACATAATCATAGAGATACCGATACATAAGAAAAATCACTCTGATCCCATGGAGAAGCTATGATGTGCATCAATGTGATGATCATTCAAAAATGGGGCAAGCCTAAATGGGAAGCTGGTGATGTGCAAGGCTGTGGTAGGATGAAGCCTGTGATGGGATGCTGACGAACTCAAAAAGCGCCAAGGTTCCCATGACCATCCGTCAAATTTATGAAGCCATAAAATTCGTCCCCTTACTAGGGCATGGAGTCATCGTAGGAGAAGACTATAGAAACCAACAGCACATCCATTTTGCAACATATGGCAGACATATTCATGGTCATGCATTAAATCAATCTTTACCACACAAAATTATGCAAGACAAGGTGCACATCTGCTGTAAAGATGACCAAGAATTAATACATTTGACTTTACAAGGCTGAAGATAGAGTGCAAATGGAAAGGACCTATGCAGCCAAGCACATCACTCATTCGTGCTAAAGCACCCAAACATAGACGCAACAACTGAACACAAACTCTAAGCAATCAGGCCTGGAAGAGTGTGTATGTCTTGATTTTGAAGAACAGACTTAAAACATCTCACCTGCCATAATATGCAGCCCAATGCAAAGCTGTCCAACCTTTTTTATCTCTGAAATCAATGCTCATTCCACAAGCTGTTACAGCACCTATGATCCATTCATAACCAAGCCCTGATGCTAAATGCAGTACTCCCTGCCCAAGTTTGTCAAAAGCATGCAACCTCTTGTCATCTGTTTGGGATATATTTGTATCCCAATCCATCAGCTTCTGTTTGAAAAACATCTGCAGCAACTGTTCTTTCATTTCACATGGATCACGGCAATCACTTGCAGCTAGGTTTTCAATGGTAGCCCATTCATCCTCCACTGTAGCAGTACGATTCAGAGGTGGTGTTCTCAGGAGATTCTGAGATGACACTGCACTATTCTCAAAGTTGCCTAGTAACAGGTGTGCCAATCTGATCTGCAGCATTACATCTTCCAAAAAGTGATCTGTTCTGGAATTATCTATTTCCTTGTGACTGTCCGGAATGGATCTAAATTCAAACCTTTTACAATCACTGCAAGCTTGTCCACTACCATCAGTTACATAGAAATCAATTAGACCTGGAGCTGCCTTCGGAGACATACACCTTAGTACACCTGGCTGAACAATTTCCGCTGGAACTTCAATATCACCAAATTTACAGCACCATTGTACCTTATCTAGGTCCTGTAGCTCACTCATGAACTGGCCTGTAACAATGACCTGCAAAAAGATACTTTAATTAATCATCTCTGTGAGATCTCCATGGCCTTTCTTTTCAAAATTCAAAACAGGCTTCTTCATTATTTGTGACACCCATTAACTAACTCATACATGAAGAAGCAGTCAAAACCTACGGTGCTCATGAGCTTCCTGTAAACACAGCTGAAACAATTAAAATTGAGTTAGCTGATCTCAGCAAAACAAAAAAATCCACCCGTTTTCCAATCCTTCATACCCCTTCAATAAAATAACAGGACATCAAAGCGTACGTGGCAGAAAACCCAAAAGGGAGGTGGTGATTAAGGAAATCATTATCAATGACCAGATCGACGCCGTGAGATTCGAGTTGGTGAAAATCGATCGACGTAGAATGCCCATCAAGAGTAATGAGATATTAGGAGCGAAGCGTTTGCAGGCTATGACACCACCGCCCATAGTGGAGCCACGCATTTGATCATGGGATTGTAATTCTTGCCAACAATCTTGGGAAAGGGCTCGATATTTACAAATATTGAAACCAGAGCCAGTATCGACAAGGGCAACTAAAGAATAAGGAGGAATGCCAAGAGGATGAAGCTGGACATTGATGAGCCAGGTTTTCATAGGATTATGGACAAGAGAAGCTAGCTGAGTGAAGAAATCTTGCAGAGAGAAGGCGCTGGTAGAAGGGCCAGCGTCAATGGAAAGAGAATAAAGCTTACACTGGGTAAGATGTTCGCCCACCTTGCGATCAAGGGAATCAATAGAGGTCTGGAGTTTGGTGCAGCCAATGCCTTTCACGGCATACGATGCAAAATGCCATTGTTCAAAATGATCGTGCCATGTTCCAAGGATGACAATGGTGTTGCCATTTTTGAAATCATAAATGGCACAGAGATAACCATAAAAGATAACTCTTTATCCAGATTTAGCAATGGCTGAAATGGATATGAGAGTCTTTTTAATGCTGAGAACATACAAAACCTCTTGAAGATGGGGTAATGGTGCCATCAAACTTGACTTCAGGATAGCACATGTCAAAGAGGTCATTGTTCGCCATTGCAACTAAGGCACAAATGCACAAATCCCCAAAGAATAGATCTCATTGATCCAAGCTCGAAAAGTTATTGCCTGCACAATATCTTAATGCCCATATGCGCTTCTTGCACAATGTTGCAACAATAATAACTTGAAATTAAACCCTGAGGCACAAGAGCCTAATATTAAAAACAAAGGAAGCAAAAGCCCTAGTTTGCAAAGGACAAATGTGCAAGAAGGCTGTGACCCCTCGACCAGCAACAGCAAAGAATGGTGCAACCAGTGGACCATTGAGAAAGCTATGGCAGAAGCAAACGGAGGCAACCGATGCAGCCAAGAGCTGGGTGGGAGCATAAACCTGCTCTGATACCACTAAGGGATGCATGAGAGCAAGGGAGCAAGAAAAGGCAGCCAACAGTCGAACTGAACTTACGTATTATAGTAGCACTCAAGTGCAAAAAGACAAGATGAAATTAGAATACAAGCCTATCAAGGATAACCTTAAATCCTCATCTGGTCAGCTGATGTTATAAGACTTAACTTAGTTCTAAATGAAATCATAATGACTAGAACTAATTAGTTGTCATAGTCATGCTTATGCAGGTGTGTGATTTTCAGTTAAATTACTCAAGAACTTAGAAAACCCCCCCCCCCCCCCCAAAAAAAAACACACATACATCATTCAGATTTCTGACAAAGGATAAGTAAAGAAAGACAAAGAGAAGACTCTGGCACCAAAAGGGGTGTGAATGAGGCACACCCCCTACCTAGGCTGAACCCAGGTATATTTCTTTATTACATAATGCTCAGCTTCAATTACAAAAGCAATGCACACCCTCGGACAGAGCCCAGGGCAACCTAGAAGACCTAAAGGGTAAATATGAAGTCCAATTATAAAGCAAAGTATCCCCTGATTGGGAAAGGGGGCCCTCACTACGTATGGAAACCCAATAGGTTGCCGACTCCATTGTCTCCCTACCCTTATCTCCTTTCTCTCTGTATGGTGCATAACGCTAATACCTCGCTAAATGTTTAAAGAAGATCTTGTTGTGATTACACGATTAGATTACCATTGCAAATTACATATATTCAAAACTAGGATGAGTCGAATCTTTTGAAAACAAAGTTCCTTTGTAGGAACATTCTTTGACAACATCATAGTGTTCAGCAAGGCTTTTGGGTTTAGGGTTTCGGGTTTAGGGTTTAGCGTTTAGGGTTGAATCTTAGTAGAATATCGGGACCGAGTGCTATGATAACACTCTATTGGCACCAATCTATCTCTCAAGCTTTGGAACACACATAATTCAAATTAGAAATAGATAGATTACAAATTCAGGTTAGAAATGTAAGAAAACAAGAGAGAGCAACAGAGCTGCAAAACGTATGAATAGAAGAGATAAGAACAAAGTACAAGCCTAAGGTTTTGTCTTAGTGACAACCTTATCCTAACTACTTGAGAGGGGGAGAGAGTAGTGGAAGAGAGCAAGAGAGTGAGAGTGAGAGAGAGTGACACTCTAGTGCGGGTGTGAAGAATAATAAGCCACACCACAAACTCACTTATGTTTTATTAGGATTAGGTTTACCCTATGACTGTCTTAAGACAGTCATAGGTGTCCTATCTTTTAATGAAGGGTTGGCAATGTGCCTTTACCCCAACAACCTCCCACCTAAAGGCCAATGTGCCTAAAGGGGAGAAAAGAATAAAAATTACAGCAATATACAGTTACTGTATACAAGACCATAAAATAAGAATGGTCTCATCCTAATCCCATGATGTGGCGGCAATGTGCAAACCGCTCTGTAGGCAAGCTCTTAGTGAGCAAATCTGCAGGATTATCATCAGTATGTACTTTCACAAGCTCAAGTCGCTTGTCTTCCAGTACCTCCCTGATGAAATGATATTTCACTTCTATGTGCTTGGTCTTCTGATGAAAGACCGGATTCTTTGCCAACATGATAGCACTCTGACTATCACAATGCAAAACTGGCATATCTCCTGTAATGCCCAAATCTCCCACCAGCCGAGTAAGCCATATTGCTTCCTTGCAAGCCTCAGTGGCTGCAACATATTCAGCTTCTGTGGTTGACAGTGCAACACATTTCGGCAACCGAGACACCCATGATATAGCACCTCCTGCAAATGTGAAAATATAACCGGTAGTAGACTTCCGGTTATCCGCATTCCCTGCATAGTCTGAATCTGTAAAACCATGCACCAATGCATCCTACCTACCATAGCATATGCATAAGTCTTTGGTACCCTTGAGATACCTCAAGACACCTTTCACTGCTTCCCAATGCCGCTTGCCTGGATTTGCCATATACCTGCTGATGACTCCCACCGCAAAAGCAATATCCGGACGAGTGGCAACCATGGCATACATCAAAGATCCAACTGCAGATGCATACGGAACCTTGGCCATTTCAGCCTTATCATCATCTGATCTGGGGCTGTCCTTACTGCTGAGTTTTAAATGTGGAGGCAACGGGGTACTAATGGACTTCCCCCCCTCCATTTTAAACCTCTGCAGTACTTTGTCAATGTACTCTTTCTGTGACAGAAACAAAAGTCCCTTGGACCTGTCACGGGTAATACGCATGCCAAGAATATGATTTGCATCACCCAAGTCTTTCATGTCAAAAGACTTATGCAGTTGTTTCTTCAAAGCACTAATCTCATGCGGAGATTTACTGGCAATAAGCATGTCATCCACATATAGAATGAGTAGCATCAAACTGCCATCCTTTGCCCGTTTGGTGTACAAGCAATGATCGCTCTCACACCGATGATACCCTTGGGACTGCATGAAGGCATCAAACTTCTTGTACCATTCCCTTGGCGCCTGCTTGAGTCCATACAAGCTCCTCTTGAGCTTACACACAAGCTGTTCTTTCCCTTTAACAGCATATCCCTCTGGCTGACTCATATAGATCTCATCATGAAGATCTCCGTGAAGAAAAGCTGTCTTCACATCCATCTGACATAAATCCATGTCATCATGAGCAACAAGAGCTAACACTGCTCTCAAAGTAGTCATCTTGACTACAGGGGAAAAAATCTCATCAAAGTCAATGCCCTTTTCCTGCTTAAATCCCTTGGCAACCAATCTGGCCTTATACCGAGGTAAAGCATTTGAATCCACTTTGACTTTGTAAACCCACTTGCATGGCAAAACCTTTCTGCCTGCAGGTAACTGCACCAAGTCCCATGTATCATTCTGAAGTAGGGAGTCCATTTCTGACTGCATGGCTTTCTCCCACTTCTTTTTTTCTGTTCTTCCCATAGCTTGCTTGAAGCTGGAGGGCTCACCACAATCTGTCAGCATGATAAAATCAGCCACATTATTGGCTCCTGGAACAAACCTGGCAGGAGGCCGTTGTGCACGGGTGCTCCTCCTAACAAAATGTTCCGGATTAGGCTGCTGTCCAGCCTGTTCTTCATGCATGACGGGTGGCTGTACCACCATATCTGGCTGTTCTACAGCCCCATCTGTTGGCACATCCAGTGGTGCATCATTGGCAAAATTATCTGGCTGATTTTCAGCCTGTATACCCTCTTGAACAGGGTGATCTGCAGCAGCCTGCTGCTGCATATAAATGGGCATTCTTTGCTGTCCAACATCATCATAAATAACCCTCCTGTATTCCACAGGTTGCACGGGTTCCTTGTGTACACTATCTTCTTTAAAGATGACATCATTGCTGCGTATAATCTTCCGTTTAACGGGATCCCATAACCTGTACCCCATTTCACCTTCGTCACCATAACCCATAAAGATGCATCTTATAGACTTTGGATCCAGTTTGGTGCGTAGATCTTTGCGTACATGAGCAAAGCACTCGCAGCCAAATACACGTAAGTGCTTATATGAGGGTGGCTTGCCAGACCACACCTCCTCTGGCACTTTCAACTCCAAAGCCTTATTTGGTGACCTGTTAATAATGTGAACTGCTGTTTGCACGGCTTCTGCCCAAAAGCCATGGGGTAATGCAGCATAAGACAACATACATCGAACCTTCTCCTGAACAGTTCGATTCATCCGCTCACTTGCACCATTTTGAGATGCATTATGAGGGGCTGTGAGTTCCTGTTTGATGCCCTTAGCTTGGCAAAATTGCACAAAAGCATGTGACACATACTCACCCCCATTATCGGATCTGAGGCATTTCAGCCTACGACCTGTCCGATTCTCAACCTGAGCGACAAACTTCTTGAAAGCATCTAAGGCATCTCCCTTATGCTTCAAGAAATAGACCCACACTTTACGTGTGGCATCATCAATGAAAGTAATAAAATATTTTGCACCCCCTAGTGATAACTGTGGCATCTCACACAAATCACTGTGCACTAGATCAAGTGGTGCTCTATTCTGGGGAGTTCTCCTCTTATGAGGAGTTACAGAATGCTTGCCAAAAATACAATGATCACAAGTAGGCAAATCTGAAAAAGAGAGAGGCGGCAGATAACCCAAACGTGACAGTTCTTGCATTCCTTTAACAGACATGTGTCCCAACCGGCTATGCCACAATGAAACCTTTGGCAGCTCGGTTATGGCAACAACATGATTACCCACACTGGAAACATAAAGAGGGTACAAGGTATCACTCTTAAAACCCTCAGCCACTACAATCTGGCCATCAGTAATCACCCATTTGGAATCCCCAAATGTGGTGTGGTAACCACTGTCATCCAATAAGCCAGTGCTAATCAGATTTTTCTTGATTTGCGGCACATGGTGAACACCATCAAGCATAAATGACTGTCCATCAGGAAATACTATCTGTATACTGCCAATCCCTGCAATCTGACATGCATAGTTGTTCCCAAGATGAACAACTCCATGAGTACTTGTGTAGGAAGTAAACCACTCCCTATGAGGAGTAACATGAAAAGAGGCACCTGAATCCAAGAGCCAGGTGTGCATGTCATGGCCATCAATAACCAAAGCATGTGCTATTACAGCAGAAGAGCATAAAACATCATGTATGTCACTGTCACTGTCCTCTGCTGCAACATTCACTGCATCCAAGTCATCTGCCTTGGCCTTGCCTTTGCCTTTACTTGCATTTCCTGCATCCTTTGTTTCAGCCTTCTTGGCTTTCTGATCCCGTATGAACTTGAAGCACTTTGACTTCACATGTCCCTTCTTGCCACAATAAAAGCATTCAATGTCCTTTTTGCCACGGGACTGACTGCGGGATTTGGACTTACTAGCAGATCTCCCCTTCTGCTGAGTCCTGCCTCTGTCCTGTACCTGCAAAGCATTTGAAGACTTGCTGCCCGCATTATTCTTTCTGCTCATCTCCTCCATAAGGAGAGAGCTCTCTACATCAGCATAAATAAGAGTGGCATTCGAGTTTGACAGGGTGGTCTTGAAAGTGTCCCAACTCTCGGGGAGGGTACACAGCAAGAAAGTAGCCTTGAACTCCTCATCAAGGTTCAACCCCTGTGCAATCAGCTGTGTAAAGATAGCATTGAACTCACTCAAGTGTGAGGTCATAGCTGTACCTTCCTTCATGCGAAGATCGACCAGCTTCTTCAGCCAATAAACCTTACTGGCTGAGCTCTTTTGGGCATACAATTCTTCTAGTCTTTGCCATAGACCATAAGAGGTCTTTTCAGCCTGTACATTGAACACAAGAGTGTCTGAAATAGTGAGCATAATAGCTGCCCTCGCGGACAAATCAAGCTCTTCCCAGTCATCAGCTGCCATATCAGATGGCTTGACACCCTTCACTCTTATGGGCTTAGCAATCTTCTTTAACAGAAGTACATTCAAGCACTGTTCTGCCCATAATGCATAGTTGTGTGCTCCTTCCAGTTTCTTTATGTTCAGAATTGAAGAATCACCTCCCCCTGATGCCATATCAGATGAGGAAAGTACCTGACTCCCTAGAAGTAAAAAAAGACCGAATAAAAATTCTGATTTCTCAGAAAAAAACCTGCTCTATTCAAGAGCCAGAAGCACTCTCAATGGTGCTGTTTTTACTGTCAGTAAAATCTGCAGCAAAACAGTAAATGTCCCTGCAAATACTGTACCTTCTGACAAACTGTTCTGAGCTCAGAGAGGCATAAAAACAGTAATTTCAGACTGCTGCTGCTGCTCAACAAGTGCTTAACAGTGCACAATCATCTGACAAAACCACCAACACTGCTGTAAACACTGCTGTACTGACTGTACTGATCACTTCTCCCACCTCAGATGAGGTATTGCACTGAGTTAAATTGCAGAAACCACTTGACAAACACCCCAAAAACAGTAAATGACCCTTCAGCCTGTCACAAAACCTGCAACAGTAAATGGGATAAATCCCAAGCAATCACCCTTATACCAAGGGGAGAAAATGCATCTGAAGATCTCTGTCGGTAACCGAAGTGCTATCAAACAAAGTCTGGGCAAAAGCCCCTTGATCTGACACCTGAATCAAGTGGAGAACACCTCAACACTGAGGTAGCATGCAATATGAAATCTCTCTGACACTTGTACCTGACAATGTGCAATGCATAGACTGCCCCTGTGTACTCAGTAACAACACAAATCACAAAGTACAAACACCAAGAAGAAAATCTTTTGAGCACTGTCAACGATGGGCAGTTAGGGACCGAGTAAACTCGATGCGCCCTAACCAAGCGTGGCTCAACTAAGATTTTCAAAGTGCGTACAAAGAATGTGACCTGCAACAAATGTCACCAAATGCACTGCGGAAACAAAGCAAATGTGTGCTCCCTAGCTACACACTGCCTCCAGGCATATACTGCAAACACATCCAGGCAAAAGCCCTTTGAAATGGTCACCCAAAACTGAGAATTGCACTCAGTAAATGCATAGAAGCTTCTGCAAAACAAGCATCTGACCTTCCTGAAAGACAAGTAACTGCGCAAACACCACCACTGTGGCACAAGTCACCTCAAGCGTGAGTGACACGAGAGTACCTGCTGTACCTCAACAAATGCACAGTATACAGCTGAAATGCTTCAGGAATGTATCAGAAATGCTTCATGTACTGCGCGCACATGCACAAAACAGAGTGCTTTAGCACTATTCCTCTTCCAACAAAAATGTCTGCTGTACTTTTAAGTACCTGCAAAGTACCTGCTGTACTTCTGTCCCTGCAGAGTACCTGTGTACTATCGGTGCCTGTAGCAGGCACGCTTCCCCCAAAAATCGAGTCTTGCAGCAAAAATTGTACCTGCAGGTGAAGAAGACGCCCGTACACAGTTGTACGGCAGTCCGTACGACTGTACGGACAGTCCGTACGGCTGCCGTATGAATGGCTGCACACAGCAGCTATGCAGCTGACTGTTGCTGCGTACAGCAGCTGCTGTACTGCTGCAGCCTGACGACGCCCGCGCCCGCGACAAAAAACCCTGCAGCCCTACGAAATGCGCCGCCCTTGGAGGCTGCGAAAAAACGCCGCGCAGGCCGCCTTCACTCCGCGCACGCCGCGCAGCCCTGATATGTTGCGCCCGTACCCGTACTGTGTGTAGTCCTACGCCAGATCCGCCCGTACAACCGTACGGACGACGTACGGCCGTACGGCTCTGTCCGTACGTCCGTACGGTAGGCTAGGGAGAGGAGACTAGGGAGGCAAGGGAAGCTAAGGTAGGCTCTGATACCAGTTGAGAGGGGGAGAGAGTAGTGGAAGAGAGCAAGAGAGTGAGAGTGAGAGAGAGTGACACTCTAGTACGGGTGTGAAGAATAATAAGCCACACCACAAACTCACTTATGTTTTATTAGGATTAGGTTTACCCTATGACTGTCTTAAGACAGTCATAGGTGTCCTATCTTTTAATGAAGGGTTGGCAATGTGCCTTTACCCCAACACTACTAAGTGTAGTTAGGTGTCCTAACTGTAGTTAGGAAAAAAAACCTCTAATGAGGAAAAAGTGCCCCTAACCCACTTATTGGTCATACATTAGTACATAATAATGCCACGTCTCTCTTGTATAAACTGGATTCCCAAATAAAAATGTAACATGCCCAAATCTGACATGTCAAATGTAGCTTTCAATTCAGCTTTGAAATCTGTAATTTTTTCTTCATGTGACCCTGTGAGCAGCATGTCATCTACGTAAAGAATGATGACCAAAATATTCCCCCCATCCTTCTTATTGTAAAGGGTACTTTCAGTTGGACGATTACGAAGCCCCTTGCTGGTCAGAAAGGCATCGATCTTGGAGTACCATGCACGTGGGGCTTGTTTCAGTCCTAAGCTTTATTGAGCTTGCAAGCTTATATGCATTACCCAAAATTTCCAAGCCAAGAGGTTGTTCGACATAAACCTCTTCCAACAAGTCTCCATTAAGCAAAGCTGTTTTATGTCCAACTGATGAACATTCCAATCAAAATGTGCAGCCATAGCAAAAACTGATCTGATAGTGGTCATCCAGAAAGTAGAAGCAAATGTCTCCTCATAATCAATGCCCTTCTTCTGAGCATAGCCTTTTGCAACCAGCCGTGCCTTGTACCTGTCAATGGACCCAACTGACTTTCTTTTTACTTAGAAAACCCATTTGGTACCTATGGCATTCTTTCCTGGTGGCAAATACACAAGATTCCAGATCTCATTTTTCTCAATGAACTGCAACTCATCTTGCATGGCATTCATCCAATGCACATCATCCTTAGCTTCTTCAAAAGTAGCACGCTCTTCCTCATCAAGAAAGGTACCTGCATAAGCTGATTCAACAGAAAGAGCCCCCCCTTCGTGCCTTGTTGCACTACGAGTTCTGCCAAGCAAAGAAGCATCAAGTTTACTCTCCCTGAGAGTTTGGAGCAGCCAATTGGGAACAGATTTGGCTGCATGTATTTCTGTAATCTCTTGCCTGACAGCATCTTCCACTGCTTGTGGAGGAACTAAATCAGCCAGTGGCTGAATCGGGGCATGTGGAACATGAGGAGCTTGCTGCAAATTCTGATTTTCAGTAGGGATGTCAGATGCGGAACCTAAAGCAATGGGTATTAACCCCTCAAAAACATCATCTGATGTAGAAGAAGCTGGCACATTAAATTCAACTTGTGTATGTGCTGCATTTTATAAAAAGATTACATCTCTGCTGACAAAAATCTTGCGTGAAGCAGGATTGTAGAGACGGTAACCTTTGCTCTCTACACTATACCCAACAAATATGCATTTAATTGCCTCATCTTACAGCTTATGTCGAAACTCAACAAGTACATGGGCATATGCAACACATCCAAAGACACGAAAATGTTCCATTGAAGGCTTTCTCCCATGCCAAACTTCATAAGGAGTCTTTGTTACAAAGCCTTAGTGCGAGCCCGATTGGCACACATGAGACCCTCAAGCCAAACCCTGTGGGGCAACTTTTTGCTTGTGAGCATGCATCTATCCATTTCCATAAGAGTTCTATTCTTCCCCTCAACTTTTCCATTTTGTTGAGGGGTAAGCCTCACTATAAGCTGATGTGTGATGCCTTTCTCTTTCAAATAAGCCTTAAATTCATGAGACATATACTCCGCCCCTCTGCCTATAAGTAGAATCTAAAAACTGAGGCCTGTTTCATTCTCAACCTTTGCTACAAAGTGCCGAAAATGCTTAAACACATCTGATTTTTTCTTGTAGTCCAGATTCATCAGCCAACTTAGTGGAAGAAGAGTATGCCTTTTTGAGTTTAAACCATAGACCCAAGTGTAGTTTGAGTAGTCATCAATAAATGTGACATAATAGAGATAACCACCCAAAGGAAGAGTCCTCATGGGACCACAGACATCACTATGAATGAGCTGTAATTTCTGAACAGCTCGTATTGCACCATCCTTTTTGAAGGGAAACCTGTGCATCTTCCCAAGTATGCACCCTTCACAAGCATGAGGGGGAGGTGACTCCAAACGAGGCAAAGCATCAACCATAGCATGTTTTTGAAGTGTCATCAACAAGCTGCCATAACTCATACGCCCATATCTAGCATGCCATAACTTCGCATTCTGCATAGCAGCAGTGGGAAGGAAACTGCAAGTGCATCATCTAATTTTTTCTCAAAAACATCAAGCTGAAAAAGACCAAACAACGTGCCAAATAGTCTCAACGCATAATCATCTTCCTTATCTCGGACTGCACACTTGTCATCTTCAAAGACAACCTAAAATCGTCTTTTATTGGGAGAGGACACTAAAAGCAAATTCTTCTTGATTCCGCGTACATAAAGTACATCACGAATTCTGAAATTTGTAGCATCTGTGGCTGTAAGTAAAATCTAATCAATACCACAAACTGAATGAGAATAATCATTTGCACAAGACACCCTTTTTCCAGCACATGATGGATGCAGGGAATCAAACAAACACTTCTTGGAAGTGATATGTTTGGTGGCACCACTCTCAAAGTACCAATTATTCAATGTCTCATTGATATTGAAAGCACATGAATCATTAGAAGGATCATAACTACAAGTCAGAAAGCATAGGAGTCATCCTCAATGTGGCTGTAATATCTGGAGCAACCACCCATCACCACTATCATGTGCATGAGGAACTGAATCTGTGACAGCCATACTTGAATCCCTTTTCTTTTCCTTGGCGATTCTTTTCTTGCATTCTCCTATGTAATGACCCGGCTTCTTGCAATAATGACAAACACCCTTTCTCTTGGGCTTCTCTGCATCATTCTTAGCCTTGTGAGAAGGCTGTCCAGAATCAGCTTTATGCTGATGTGAAGGCTGATTTGCATACTTATGTTATCCCTTCCCTTTGGACTTAAATTTCAAAAGCATGGCATGCTTGTTAGAATTATTGTTATAATTTAGCAGTGACCAATGTAATGTAATAAGTAGGTTACGGGCACTTTTCCCTCAATTATAGGTTTTTTCCCCTAACCACAGTTAGTTCACTAACTACGGTTAGTGAAGGATAAGGTTTTGTCACTTAGACAAAACCTATAGCTCTCTTCAATTGTAGCACACTCTTCTATTGCAACTATCGTTTTCAGCTCTCACTCTCTTACTCTCCTACTCTCACATTTTGCTCTCTCCCTTCTACTCACATTTTGTATCAGAGCAGTGCTCCTTCCCGGACGTGCTCCCAGCTCCTTGCCCAAGCTCCTCCTTCAACTCGAGCTTCCCAAGCTTTTGGCGCTGCATCGTTGCCATAAAGCCCCAGCCCGTACAGCTTCCGTCCCATTCCGTACAGCCATCGTTGGATGTTCCGTACGTCCGTACCAGGCCCAGCTGCCCTACGCCATCCGCACGCTTGTCCGTACCTACACATGATCCGTACATACGTACGGATCTGAAGCGGCACCCGTACACTGCTCCGTCCGTACTCTGTACTGCAGAGTAGCGCGGATCGTACAGGTCACCATCCGTACCAGCTCGTCAGATCCGTACAGCCCGTGCCGTCAAATCCTTACAGCCCGTGCCGTCAGATCCGTACATTTCGTACTGTCAGGTCCATACACCCTGACTGTACATTCCGTACAGTTCTGTACTTTTGTACGGACTCTGTCATTCGAGACAGAAATTTGCTGTGTAGGCCATTTTGAGGGCAGATTTGGACACATTTTCTATATTGGGAATTTTGTCAAATTTGTAGCTTTTGCATTTGTTGCAGAAATTGCAAAAATTTGAGGCTTTTGCAATCACACTGCAATTTTGTAGTGAAATTTGGGGCTTTTGCAAGCAGAGAGCAATTTGTGCAACATTTGGGGCTTTCAGACCATTTGCCCCTTTCTGGTTGCAATTTCAAGCCACAAATTGGGGCTTTTGTGTTGGGAGAGCAATTTTGCAAGTTTCAATTCACACTGCCTTTTTGTGAGTGTTTTGAAGCACTTTTGGCAGGTTTTGAGAGAGATTGGATGCTCTAGCAGATTTCTGTCAGAGACATTACAGAGATTTGAGTTGCATTTTTAGCCAATGTTTAGCTGTATTTTTTAGGAATTGTGCACTCCACTCCCAGCAAGGGAATTCAGATTTGCATTTGCTGTATTTTCTTTCTCAGACATGGCCCAACAAAATCAGAATGATTTCCAGTTCAGTGGTCTCTCACAAGACGATAAGCTGGATGGTACCAACTACTCCCTCTGGAGTTTTATGGTACGCAATATTCTGATTTCCCGTAATTTGTGGGACTATGTAAATGGGGATGAGATCCGGTCAGCAAATGTGGCACCTAATACCCCTCCCCAGCAAGGAGGAGGCAGAGGTCGTGCATAGGGTACAGCTGCAGCACAAGTTATTGGTGCAGTTATACCTACCACTCCAAAGCAAAAGAGATGGGATTCACGTGACGCTTTAGCTTTGTCATGTATTTCTCTTTCAGTGAAAAGATTCATCATTCCGCATATTCGGTCGTGTAAGACCTCAAAGGCAGCATGGGATATTTTGGAGAGCATGTATGCAGCTCGGAATGATGCCACGGTATCTTTTTTTAAAAGAGAATTGTCTCATACACATATGGAAGAGCGTGACTCCATGTCAGTGCACCTCACAAAGCTACAGGGTTTACGAGAGCAATTGTTGAATATTGATGAGATCATTCCTCACTCAGAGATGATTACCACTACTCTGAATTCTCTTCCTGAGTCTTATCTCAACTTTCATACCTCGCTGAATTTGTCATTGAGGGGGGGTGCAAATCCTCTCAATTTTTACAAGTTGATAGGACTTCTCTTGCAGGAAGAACAGACCAAGAAAAACATGGCTTCACGAGCAGGTGAACATGCCATCCTTTCAAAATTCAAGCCTAAAGTAAAGGGACAAGCAAAGACATCAGCAAATCAGCCTTCCAGTGGTTCAGGACAGCCTTCTCAAAAGGCTAAGGGTGATGCAGGTAAACCCAAGAAGAAGGGAATATGTCATTACTGCAAAAAGCCAAGTCACTACATTGGAGAATGCAAGAAAAGGCTTGCAAAAGAAAAGAAAAACAGCTCCGGTATGGCTGTTTCAAATTCAGCTCCTCATGCATCTGACAATGAGCAAGCTACAGCCAACTTCGTGGAGCACGACTATGCCTTCTTGTCTTGCATTTCAGACTCTCAGTTGGCAGCTCCACATAGTACAACCACTTGTAATGATGACTCTTATGCTTTTCTGACATGCAGTTATGATTCTTCCAAGGATGCATCAGCTTTCAGTGTCAATGAGACACAAATATTTTGATAGCGGTGCCTCAAAGCATATCACTTCCAGGAAGTGTCTTTTCACATCTCTGCATCCACCACCCGTTGGTAAAAAGCTCACATGTGCCAACAACTCCTCCTATTCAGTTCGTGGTACAGAAGAAGTTGAACTTACAGCCATTGATGGCTCAATATTCAAAATTTCTGATGTCTTGTATGTGCCCGGTATCACAAAAAATCTACTTTCAGTGTCCACTCTTAACAGAGTTGGATTTCAGGTCATTTTTTAAGAAGACAAGTGTGCAGTCCATGACAAAGAGAATGACTATGCCTTGAGATTGTCTAGCACTTTGTTACGTGGTCTTTTTCAGCTTGACATGTATGAGAAAAGACCAGCACATGCTCTTGCAGTTTCCACTCCTACTGCTGCTATGCAGAATGCGGAGTTATGGCATGCCAGATATGGACACATGCATTATGGCAGCTTGATGACGCTTCAAAAACATGCTATGGTTGATGCATTGCCTCCTCTTGAAACACCTCCTCCACATGCCTGTGAACGTGCATTCTTGGTAAAATGCACACATTTCCTTTAAAGAAGGATGGAACAGTAAAAGCTGTTCGAAAATTACAGCTTATCCATAGTGATGTCTGTGGTCCCATTAGGACTCCATCATTGGGTGGTCATCTTTACTTTGTCACTTTTATAGATGACTACTCCAACTACACTTGGGTTTATGGGCTAAAACGCAAATCAGAAGTGTTTATGGTTTTCAAACACTTTGCAGCCATGGTTGAAAATGAATCAGGACTCAAGATACAGACATTACACACAGATAGAGGAGGGGAGTATTTGTCTGCAGATTTTGATGCATTTTTGAAAGACAAGGGCATTGCACATCAGCTTACAGTGAGGCTAACCCCTCAGCAAAATGGCAAAGCTGAGAAAAAAAATCGTACTCTTATGGAGATGGATAGATGCATGCTAAAAAGCAGAAAATTGCCTCACAAATTTTGGCTTGAAGGTCTCATGTGTGCCAATTATGTTTTGAATCGGGCTCCCACAAAAGCTTTGAAGACCAAGACTCCCTATGAAGTTTGGCAAGGGAGAAAGCCTTCTATGGATCATTTTCGTATTTTTGGAAGCCTTGCATATGCTCATGTGCCCGTTGAGTTTCGGCATAAGTTGTCTGATAAGGCAATCAAATGCATTTTTGTTGGGTACAGTGCAAAGAGCAAGGGCTACCGTCTCTACAATCCTGTCACACGCAAGATTATTGTCAGTAGAGATAATATATTTTCAGAAAATTCAGCTCACACTCAAGCTGAATTTGATTTGCCTACTTCTTCCGATGATGTCTTTGAGGGATTACTACCCATTGCCTTGGGTTCCCCTGCTGATATATCTGATGCAAATCAAAATTTTCGGATACCTCCACATGCACCGATTCAGCCACAGGATGTCTTACCACCTCCACAAGCAATGCAAGAGGTTGTTCAGCAAGAAATTGCAGATATACATGCAGCAAAAAAAGTCCCAAATTGGCTGTTACAAACTCTCAGGGAGAGTAAAATTGATGCTCCATTACCTGGCAGAACTCGGAGTGCAGTAAGGCATGGAGGGGGAGGGGGGGGCGGGGGGGTGCTCTTTCAGTTGAATCAGCTTATGCAGGTACTCTTCTTGATGTAAGGCATGGGGGGGGGGGAGGGGGCTCTTTCAGTTGAATCAGCTTATGCAGGTACTCTTCTTGATGAGGAGGAACCTGAGATATTTGAAGAGGCACAGGATAATGTGCATTGGATGAATGCCATGCACGATGAGTTGCAGTCCATTCAGAAAAATCAGACATGGGAAGTTGTCGATTTGCCACCAGGTAAACACGGTGGGTTTTCAAAGTTCAAAGAAAGCCAGATGGGACCATTGATAGGTACAAGGCAAGGCTGGTTGCAAAAGGATATGCTCAGAAAAAGGGCATAGACTATGAGGAGACTTTTGCTCCTACATCAAGAATGACAACCATCCGGTTAGTTATCGCCATGGCTGCAAATTTTCAATGGAATCTTCATCAGTTGGACATAAAAACAGCCTTCCTTGATGGAGACTTGTTGGAAGAGGTTTATGTCAAACAACCTCCAGGCTTTGAAATTTCAGGAAATGCACTTCAGGTATGCAAGTTGAATAAAGCTTTGTATGGGCTGAAACAAGCCCCACGTGCATGGTATGCCAAAATTCATGCCTTTCTGACCAACAAGGGGCTGCACAATAGTCCAACTGAGAGCACCGTCTACATCAAGAAGGATGGGGGGGATATTTTAGTCATCATTCTTTATGTAGATGACTTACTACTCACAGGGTCAAATGAAGATAATATTGCAAATTTTAAAGCTGAATTGCAGACCACTTTTGACATGCCAGATTTGGGGCTGCTACACTTTTATTTGGGGATCCAGTTCACTCAAGAGAAAAGTGGCATCGTTATGTCTCAATCCAAGTATGTGCAGAAACTCTGGACAGATTCAACATGCAGGATTGTAAGCCCATAGCTACTCCCATGGAGCCGGGGCTGAAGCTTACAATGCATGAAGCAGGTGAATCAATTGATGTCACACTCTACAGTCAGGCTGTTGGATGCCTCATTTATCTCTGCAATACACGACCTGATATTCAGTTTGCAGTTTCTCAGGTAAGCAGATATATGCACAGCCCAAAGACTATGCATTGGCAGGCTGTAAAACGCATCTTCCGTTATTTGCAAGGTACCAAGTCTTTTGGCTTGATGTTTCCCAAGGGGGGTGACTTGCAGATGCATGCCTACAGTGACTCAGATTGGGCTGGAGACTATGACACTAGGCAGTCCACAAGTGGCAATTGTTTCTTTTTGGGCAAAGCTTGTATTTCTTGGCTAAGCAAGAAACAATCTACAGTGGCTACCTCTTCATGTGAAGCTGACTACAAGGCAGCTTTCACAGCGATAGTTGAATGTGTTTGGCTGCATCGTTTATTTGCTGATCTTCATCTTTCATTGGAGGGTCCTTCTCTAATTCTCACTGATAGTTAGAGTGCTATTGCAGTGGCAAAGAATCATGTGTTTCATGCTCGCACGAAGCACATTGAGGTTCACTATCACTACGTCAGAGAGAAGTTGCACGCAGGAGAGATCAGTATGATCTATGTGTCAACACATGACAATGTTACAGACATTTTCACCAAAGCACTTCCACGTGAAAAGTTTGAGGCATTTGCCCTGAACTTACCTCCTTTTGGTGATTGATCATTTCCTTGTACATGACACTGGCACTGCAGGGGGGTGTTAGAATTATTGTTATAATTTAGCAGTGACCAATGTAATGTAATAAGTAGGTTAGGAGCACTTTTCCCTCAATTAGAGGTTTTTTCCCCTAACCACAGTTAGTTCACTAACTACAGTTAGTGAAGGATAAGGTTTAGTCACTTAGACAAAACCTATCACTCTCTTCAGTTGTAGCACACTCTTCTATTGCAACTATCGTTTTCAGCTCTCACTCTCTTACTCTCCTGCTCTCACATTTTGCTCTCTCCCTTCTACTCACAATGCTTACCACCTCGTGAAGCCATGTTCTTCTTACTTTGTTCTTCCTACAACAAAAGTCTTACCAACTCATGAAAGGTGAGAGGGTTGCCACCCCCCCTCAAAGACAGGTTCAACGAGGTGATAAAACCAAGATAAGATTCGGGAAGAGAATTCAAAGTGGTAGTGACCATCTCTGAATCTGGAATGATCTCATCAATATTCAGCAATTGCTCTCTCAAATCCTGAAGTTTAGTGAGGTGCTCAGACATAGAGTCACCCTCATCCATGTGAGTATGAGTCAACTCTCTTTTCAAGAAAGAGACCCTGGCATCGTTGCGGGCTGAAATACTCTCCAAAATATCCCAAGCTGCCTATGAGGCCTTGCATGACTGAATGTGCGGAATAATAAACCTTTTGACAGAAAGGGAGATAGCTGAAAGTGCTAGTGCATCACATGAATCCCACCTTTTCTGTTCCTGTGAGGGAGCCACATTGCAGCAGCTGCTGCACCTACACTTGTCCTGCCCCCTGAGCTTGTCCTCTACCCCTTCCTCCACCTTGTTAAGGAGGAGTGACAAGTGCAACTACATTCTCTGGCCGTGTCTCATCCCCATTGACATAATCCCATAAGTGTTTGCCAACTAAGATATTGCGAACCATAAAACTCCATAAGGAGTAAGTAGTTGGTACCATCCAAATTATCCTCCTATGTGAGGACTCCAAACACTTAATTCGGATTGTTCTGGGCCATAACTGCCAAAGAAAAACAAATTGCAGCAAGCAAATGTGACAAGATTACCCTTCCTGGTATTTCAGATGCACAACCCAAAAATGCCAAGAAATCTGTCAACAATGCCAGCTTACTGTCAAAGCCAATCAAAGGCTTAGAATGCACCCAAAAAGTCCTGCAAATGCCCAAAAAATGTCAAAATAACACTACAAAGATGGCAAATGTCTGCAATGTCACTCAAACTGAGTCCAAAACTGCTTGCAACAGTCCCAAACTGTTAGTACACTACCAAATTGCATCCGAATGCCAAAAGCCCTAATTTCTTCATCCAAAAGAGGGCAAATTAGATGAAAGCCCCAAAGTATGCAATAATCTGCAAAAGCCCCAAATTTCTCTGCAAAATTGCAAGAAAAACCAAAAGCCCCTAACTCTGGAGCAGATTTTGCAAACTGATTGCAATGTTTGCAAAAAACAAAATGCCCCAAATGTAACCTGCACCTATCACCTACAAATGTAGCCTGCAAAGGTCACCTACAAAGAGGCCTTGCCAAAACAACCTGTAGAGAGCATCTGCTTCCAAGAGCTGCAGGTACACAACCAGCCTGTACAGACAGCAGCAACGCTGCTATAGCAAATGCGCAAGTACAAACTGTACAGCGCTGCACATGCAGGTACGAAAATGTACGACCCTAACGTCAACGCAGGTTGCAGGTAATTAAAAATACCGTACAACATACGGCTCTAGCACTCCTACAGGTACAAAAATTCGTACACAGTACAAACAAGGCAAAGAGGTGCAATTGTACGGACGAGGCAGTTGTACGGTCTGGCTGAGTGGCTGCTCCAAGGTACGGAATGATGGTTGCTCCAGGTGCACCGAATGGTGAGCGCAGGCATTCCGACAACAAACGTATAGTCCGTATGAAGACTTGGCGTCTCAATTTAACAACGTGGTACGAATGCAGTATAACAAAAATCGTACGGACACGTGGGTTGTACGACAGGGAGTAGCGTGTAGCTTTACGGACCTATGTACGATGGCACGATGCACACTAGCTTGACGATGGGCTCAAGGTCCGGGAGTAGAGAGGCAAGCTTGACGATGAGCTCTAGGTCCGAGAGTAGAGGCGAGCTCTGATACCACATGTGAGAAAACAAGAGAGAGCAAGAGAGCTGCAAAACGTCCCAAAAAGAGGTAAAATTCTATTAATGCTTGAAAACCATACAACCAGCTTCCAAAAGGAGTTGTCGATGAGAAAGACAAACAAAACAGGTTGCCAGCTACAAGAACAAACACCCATTTCCAGATCTCATGGATCACCACCTATAGAGATTCCGAAAGAGGAGCTAGCACCCATGATGGTGGTCCATACATCTAGCGAATACCTCTCGCGGAAACGATGTAGAATACTCCTGCTAGCCATGTCTCGCGGAAGTGCTCCCATCTCTCAACAGTCATTCTCGAGCCTTGAGTACCGCGCTCCAAAATGGCACGTAAGGTGAAGATTATATCCTGCCAAATGGCTACTAAGGTAGCCGTCGAAGAAATTGTGTGGCCTCCCATCACCCGGCTGCATCAAGCCACCCAAACATTCAAGGCAGTGATACTAGAAACAGTCTCCCAAACACCATCCTTCGGGAGAGGTGGTGGGCGTGAATGTGAGGGCTGAACTGCGCCATGGACCTCAATCCGGGAGACCTGTTGTCCATGGATCCGTAAGCCAGCATGACAGGGTCGATTACAAAGGCATAGCCTCCCTCCGTGAGCCAAGCCACCATCCCCCACGTGAAATCCCTGCTTATCCTCTATGTGCTAGCAACAATCCTGAAGGAAGCCAACCATATCCGCTATGCGACAAGGCAGCCCGATAGACAGTGCGGGATAGTCTCCAAAACTCCATCCACACAACCAGTGCATCTGCCATCTATCAACATCTGTTCTAGCCTGGGGCCGATGGGCACGCCCCCATGCGCCAACCAGAAATAAAATATATTCTGCAGGCACAAACTCGTCCAAAGGCCGGGCCAAAAGCGGCCTATGACCTCTCTCGAGACATCCTACTCTATCCAATGGCGCTACCTTGTGGGGGACCATGCTGCTGCCTCAAGCTATAAACGACACCTGATGCAAGTAGTGTACAAGAAGAAGGCAACCTCCTCCACTCGGTCCGAATGCCCTATGCAGGCGGGCCAAAACCACTCCCATGGATCCCACTGAATGTCACATAAGGGTCTACCCTCCCAAATCCATAGGCGCCAAATTGCCGATAAGACTTTGGAGGGATCAATGTACCAAGTCCTGCGCAAGCGGCCCACAATCCTGACCCTCTACCACTTCAAGTCCTCTAAGTCCACCCCTCCATCTCCGGCTAGGTCCGTAGTGAGCCTCCCAGTCCCACCCTATAGAAACGAGACTGATAGAAGCCAAGACACTCCCGAAAGAAGCATATCGAGAGTGGTACCCTTGTTCGCGAAAACTGTCCCGACCAACAATGGGGGGTCCAAGGGCTCCGTAGTCCCTCCCACCAAGAGTCCGGGATCGCCTCCTCAATCTCCTGCATCCTGATGCCTGCTCCTTGGAGGTAAGAGAGGGCTAGACTGCAGGCCTCTGTCTCTCTAGGAAGTCATCTCCATGTCCCAAAAGATCTGGCCGGTCCCCTGTCCCACTGCGCCCATCCAATATAAGTCCGTTGCCCATGCATTCGCCCTTCCGAAACTTTGACCTTCAGATGCGAGATGAGCAGTTGCCTCTCAAAATCCTCTTTGCAAACAGCCTAGCACACTCCTGCCAATATCTACCACACTCTGTAGAGGCTCCGCATCAACGGATAACCCTTCCATGTTAGTGGAGCCTCAAAGAAGATCCACCTATAGGACTGCTACCACTGCCCACCGGTGCGAGGCATATTCCCAAGAAGCCCCTATAGAGTTGGAGTTTCCATGGTTCCGCACCTGGCGTGAAGCCTCTCACTACTAGCTTGCCCAAGAGGGCTCTACTCTGCATCTCTGAATCATAAATGTGAAGTCCACCTTGTGCCCGGGGCAAAATCACTATCTACCAGGCCACCCTAGCTCTGGTGTTGCACGTGCTATCCGATCCCGACCAAAGAAAATTGCAAACAAAGCATCGTAGCTGCCCCATGCAACCTCGGTGAAAACACCAACAAGTAGCAATGCACCAAGATGTGGCAATGCTCAACCTACGAGCGAGTGTTTAGCGGAGCTCCAATACAAGAGCTTCTGCCAAACACTCTCCAACTGCTCTGCCAAAATGTCGATGCCTACCTGACAACCCAGGTATCTAGCCGTCTCTCCTTTCGGAATCCACCGAAAGCCAAAATCTACTCCCCAACCTCGAACATCCTGGCTCACCTCCTTGCCTATGAAGAAGCCAACAGATTTGGTCCAATTTATGCGAGCTCCGGAAGCCTCGCAATAGACGGACGGCACTCCTCTGACCCTCTCTAGACTAGCTGTAGAGCCGTCAACATAGAGCACATTATCATCTGCAAACTCCGAATCTAGAAGCTCCTCCTCCTGCCAGATCGGTAGCCTCATCCCTGTAAGGCCAAGTGCCTAAAATCGCAGAAAATATGCCAAGGCTTCTGCCACAAAAAGGAAAAGATAAGGGGCCAATGGGCAACCCTATCTCACTAAACAAGAAAGCGGAAAGACCTTGCTTGTATGGCCCCCGATGATCACTTGGCTGGAGCTTCCTGCATAAAGAGCTGAAATCCCTCTGATTATCTCTTGAAAAGCCGAGTCTCTGCATAGTCCCCTCCAGTAAGGACCCGTCATATGCCTTCTCGAAATTGAGGAGAAAGATAGTGAGAGGCTGCGCCTCCTCCCTGGCCCAGTCAACTGCCTCCTAGAAAGTGAAGATATTATCCACAATGCTGCACTCCTAGACAAAGCCAGGCTATGTCTCATGAATGATATCTGGAAGATGGGGTCTCAGGCGCAAACTCAAGACCTAAGCCAAGATCTTGTAAGCTGTGTCCAGAAGGGTAATCGGTCTCCACTGGCGAATATCTGATCTATCTCCTCCCTTCGGAATCGGGCATATCCAACGTTTGCTCAAGAAGTGTGGAAGGGAGCCTGAATCCAAGATCTCCTGGCAAGCTAACCGGAGTGGGGTGCTATAATATGTAAAGAACCAAGATCAAAAAATAGTCAATAACCTTTGCATTTTCCAAGGATCGGTCGCAAGGCATTTATACTAACCTAGATAGATCCCTATGCCTAGTGCCAAGCACTGTCAAGTTAGTTCAAATCCCTAGCAATACAAAAAATTTCAAGAGAGCATGCTCCCAACAATATAAACATGAGAAAGCTAATTCGTGTTTAGCGCAATTGTTATCACAGCCATGTTGCAAATGCCATTGGCTTAGTGGCATCTTAGTTGTTGTTGATGTTGTTGCTGCTGCTGCTGCTGCTGCTGTTGCCGTTGCTGTTGCCGTCGCTGCCGTTGTTGTAGTAGTTGTATCACGTTATAATTGTGGTCACTGTCCTTGTACCTGGTGCTGATGTGAGACAGGATACAGGCTTCATATCCAGCAAACCATTTTCTGTTGATGTGCAAAGTGCAATGTATGCACACAAATTTACAATACAAACTCCTATGTTATGTCACAAAGAGTCAACAATTTCAATGATAAAAGCGTTCAAAACGTGGTAATAAATTTAGCTATGCACAGAAAATTTAGAATAGAAACTCCTCCCTCATGTCATCTCGACTTAAGACAAGAATGAAGCAACCATTCCAAAGGCAATAATCCAAGTACACTGGTATACATCAGTGTCTAATTTAGAGTGATAAAAGGATGATACCTTGACTTCCTCAGATGAGAAGCTCCAAGTTGGAGAAAATTCTGTAATGGCGAAACATAGCGGTGGACGGAAAGATGGGGTTAACTCCTCACTCGTTTGTGTTTCTGATGCCAAATTTGAAGTATCCTCTGTTTTTCTTTGACTCTGCTCATACATCGGAGTGTATGAATACGAATTGACTGAAGGAGCTAAAGGACTACTCTTGTTCTCAATGGGAAGTTCCCTCTTCATCCATCGGTCCAGACTATCCAACTTTTTCAAAACTTCTTCTCCGTCATCACTTTGAGATTCAAGAAAAGGAACCTGGTCACTTTCTGACCATGTCATCTGCAAGCTAAAATCTGCACTCTGTGGCCATTGGTGCCCATTCTCATCTCTTTTGTCACAGCTGGTCTGCTCAGTCTGTCTACTGTATGCCAATGAGGATGGCATAACGTCAATTTGTGGAGCTATACCCTGCAAAAGCTTTAAAACTTGAGAGTAGCCATTATACACTTTAATGAATGTTGCTTTTTATCTCAGTGATTTGCAGCACATCTTTGTAAGGCAGCACATGGATATGAAAATAAGCATAACATTTCTGAAAGTGAGACTTGAGAATCAGCAACAAGGCCTTTCATTACCTTCCAAAGCACCAGAAAAACAAAGATTGTCACCAAAACGATAATCACGTCATAATGACACAAACGACATAACAAAAAGTATATAAACAGAACCCATAAAATTGTCTACAAAGCAAAACATGTTGACGGCCACTTGTTACTCCGAAATCCCAAGCCCCTGCCTAAAGGCTCTCATTCCCTCGTTTTCACTCTCTTCCACCTCCACAATTCTGATGTTTAGAGCTTTTTCTTGCTGCTCTTTTTGCTCCCTCATTCTACTATTGACCAACTCGTCAATGGTGTTGATGATGTCTTCTTTTTTTGGCATCTGTTGTGCAAGTTTACGCTTTGTCTCTACCTGCCCTTTCTGCCCAGATATTTCCTTTTCTATTTTCAGTTCCATGCTGTGAACTTTGGCATATCCTTTTTCTAACTGGCTGCCCATTTTCTGTTCTATGCTCAGAACCTTTGCATACCCCTTCTCTATCTTGCTGTCCATGGCTAGCATTTTCTGGGCCATCTCATTCATGTTGTTCTTCAACTGTTGAACCTCTTGGTTCAGCAAGGTAATTTCTTCCTTCATCTTGACCATAGTCTCATACATTTGCCTTCTTGTAGTCTTGTAGAAACTGGAAAATGGGGGAATTAGGGGCCCAATCCTCAAAGGGGATCTTCTGGGAGTGAACATTTTAGAAGTTGGGGTAAACATTGTGTGAACACCCCTCTGTCACAATTTCCTCTGTTTTAGTATCTCGTTGGTGATGCACCCCTCTATTTAAAAGCCTTGTGGAACTTTGCCTGTGAGAATTGGAACGTTGTATTGGGGAGAGAGAAGAGAGAGAGACAGAGAGAGAGAGAGAGAGAGAGAGAGAGAAGAAAGAAATTACATTAATGTCTTCAGAAGCCCTGTCGGGACTATGAGACAAAGTACACACCAAAAAAAGTTGGGGTAAACATTGTGTGAACACCCCTCTGTGACAGTTTCCTCTGTTTTAGTATCTCGTTGGTGATGCACCCCTCTATTTAAAAGCCTTGTGGAACTTTGCCTGTGAGAATTGGAACGTTGTATTGGGGAGAGAGAAGAGAGAGAAAGAGAGAGAGAGAGAGAGAAGAAAGAAATTATATTAACGTCTTCAGAAGCCCTGTCAGGACTATGAGACAAAGTACAAACCAAAAAAAGAGTAGCTACTACATCTCTGAAACTCAAAGAGTCGAGGAGTGCTCATGGCATCTCAGCTCGAGATTATTTAGCACACAACTAAGTTCTGGTCTTATATCAAAAGTGGCATGCATTACATCAGTTTAAGACTGAGGGTCTTTAGGTTTAGGTTTGAAGTCTCTAATTAGAACCATTCCATCACGATAAACTGCCCATTTTCTTACGTTGCGTGCATCCTTCGTTTTAGTAAGTTCAACATTCCTTTGTTTGAGCTAAGTCGGGGTGAGCTCTTCACATATAAATACACGTTTGATAAAACTAGATCTCTTAGGAGTAAGAGATGTCCTCCAAGTAGCTAATACACATGTGTGCACATCCCTACGAGTCAATGACGATGTCAATGAAGCACTAGGCATGGATACCCCACAATGTGTGTCGGTGAAGTCCATGGGGTAGCTACATGGAGCACTCACATGGTGACTCTCAAAATGGATGAGTGAGGGTCACCGATGTCAAGATAGATGCCAGAGGTGTCACGAACACTTCGAGATGCCAATCAATGTGTAGTACCTCATGCAAAGTATGCAGAATGAAGATGGTAGCAGAGGCAATCTATGGCGAAATTAAGTGCAGATTTTGGCGTGCATTTCGAGGGCAGGAGCAGCTACTATTGGGCATGCATTTCGAGGCTGTTTGGTACGGATAGTTGAGCTGGTTGTATGGGCAGCGGAGTAAGCTGTACAGACAGTACGACATAAGTGTACGGGCAGCCTGGTATGGCAATCAGTAGGTCTGTTGTACGGCACACCAGTCTGTACAGTCCGTACGGATGTACGACTGCTTTGTAGCTGATGCTGAGGCTAAAGGAGCGGCCAATAGTGAGGCATAGGTAGGAGGAGAGGAGCTCAAGGTGGAGAGGCAAAGGAAGAAGAGGGAGTGCTCAAGGAAGGAGAGGAGGAGAGGCTAGCCCTCCAAGTGGAAGAGCAGACCTTCTAATGAGGAGGAGGCAAGGCAGCTTCATGGCTACTCTCTTACCTCAACCTCTTGGAGGTGGCTCTGATACCATATGAAGAGACATGGCAGTAGGAGAATGCCAAGCTAACTAGGAATGGATGGAAATATGGAAAGCATAATGGCAAAATGGAAAGCAAATGAAAGAACAAGTGCTAGGCAATGATAACCAAAATACTCACATGATATAAAGCTTGATGTTGACTGATGTTAAAAGACTCAAGACAAGTACAACACTATAGTGTGACACTAGACTCTAGAAAGACACAGTGTATATGGGATAACTCCCAATATGACACGTGGCACGTCTAGGACTCACTAGACTATAAAACACCCCCTAGACACCTAGTACACTCATTTTTTACTCACTTTGGCTTCATATTCCAACAAAGACTGTACGGTTGTACAGAGGTACGACTGTACAAAAAAGGTACGAAGAGAGATATGGCTAACGGAGAGAGGTATGGCTAACGAAGAGGGAGAGGGAGAGAGAGAGAGGGTAGGCGAGAGAGAGAGAGAGAGAGAGAGACAAAGACAGAGAGACAGAGGGGAGAGAGAGAAAGAAAGAAAGAAAGAAAGTTTATTACAATCTTCGGAAGACCTATGGATCTATGAGACTCTGAGAATCCTGATTGAGGGTGGAGCTACTAAACGAGGATCCACACCAATGCCGAATGCAAAAGCTAGTGCTAAGTACTACATAGTCATGTCAAAGTGATCGACTACACATCAGTATCATCCTCATCATCATCCTTCTCCTCATCATCATCCTTCTCATCATCATCATCATCATCATCATTAGGTCATTAAGGTGGATGAGACAACGGAAGCATAAAGTCGGCTATAGAGTGTTGCTGCCACATCAGCACACTGCTTCACTAGCACACCCCTTCACAGGCACAGCCACTGCATGTCACCCCCTGAATGCCACATCATCATTGAGCACTTTGCACCCTTTTTTTGCCCCTCCACCTAGATCAAGTCGCATCTCTTGATCCAATAAGAATTTGAGGGCGCTCCAAAAAGGAACGCCACTTTATTTTTCGTGCTCTACATGCTCATCACATAACGTAAACATTTTGGTGCAAGTATCACTCACTTTGAGCCTCACCGGACAAATCAGCTTCCTACATGCACATCAGCCTCTACATCGACGCATCTAACCCAGCACATAAAAAGAACCAAAGAAAAAGAAATTATTTGTTGTTCTTTTCTTCGATCGACGGTTGGTCGTGGGCGTGGTCCTGTGTCGTCTTATGGTCATAGCTCTGCGCCTAACAAGGGCTACAGTGACCCCTGTCGCTCAAGCCCCGACTCTGAACAGAGAGGGGATATCCCCAAGTGTAATATGTGCGTCAACCCTCTGTCTAAGCTATCGTGTCGCTGGCTCTAGATCCTGATCATGTCGGGACCTCGTAGTATGGGGGTCCACATGCTCTGGCTCGAAGAACTCTGTGATTGAGCTCTAAGAAGAGTCTACCAAGGAGGAGGTCTGCTCCTCTCTCCGCAATCGAAGTAGACGATCGTGGTGCTTGACTGCCTCATGGATAAAAGGCGCCAAACATTTCTCGTCTAGATAGGAGAGAAATCGGGACAACGCCCCAGAACTGTCTCTAAAGAGGCAGTAGAAGTGTCCTCGGATCTCGGAGTATACTAGGCACCTGAAAACGAAATGCTTCTCCGACTCGACCTCCTATATGTCACATAATCACTTGCCTATTGTAGCTTTTTTATAGTAAAAAATATCTTTTCATATTTTGCTACTCAAACTTACCTAGCATGAAAAAAATACTTCGAAGGTATTTGATTATTGCAAAACAGCTATATCATAAAGAAAGTGAAGTCTCTTATAGAAGGTGCGCCCAAATAGAAGAGATCAAACGCTTTATTAAGGAATGCCATGTTCAGCATGTGGGGGACACTACAACTAGGTTGGGTGAGCGAAGGTCCTTTGCAAAAGCTCTTTGCAGCCCACCTTGTTTCAAGACTATAAGATGTGGAGTTGGAAATGTAAAATGTCTCTTAGGACGTGAGTAGCACGGAGCAGGGATGTGCCCCATCCTCTTACTCTCTTGAATCTCTACATCAATGAGCTAGCTTCTTTTGTGGACACTTTGGAAGGACAAGGTCTGTGGCACATACACATTTACTCCCGGCCCACACACATTCACTCATCCCCATCATAGTTTATGCTGACATTATAGTGCTGTTTTCACACACAGCACGGGGGCTGCAGAGATACCCAGCCCTACAAACATTTTCTGACAGCCACAACATGAAAGTCAAGCTTTGTGAAACCAAGATTATGATCTTCAACACGAATAAGGCCCAACTTCAACATGAGTCATTCACTCTTGCAAGTGAACTGGTAGAGATTGTCACATCCTACATTATGACTCTCATTGGGACCCTAGCAATGCCCACACAGCCTTCACTTGACTGAGATGAGCGGGTGTTTCTTATTATTTCATTGTCCACTGCCAATCTTGTGCACAACAGAATCTTAAGCTCATCCATCCTTGCCTAAACTCAATCCGTCCCTCTAGAGATAGATGATAACAACTTCATAAATATGGTACCTATCAATCTCATCATACCAATTCATGACAGCATGATTAAGGGGCGTCAATGTCCCCGATCCAAGCTGAAATGTTATAAATCATATTCCAAGTTTGATGTTAAACAAAGGTAGGAAGCTTCGCTTAGGGATTCTGATGAATTTCATCTGAGATCTGATTTGTAATTGTTTATACCACAACGTGTCAAAAGGCATGCATATTCAATAGTCAGTATGAAGCAATACCACAGCTATTGAGAACTAAGCCACCTACAAGAAGAACACCAAAAGTAAGAATATATTAATCAATATAAACAAGCCAAATATGGCACATGCCCTAGCAGCTATGCCCTGTTTCTGACATCCTCCACAAACCAACAAAGCTATGTATATAAGCAGACCAGTCGGTGCTTAATATTACCTGGTTTTCAAAAGAAACCTGAGAAATTATGGATGCTCCTTCCAAACTCGCATCCCCCGTACAGCCCATTAATGTAGGTGTTTGTAGGCTGTTGGGATGCTGTGTACCACAGTTAAAGGCCTGGCTAGGTACAGTGTTTGCTGGCGATAAGAAATCTGCCCAAGATGATACGTTGATAGCAAATGTGTTCCCCCGATCTACAACAAATGTGTTTCCATTTTATTGTCAGGCGACCATCTCATCATCCTTGGGATAGCTGAGAGGGGTGGGGGACGGGATTTAAATGCAAAGGCTTTTTTATACACTAATCATCTTCATGTCTCTTGGAATAGAACAACATAATGCCCATTTCATCTAAGTACCATTCACATTTCAAACAACAAAGGGGAAACCGTAATGGAGCGAGAGGTTGGCACTGATATCCCTGACTCAAACCTGCAACAAGAGATCATACCTGGAGTCGGGACTTCTTGTTTCCCAACATTCAATCCAGAAAAAGTTGCAGGTTGTGCAGCACCAGTTGGGATGAACTGTGTATTATCCGAATTTGGCATAGTCTGTTTTGCAAAGCTGCCTTGTAAAATTTGACCCTGTGACTGGCCAGTGAAATCCAGCAACCACAAATTGTCCACTGCTGTCCTGTCTATGCTCATATCCGTCTCCCCTGTAGACTGTAAGTCCTCAAGAGAAAACTTGTCGAAGTCATTATTTGAATCAAAACCATACAGATCTAATTGAGGAGTTGAAGCATCCACAGAACTCCCTGAACTCTGCACAGGTGCCATAGCTGCAAACAATGTGCTGGATGGATGAGGTTCAAATGCTGGGTTCCGATCAAGTTCCATAGCCTCTAAAGCATTTGGTTGCCATGGGTGTTGTGTATTGACCCTATTACCCTGCAGTAAACACACCCTGCAAAAATTGAAATTTTTACAGCATGACAATGTGTCTTGCATAGTTCATTTTGGAATCCTGACTAGAAACGGGAATATGAGCAATCTACTCTTGTTTTCAGAAGCAAGTATTGTGGTTAAAAGAAATGCACGCAAATGACAAGTAAAATGTGTAGTGTATTATACTCAATTCTTCAGTGACCATTTTGAGCTTACAAAAGTTCAGACCTCTTTTACTTGCAAGTAGTGAACGAGCACGATGTGTTCAAGGTTCCTGCAACAAGATCCCATATATTGATTTATCCATGAACATCCCCAAAACGAGAATACAATTTTGGGTTTAGATGCATCCAACTACAAAAGAAGCAAAGCAGAGAAATTTGTGCTTCCTAACTGTCAAAGAAAAATAGCATCTGCCAGTCTGTTCGGCACTAACTTGTCCAGCAGCCAGTACACCCGTCGCTGAAGATTTGATTCACCCTCACCATGAGCATAATAAACATGTATTTTTTCCTCGCTGCCAACCTGGAGCCAGTATAGACAACTAAATAAAACAATCTCGAAAAGCTACTTAGTGTAGTGACCCCTTGCTATAAGTATGAATTATTGATGAAACAAAATATAGCTTTCTTCTAATACCGCATCTCCTGAACATCCATGTCATATACAATGCGAAGATTAAAATCGAACACAGCATACTATGGACAACTACCATCTTTAATTTTAGTGGAATGCATGTAACAGGATTAGGTGAAGGTCTCAGTCCCTCCTTTATTGCTCTACGACATCGTATACACCATGAGATTGTAATATTGACTACTAACGCTTCCCCTTCAGTTGAAGATCTAATGTCTTTGATACATAGAGTTCTTTGACCTTTTGAAATCTTAAACAATGGCAACATCTTTGTGAATAGGCCTTGCCAACTGACCTTGAAAAAAACTAATGCATCAATTGAATTTCTCCTTGCTCGGTTTCATGTCGAATGGAATGATGGGAAATTTCAATGTGCTTCCGTAAGCATATCATATGCTTCTTAATTGTTTCATGTGTTTAACCTCCGCTTGTAGATCTCCATTAAGAAAGAATCCATATGATGAACGTGCAAGTCCATTGTGCATACTAGCAATATGATGTGCTTCATCTACTCCCTTAAAGAGTTTTGCGACCAATCTTGCTTTGCATCTTTCCACTCTGCCATCTACCATAAGAACACTATAATTACAAAGTAGTTCGACAAGTTTCCATGACTTGTTAACACTTCATGATATCTGATATTCTTCCTCATAACTAAAGCCAATGTTCTTGCGTGGCTTGCTCTTCCAAAGATGCTAGTTCTTTGATAATTGACAAGAGTCAACATAGACCTCAATTTCTAGGTTTCTTGTCCTTGAGAGAATCCTTTGCTTCTTCCGCCCGTTTTTTCACCCATCTAATGCAGACTGATAACTTTTCTCCATTGAGCAAAACTTGTTTCTTCAATTAACTCTAATGTCTAAGCTTTAAGATGACCAAGATACACCTATGGTCATATGTTCCTCATACAACTCTTTCATTGCATGAAACCGGCCTTCAATAAATTAAAGGGCAGTAAAACTTACAAGTATCCGGTCAACACTAATATGTTAACAATTCAGCAAAAGTATTACCAGCAGATTGGGAGCTAGAGTGCCCCTGCACCAAGACAAAGACACAAATTGGCCCCAAAACTTGGCGCCCCTTTCGGTATTTCTTTAATTAAGTGAAAGGCCCTGAAATCCAGGCTACATAAAGGATACACTCCTGAGAACTGGGGCATTCCACATTCCATTGGGCATCCACATAGCCAGCATAGCCTTTACTGTTCACTACTCTCACACTCCTGGCATTAGGTCCATCCCTGCACCAAGACAAAGACACAGATTGGCCCCAAAACTTGGCGCCCCTTTCCGTAATTCTTTAATTAAGTGAGAGGCCTTGAAATCCAGGCTACATAAAGGATACACTCCTTACAACTGGGGCATTCCACATCCCATTGGCCATCCACATAGCCAGCATAGCCTTTACTGTTCACTACTCTCACACTCCTGGCAGTAGGTCCATCCCTAGTCCAAGACGCTTGCACACAGCCCAAAACTCTCACTAGTAACCACACTTGGCCATATAGTTCCCCATAGCTGTTGCCAGTGCCCAATTAGCCACCTTTCTGGTTAATGCAGAAAGGGAAACCATACACAAGCTTGCTCCTCTGACGAGGACTGCCATGACCAATAGTCTCTCACCCTATGGGTCGCACATCTCCTGATATAACAACTTGTTTCCCATAAGAGAACTGGCATCACAACACGGCAAACACTAAGGCAGTCACACATGTACCATCCCTCTCATTGTTCCAAGGATACAAGCATGGATTCCCGACCCCTGCTTACTCAGCAATGAGGTTTTAACAAAGATGTCCCAACTGCCTAGCAACCACTGCCTAGCAACCGACCCATCTCCTAGAGAAACCAAAAACATATTCCCACACGAAACATGTTACTTGCCAAAGCTAGCAAATAGGATACACAATGAATTTGAACCCGCTCGCATTCAGTGTTCTTCCCACTCTCATTAGGCATCAGTATCACAAGCACTAGCCCTGCAGGGCTCTGCTCTCACACCATGTGACCATAGGTATCCATTCTCAGTGCAAACACCTACATTTAACCTAAGAGCATTTTGTTTTCTGGCAGCCCAAACAAGGCCACGCGCTCCCTAGACAACCACAAATGTCCACTGACTCATTGGTATACCAAACAATGGGTGAAAGCATAACTGAATTGCCCACGATGCTCAGAAGCACGAACTTACCCTATAAGCATTCATTGTGAACCACCCTGTAGGCCATCTTCTCCATGTTCTAGTGATGCCCTATGGGCCCTGGTATGTGCCTTGTAGGCATAGTTATAGGCACTTAGTGTATTTTGTGCCTTTTATGCCACATAGAAGACTTAGTCCTATGTGACACCTAGGACACTTAGTCCTAGGGTCTACCTACAAATACTATGTACTTTTATTTTCATTTTAGTCTAGTTGACGTGACGGCTGATAACTATCGACTCTTGTACCTTGTACTTGCTCTCTCGTTTATCGATCCTACATTGGTATCAGAGCCAGCCTTACACTTGTCTTCCAGCTCTCCTCAGCCCCTTGAATCCTCCATTGCTCATTGGGAGTCTGATCCTCTGCTGGTCGTCACTGTTCCAGCCTGTTCGAGGCTCTCCAGCTGCTGCCCAAGGCTCCCAGAGTCTTTTCGTCGCCAAAAATTGCCTTATTGCGACTTCCAGCAGGTGCGACTGCTTCTACGCCCCTGCTGCAGCACTTTCGAGGTCTTCTACAGCACCCGTGGCCATCTGTCGCCACTTTTGTACTGCAGATCCAGGCGCCCAGCTCCCGCGACCTCAACTAGACTCAGATCCAGGCGCCCAGCTCCTGTGACCTCTCCAGAGTCATCTGCAAGAGGAGGCGTGCTATCGCGACCTGTTCAGAGACCCCCACAGGAAACACCTGCAGCCACGCACTTATTTCGAGGTGCCTGAGGGCTGTTCCAGCTTCGCTCCAGCCGCCTTTTGCACTTCAATCTGCTGCAGCAGCTCCGTGGTCTGTCATACTCTACCTACAGAGGTCTTTTGGGTCTCAGCCTTAAGTTCAGGGGACCAGAAGCTCATTCACAAGCAACATTTGCAGTCTTTTACTGTCTTTTTGACAGTTTTTACTGTCAAAGCCTAATTTCCAACGAAAAATTTAAGGCTTTTGACATCTCGACCTTCAACCTGTTAATACAATACTTTGGACAAGGTTGACAACTGAAATCCTTCCAAAAATTGAAGTTTTCAGTCAATTTCAGGTTCAGGACTGTCACATTGTGCCACATCATCACTCAAGTCAACAAAATTTGGGGCTTTTGTGTTGGGAGCTCAATTTCAGCTGGTAACCCTGTTTCTATACATTGCTGCACATATTTTCAGTCTATTTGCTCTCTCTATTTCATCATCTGAGCAAGAAAAGGGACCGTGTTGCCTTGAGGCCCAGTTCAGCCTCCTGGAAATATCTGTTGTTAGCTCACAGGTGTTTGGGACAATGAATCATATTTTTTGCAGTTTAAAACCTTGAGGCTATACTTTCGTCACTTTATCAGTGCATTTCTATCAGTACTATTTACAATGGCTGGGAACAATCACGACTTATTTGGCATTCTTCGTAAAGATGATAAGCTGGATGGGACCAACTATCCGATGTGGTCCTATCTAATGATCTTGTTGCAAGGTACTTTTGGAATATTGTTTCTGGGGTTGATCTAAGGCCAGCCAATGCTACAGTGGTTGCCTCTACTACTGGTCCCTCTGCAGAGGGTACTACTCCTAATGCCTTATCTTCTAGCACCCCTGTTGTTGCTCCCCCAACTCAGGAACAATCAAGATGGGATGCCAGAGATGCAAATGCACATTCCTGTATTACTTTATCATGCAAGAGAATCATTATTCCACACATCCGATCTTGGACAGCAACGGATGCTTGGGACAAATTGGCTTCTCTTTATCAGATTTGCAATGAGGCACGTGTTGCATATTTAAGAAGGCAATTGCAGGAAGTCAGTATGAATGAAGGTGACTCTATGGATGCATACCTAACAAACGTCAAGGACCTCATGGAACAACTTGCCAATATTGATGAGGTGGTGCCAAATTCTCAGCTTGTCAGTACCACATTGAATGGACTGCCGAATACATATCAAGGGTTTGCTACAACCCTTCGATTAGTGGCCATGGGTAATTCATACCACTACTCTTTTGATCAGCTAGTCACATTGCTTTTGATGGAAGAGCAAAGTCGAGCTAATAGACACGCTATTATTCATGATCATGCATTTGCTTCACAGCAGACAGAAAGAGGCAAGGCTTCCAAGCCTATGGGCAAGCCTAAATCTGCGCATAATAGTGGCAATTCCTCCAATGCATCTAAAAATACAGCAGATAAGTCAAAGAAGAAAAGATGCACCTATTGTCGCAAGCCTAGACATGACATTTCAGAATGTAGGAAGCGCACTGCTTCGCAGAAAAAGAAAGCAGGATTGACAGTTAATGCCTCACATGCAATTGAATCCCATGAGCCAGCAGATGCTTCACATGCACATGCTCTCCAGGATGATTGGGCATGGGCTGTCCATTGTTCATTCGATGCCTCCCAAGTTGATGCACTTTCTACTGCTAATGATGCTCAGTCTTGGTATTTTGATAGTGGTGCTTCCAAGCACGTCACCTCTTGCAAACAGTTGTTTCATTCCTTAGCTAATGCACCTCGAGGAGGGACTGTCACATGTGCTAATAATGCTTCCTATGCTGTAGAAGGAATTGGAGATATGCAGCTCACATCCATTTCAAGCCATCCTGTCACTTTGACAAATGTTCTTTTTGTGCCTGGAATTGAAGTCAACTTGATTTCAATATCAGCAATTGCCACTTCAGGTTTCAGAGTGATTTTTTATGGATACAGATGCCTAGTATATAATCTTCGTGATGACAATGCCATAGTTCTCACTGGCACTTTGCAAAATGGCCTTTATCACCTTGATGATCACTCAGCTGCACTCTCTATTGAAGCATTTGCTATTTCAGATTCACAGCTTGCTGAAACTCATCTTTGGCATGAGAGAATGGGGCATCTCAATTATAGAGCTCTTGCCAAGTTACATTCACAGGACATGGCAAATGATGTACCTCAAACTCACACAGTTCCCAAACATGTGTCTAAGGGTTGTCTTTTGGGTAAGATGCATCGGTTGTCCAAAACTCTCACAAAGGAAATTGCAGCCAATGCACAGTGATGTCTGTGGCCCAATGAGGACAAATGCCATTGGGGGGTACAAATATTTAATGACTCTCATTGATGACTTCACAAGATATTGCTGGGTATATGCTTTAAAAGCCAAATCTGAAGTGTTCTCATGCTTGCAAAGGTGGCTGAATATAGTTGAGAATGAATCCGGATGCAAGCTTCTCACCCTCAACATAGATAGGGGGGTCAGTATATGTCAAAGGAGTTTGATGCATTTTTTTCTTCACGGGGCATTGCTCACTCATGCCACTCATGCACTACTCCTTACACTCCTCAGCATAATCCTGTTCTTGAAAGGAAGAACAGGTCCACTATGGAGATGGCCAGATGCATGCTTAAGGTCAAGTCCTCAACCAATAAATTTTGGCTTGATGCAGTGATGTGTGCAACCTATGTGCTGAAAAGATCACCTACAAGGGCATTGAAGACTATTACAAATTATGAAGCATGGAATGTGAATGGAAGGGAGAGAACAAAGTGTGAGAGCACGAGTTGGAGAGAGAGAGAGCTGAAAACGATAGTCGCAATCGATGAGAGAGTTACAACTGAAGAGAGTGATAGGTTTTGTCTAAGTGACAAAACCTTATCCTTCACTAACCGTAGTTAGTGAACTAACTATGATTAGGGGGAAAAACCTCTTAGTGAGGGAAAAGTGCCCCTAACCTACTTATTACATTACATTGGTCACTGCTAAATTATAACAATAATTCTAACACCCCCCTGCAATGCCAATGTCATGTACAAGGAAATGATCAGTCACCAAAAGGAGCTAAGTTCAGGGAACTGCGAAATGCCTCAAACTTTTCACGTGGAACTGCTTTGGTGAAAATATCTGCAACAATGTCCTGTGTTGACACATAGATCATACTTATCTCTCCTGCATGCAACTTCTCTCTGTAGTAGTAATAGTGAACCTCAATGTGCTTCGTGCGAGAATGAAACACAGGATTCTTTGCCACTGCAATAGCACTCTGACTATCAGTGAGAATTGGAGAAGAACCTTCAAATGAAAGATGAAGATCAGCAAATAAATGACGCAGCCAAACACATTCAGCTGTCGCAGTGAAAGCTGCCCTATACTCAGCTTCACATGAAGAGGTAGCCACTATAGATTGTTTCTTGCTTAACCAAGAAATACAAGCTTTGCCCAAAAAGAAACAAGTGCCACTTGTGGACTGCCTAGTGTCATAGTCTCCAGCCCAATCTGAGTCACTATAGGCATGCATTTGCAAGTCACCCCCCCCTGGGAAACATCAAGCCAACAGACTTGGTACCTTGCAAATAACGGAGGATGCGTTTTACAGCCTGCCAATGATAGTCTTTGGGCTGTGCATATATCTGCTCACCTTAGAAACTGCAAACTGAATAGCAAGTCGTGTATTGCAGAGATAAATGAGGCATCCAACTTGGGGCTTGTTTCAGCCCATACCAAGCTTTATTCAACTTGCATACCTGAAGTGCATTTCCTAAAATTTCAAAGCCTGGAGGTTGTTTGACATAAACCTCTTCCAACAAGTCTCCATTAAGGAAGGCTGTTTTTATGTCCAACTGATAAACATTCCATTGAAAATTTGCAGCCATGGCGATAACTGACCGGATGGTTGTCATTCTTGATGTAGGAGCAAAAGTCTCCTCATAGTCTATTCCCTTTTTCTGAGCATATCCTTTTGCAACCAGCCTTGCCTTGTACCTATCAATGGTCCCATCTGGCTTTCTTTTATCTTTGCAAACCCACCGTGTTTACCTGGTGGCAAATCAACAACTTCCCATGTCTGATTTTTCTGAATGGACTGCAACTCATCGTGCATGGCATTCATGCAATGCACATTATCTTGTGCCTCTTCAAATGTCTCGAGTTCCTCCTCATCAAGAAGAGTACCAGCATAAGCTGATTCAACTGAAAGAGCTTCCCCCCCATGCCTTACTACACTCCCAGTTCTGCCAGGTAATGGAGCATCAATTTTACTCTCCCTAAGAGTTTGTGACAGCCAATTTGGGACTGTTTTTGCTGCATGTATATCTGCGATTTCTTGCTGAACAACCTCTTCCACTGCTTGTGGAGGTGGTAAGACATCCTTTGGCTGAATCGGTGCATATGGAGGTATCCGAAAATTTTGATTTGCATCAGATATATCAGCAAGGGAACCCAAGGCAATGGGTAGTAATCCCTCAAAGACATCATTGGAATGTGTCTCATTGACACTGAAAGCTGATGCATCCTTGGAAGAATCATAACTGCATGTCAGAAAAGCATAAGAGTCATCATTACAAGTGGCTGTACTATCCGGAGCAGCCAACTGAGAGTCTGAAATGCAAGACAAGAAGGCATAGTCGTGCTCCACGAAGTTGGCTGTAGCTTGCTCATTGTCAGATGCATGAGGACCTCAATCTGAAACAGCCATACCGGAGCTGTTTTTCTTTTCTTTTGCAAGCCTTTTCTTGCATTCTCCAATGTAGTGACCTGGCTTTTTGCAGTAATGACATATTCCCTTCTTCTTGGGCTTACCTGCATCACCCTTAGCCTTTTGAGAAGGCTGTCCTGAACCACTGGAAGGCTGATTTGCTGATGTCTTTGCCTGTCCCTTTACTTTAGGCTTGAATTTTGAAAGCATGGCATGTTCACCTGCTCGTGAGGCCATGTTTTTCCTGGTCTACTCTTCCTGCAAGAGAAGTCCTATCAACTCGTGAAAATTGAGAGGATTTGTACCCCCCCTCAATGACAAATTCAGCCAGATAAAACTCAGAAAGAGAATTCAGAGTAGTGGTAATCATCTCTGAATCAGGAATGATCTCATCAATATTAAGCAATTGCTCTCGTAAATCCTGTAGCTTTGTGAGGTGCACTGACATGGAGTCACCCTCTTCCATATGTGTATGAGACAATTCTCTTTTCAAAAAGACACCCTGGCATCATTCCGAGCTGCATACATGCTCTCCAAAATATCCCATGCTGCCTTTGAGGTCTTACACGACCGGATATGTGGAATGATGAATCTTTTCACTAAAAGAGAAATACATGACAAAGCTAAAGCATCACGTGAATCCCATCTCTTTTGCTCTGGAGTGGTAGGTATAACTGCACCAATAACTTGTGCTGCAGCTGTACCCTGTGCACGACCTCTGCGTCCTCCTTGTTGGGGAGGGGTATTAGGTGCCACATTTGCTGGCCGGAACTCATCCCCATTTACATAGTCCCACAAATTATGGGAAATCAGAATATTGCGTACCATAAAACTCCAGAGGGAGTAGTTGGTACCATCCAGCTTATCCTCTTGTGAGAGACCACTGAACTAGAAATCATTCTAATTTTGTTGGGCCATGTCTGAGAAAGAAAATACAGCAAATGCAAATCTGAATTCCCTTGCTGGGAGTGGAGTGCACAATTCCCAAAAAATACAGCCAAACACTGGCTAAAAATGCAACTCAAATCTCCGTAATGTCTCTATCAGAAATCTGCCAGAGCATCCAATCTCTCCCAAAACCTGTCAAAAGTGCTTCAAAACACTCACAAAAAGGCAGTGTGAACTGAAACCTGCAAAATTGCTCTCCCAACACAAAAGCCCCAATTTGTGGCTTAAAATTGCAACCAGAAAGGGGCAAATGGTCTAAAAGCCCCAAATGTTGCACAAATTGCACTCTGTCTGCAAAAGCCCCAAATTTCTTCAAGGAAATTGCATCCAAAAGAGGGCAAATTAACTAAAAGCCCCAAATTTGCAATTTCTGCAACAAATGCAAAAGCCCCAAATGTGACCAAATTCCCAATACAGAAAATGTGCCCAAATCTGCCCACAAAATGGCCTGCACAGGAAATTTCTACCTCGAATGACACAGTCCGTACAAAAGTACGGAACTGTACCGAATGTACAGTCAGGCTGTACAGCTGATGACACACTCCGTACAAAAGTACGAAACTGTACGGAATGTACATTAAGGTTGTACGGACCTGACAGTACAAAATGTACGGATCTAACGGCACGGGCTATACGGATCTGACGAGCTGGTACGGACGGCAACCTGTACGGACGACGCTACTCTGTAGTACAAAGTACGGACGGAGCAGTGTACGGGCGCCGCTTCACATCTGTACATATGTACGGACGGCGCTGTAGCAGGTACAAACGACGTAGTAGGTACGGACAAGCGTACGGACGGCGCTGACGACGAGCTAGTACGGACGTACGAAACTATACAAGCTGACGACGAGTGCAGGTACGGGCAAGCGTGCAGATGGCGTAGGACAGCTGGGCCTAGTACGGACGTACGGAACAGCCAACAAAGGCTGTACGGATTTGTTCACGGGCAAACAGAGCTGTACGGACAGCGAGAGAGCTGGTATGGCACAGGGGTTGGTACGAATGGGCAGCAAGCTCTTGAGCTAGGAGCAGGAAGCAGGGTCAACCCGCTTTGATACCAAATGTGAGTGGAAGTGAGAGAGCAAAGTGTGAGAGCAGGAGCAGGAGTAGGAGAGCGAGAGAGCTGAAAACGATAGTTGCAATAGATGAGAGAGTTGCAACTGAAGAGAGTGATAGGTTTTGTCTAAGTGACAAAACCTTATTCTTCACTAACCGTAGTTAGTGAACTAATTGTGGTTAGGGGGAAAAACCTCTAAGTGAGGGAAAAGTGCCCCTAACCTACTTATTACATTACATTGGTCACTGCTAAATTATAACAATAATTCTAACATGGAAAGGCAAGAAGCCTTCACTTTCACACATGAGAGTTTTTGGGTCTCCTGCATATGTTCATGTACCATCTCAGCTGAGACATAAGCTTGATGACAAGGCAATCAAATGCATATGTAATCTTTGCTGAACATTCAGCTTCTCCTCTTGTGGACTGTAAAGCTAAGCCAGAAGTTGACATGTTTGATGCCTTTGACTCTTGGTTACCTCTGGCTTCCTCAGAAGGGGACTTTGACCAACAACATGAGCCTCCTGCAGGCCCTCCAACAAGCAATGATCAGCCAGTACCCCATGCTGATTTGCAGGTTTCTCTTCCAGCACAAAATGATCCCACTATTCATGATGCAATGATTGAAGAAAGAGCTGTAAATAGACAGCGAAGGCAAGTTCCCAGATGGCTTCTTGATACATTGAGGGACAGCAAACAAGATCAGCCTTTTGCTGCCCGGACAAGATCAGGGAATAGACAAATGCATAGTCACTTTCTTGAGTTTGCACTCCTTGCTACAGCTTGCAATGAAGAGCCTTTGTGTCAAAAAGATGCTTTTGACAGCAAAGAGTGGATGGATGCAATAAAAGCTGAGATACAATCCATTGCCAAAAACGACACATGGGAATTAGTAGATCTCCCTCCCAGCAAGCATGCCATTGGTACCCGGTGGATCTACAAATTAAAAAGAAAATCTGATGGCAGTATAGATCGACACAAAGCCCGTCTTGTTGCAAAAGGGTATGCCCAACAACAAGGCATTGACTTTGAAGAGACATTTGCTCCCACATCCACGATTACTACCATTAGATGTGTCATCGCCATTGCAGCCCACCATCATTGGCAAGTGCATCAGCTTGACATCAAAACTGCTTTTCTTCATGAGGATCTGCAGGAAGAAGTTTATGTGACACAACCTCCTGGCTTTGAGGTTGTTAATTCTGAAAACAAGGTATGCAGGCTTAGAAAAGCCCTTTATGGTTTGAAGTAGGCACCCAGGGCATGGTATGCCAAAATTCATGCACACTTACTATCCCTTGGTTTTCAGAATAGCCCCACAGAACCCACTCTTTATGTCCCTGGGAGTGGATCTGATTTTTTAGTGCTGACTTTATATGTGGATGATATGCTCATCACGGGCCCACATACTCAGCATATTGCAGCTTTCAAGGTTGATTTGCAGCAAGTTTTTGAAATGTCAGACATGGGACAGCTGCACTATTATTTGGGCATTCAGTTTGCTCATGTTGAGGGGAGAATCATGATGTCACAGTCCAAGTATATTGGACAGCTCCTTGATCATTTTCAGTTCGAGGATTGCAAGCCAATCTCTACTCCAGTGGACCCTGGCTTCAAATTTTCAGCTCATGATGGGAGCCCACCAAGTGATATCACTCTTTACCAACAAGCTGTTGGATGTCTCATTTACTTATGTCACACCAGACCTGACTTAAGGTATGCATTATCTCAGCTCAGCAGATTCATGCACATGCCCAGTTCACAGCATTGGCAGGCAGTGAAGAGAGTTTTCAGATATCTCAGAGGCACTCAGGATTTAGCTCTCTTCTATGGTGATCAGGGTTCACTTACCATGCATGCTTACACGGATAGTGACGGGCAGGTTGTTCCGACACCAAAGTGTCACATACTAGCAATTGTTTTTTGCTTGGCAATTCATGTATCTCTTGGCTTAGCAAGAAGCAACCAATAATTGCCACATCTAGCTGTGAGGCTGAGTACAGGGCAGCCTTCACTGCTACAGTAGAGTGTGTCTGGCTTCGACAGTTACTTACAGAATACCAGACATCCTCCACTATGGTCTACACTGACAGCCAAAGTGCTTTGGCCATTGCGCGTAACCCAGTGTTTCATGCGCGTACCAAGCACATTGAAGTTCACTATCATTATGTTCGAAAGCGATTGTCAGCAGGAGACATAGAGTTGTCCTATCTTCCCACACAGGACAACACAGCAAATATGTTTACAAAGGCACTTCCTCGTCCCAAGTTCGAAGTCTTCCGACAGGCTTTACACTTGGTTCCCTTTGTTACATGATCTTCATAGGTGGCTAAGCCCGTACGGGTTGTACGATTGATACGTACATGAACGATGAGTTCTGCCAAGCAAGCCACGTATGAACCTTCAACAGCAGCCAAAGGATACCGTGCTTGAATATAAGTCCATACAACAATTAATGGTGTGTACGGCAGTGGTCTTTGGTTCCCCCCAAGGGCTAGGCCCCCTCTAGTGGGGCCTTTTTAAAACCCCACCAATGACCAACTTCAAAACTAAACATTTTAACCCCTTTCTCGTCCAAACCACAATTTTGACCCCCAAGGCAAAATTGCTAGTGGTTCTAGCACATCAAGCAACCCTTGACCACACTCCTTGTTTTCCCAGGGTCCTACCCACATGCAGACCAACATGCATGTGCCAGAAATCAACACCTCGTGACATTGCATCTCCTATTTGTTCAACTTCTCATCCAACTATTCCAATGTCCTGTTCAGGCTGCATTTAATCTTTTGAATCATGACCGTGACATGTATGTTGTCCTTTGGCATTTCTTCAAAGATAGCATTCCGACTACAAAACATCGTTCTAGGTACAAATAATATGCCTTTGTCGTATTTGAATATCTAATGGATATGCATTTCTCACTCTCTTAATGCAAACTTGCCTCTTTACCCTTGTGAATGAGTGCATGTACTATTGAACTGTTCCGTGCTTGCAACGCACTAGTTGTGAGGCAAAGTGTATTGCAGCTTGGAGACCACTTGAAATCTCATGTATATATACCTAGATGAATCCGGGAACATTCCCAAACTCATCCTCTAAAAACACAACATAGTGCAGTTTCAATCTCATGAGAGTCACTCACAAGGTTGAAAACCATAAACTCCATCATGCATAGCAGGGACTAGCTACTATGACATCCCCATTGACGTCATCAGCGCCCAACAGTGGGTGTAGACCATAGTATAAAAATATGCTCTCACACATACAAATCCACACACCCACACATACTTGAGCATCCATTTATACAAAGTCTTCGTACTGAGTTTCTGTCGGCACTCCGGAGGTGAAGGGCAGACTCAGCCATGATGAAGGCTAGCACTAAAGGAGAAGGCTAATCAAAAGGTAGTCCAAAATCTCTTCATTCAAGCTACAACTGCTTGTGAAGTCTAAACATTTTCATTTTAGTCTCTCCCCAACGAGCATCTAAATCTAAATCTAGCTGATAGGGCAACGCACCATTTAAGATAGAAACAATTATCACAATACCAGCAGGCCGCAACTTGAAATCTCATGCATCACAATCTTCTCAATAAGCCGAAAAGGAGAAAAGCCTTGATGCAACACATCCTATGTAAGGGGGTACAATAGATTGTGGATGGTAATCAAAAGCATCTCATTGGGCTGCAGATCTTCCTCACATTGGAGCTGCCCTAAGCTTTTTGCATACTGGTCAAAGCCCTGTATAAGCTGCCCAAAACTAGAGTTATGTTGCTCATGTCCCATGATGTGTAATAAAGGTTTATTGATGTTCCACGGTGCCACATGCATGCACGTGTGTTGCATTGCTGTCAATTCCTGCCTGTCTCACAGCTCGAAATGTGATTAAGAGGGTGGGTGAGGAGGTTGCAAAAACGAAGATCGAATGGCCCAAATGGGCTATAGAAAGCCATCAAAAGGGCTGTGAAAAGCCGGCCTTTGATAGCTTGACAATTGAAGATCAACAGCAAGGTTGATCCACTATCCAAAGAAGTGAATACGTGAAGCAAAGCAACTCAAAGAGAAGATAGAACAGTTGGAGCTCAGCTATATGAACCAGGAGTTCAAGGATCTGATGCAGACCATCGACAAAAAAACTTGAGCATTGAAGGGCTTCAATCAATAGAGAATGTAGAGGTTCGAACAGACCAAGCACAGAGGCTTGATTGGACAAAGGAGTGTTCAGACTCGAAAAGGTCAACCTGCGACATTCGAATCGTTATTCACAAGCAAATAAACATTTCAGTCGGACGTTTTGCAAGAGTTCAACCGGCTACATGAGGGGTTGTTTTTGTAGTTGGGAAGAAGAAATCTCAAATGAAATCGAGGCCTTGAAGCTCAATGACGAGGCCAAGATTGAGACAACACATCAACATCTACAAGCGAAAAGCAGGCATCTCAGAACTAAGAATCTTGTTGTGCTCTAAGTGAAGGATCTCTCTCATTTGAATTTCTGTAATTCATTTATTTGAAATGGCATCCTAGACATGGGACATCAGGATCAAACAAGGAAAAATCGCTGCTGCTGCTCCTGCTGCCCTCCTTCCTGCTCCCCTCCTTGCTCCCCCCCTTCCTGCTGCCCCCTCCCTCCCCTCCTTGCTTCTCCTCCCTCCCCTCTCCTCCCCTCCTTGCTGCCCCCTGCCCCCCCGACTCCCCTCCCTCGCTGCTTCAGCCCCCCCCTTCGCGCTGCCTCCTCCTCCGCGCGCTGCCTCTTCCCTCCCCTCCCCCCTACCTGCTGCTCCCCCCGCCTCCTCCCTCCCCTCCTTGCTTCTCCTCCCTCCCCTCCCCCCCGCCTCCCCCCCGACTCCCCCCGCGCGCTGCCTCCTCCCTCCCCTCCCCCCTACCTGCTGCTCCCCCCGTGTCCCCCCCTCCCGCTCTTTCTTTGCTTTCCCCCCCCCCCCCCCCCCTCTCATCCACTCCTCCTCTCCTCTATCCCCCCCTCCTCTCCTCTATCCCCCCCTCCTCTCCTCTTGCTGCCCCCCCGCGCGCTGCCTCTTCCCTCCCCTCCCTCCTACCTGCTGCTCCCCCCGCCTCCTCCCTCCCCTGCTTGCTCCTCCTCCCTCCCCTCCCCCCGACTCCAACCGCGCGCTGCCTCCTCCCTCCCCTCCCCCCTACCTGCTGCTCCCCCCGCCTCCCCCCCCCCCCCCCCCCTCATCCACTCCTCCTCTCCTCTATCCCCCCATCCTCTCCTCTATCCCCCCCTCCTCTCCTCTTGCTGCCCCCCCGTTTGCTGACTCATCCTCTCTCTCTCCCTCCTTCTATCAAAAGGCTGCATTTGTTGCACGGAGGCGAAAAAACAATAAAAAGGCAGTTGCGTATTTGAGTCTAGAAGAGCGGAAAAATCTGTATGAAGAAAATAAATGTTTTAAATGCAAAGAACCAGGTCATGTGTCTCGAGATTGCAGGTAAAGGTGATCAAAAGGGGAAGAAACAGAAGACCATGGTTGGTTTGATGCATGATGTGATCAGTGAACAACCCCAGGGTACAGAGCTTGGGGTAAGGTTCGGGGTTAAACAACCCTTATTTTCTTTGATCCAGGTGCAAAGGCCAACTCTATTTCTTTGGAGATGGCAGCGATATTAGGCATTCAAGCCGAGAAGATTGGACCGAGCTGTGAAGCCGGTATGGCTAACCCGGAGTTCACTACTCCTGTCACACCTATCATAGGGAAGTTGCGCTTGCATATTCAGTCTTTCGTGGACAGCGAAGACTTTTATATTATGCCCCTTGCAAGTTGTGACGTTTTGTGGGGTATGCCATGGATGCATCGTTGGGATGCGGTGATAGAAGCCAAGAAGAGAAAAATTACAGTTTCACATAAGGGGAAGACCCATGTAATTGATGCAAAATTAAAAGGGGAGTCTATCTCAATCGTAACGGCTTTTGCCATTAATTTTGTAATGAAAAGTCGTATTTTTGCGTACATGGTTTCTACTAGAGAGATACCCCCTGTGAATGAAGAGCATATTGTCTCCCGTTTGGAAACGCAAAGAGCTGTTTTTCTAACTAAATTTTCAAATTGCTTTTCTAATGGATTGCCTAGTGAGATTCCACCAGAAAGGCCGGAGGACCATGGGATTGACATCATACCTGGCAATAGTCCGCCCAATAAACCACCTTACAGAGTTAGTGCGGCGCAGCAGGAGGAGATCATGAGTCACGTAAATGAACTTTTAGAAAAGGGGCTGATTCAGCCAAATTCATCGCCTTATTGCTCTCCGGTTCTGTTCGTTCAGAAGAAGCATGGTTCTTGGCATATGTGTGATGATTACCGCGCCTTGAATAAGATCACCATTAAGAATCGCTTTCCTATACCCACGATAGATGACGTTCTGGATAGGTTGAGAAGGAGGGAGCTGTTTTTAGCCACATTAATTTGAAGAGTGGGTATCATCACGTTCACATACCTCTAGAAGACGTGCATAAGACGGTGTTCACGACTTCTTTTGGGTTGTTTGAGTTTTTGGTTATCCCTTTCAGACTCACGAATGCTCCTTAACTCAACATATTAATTATGTACAATTGCCTGACCATTGGAGGATTCACAATGCTTTTCATGTGAGTCTCCTTAAGCCTTTCCAAGGTGATGTGCCTATGGATCTGCCTTCAGAGATGCAACCAGAAGTCGAAGGCTTGGATAAGATCCTCGTACCTGAGCGAATTCTAGCACATAGGGAAAGGAAGGTAAGACGTAAAGTTGCACGACACTACTTGGTGAAATTTTGTAATTATTCATAATTGCATGCGAAGTCGATGGATGAGGATGAGTTAGCAGATACTCCTCAGGTGTTACAGCTTTACCTTGAGGCTTTCTAGTTGGAGCCCACTTTGTGTGGCACTCATTCATGTTCAGCAAAGCTTCAGGTGTTTGTAGCATTACCTAATACACCAGGGGGGAGTTAGCAATTCCATGCCTTTCGTACAAACCCGCTCATGTATCTAGAGGACACTTGGTGTTGCATTTTGTTTCACCCAAGGTATTGGTTGCTGACAGTGTCACGATCTGTGACGTATTCCTTTCTCTATATCTAGACTTATGGATGGTTTGATGAATGGACACTTGTGGAAGGGTATGCCCTTTCGACGGGACACTTCCTATGAGGCACAACCCTTCACAAGAGACATTCTATTGAAGAGACATTCCTATTGTAATGTACCCTCTCATCAAGGGTCACACCCTTCACAAGGGATACACACCTCTTCATGCACATACACTTTGGAGTACACCTTTTCATGTGTGACTCTTCACTCTCTATATAAGAGAGGCCCAATTGTATGGATGACATACTACAGATACTACAGACACTCAAGCAATACAAATATTCCTTATTCTCTGCTATTTCAGTCTCCTTTCTGTTCCTTAGAACATTTCTAAATAAAGTAAATCTAGGATTTCTTACAGTGGTATCAAAGCAAATTTCGCTCCTGCCTGTAGGAAATGCCCCCCACCTTCTAGCGCGCAGCCCCTAGCCATTTCGCTGCCTTGCTCCCCTCGCCATGTGCAGCCTTAGCCTCGCCAGTTTTCCGGCCTTGTTTCCTGCCAGCCTGCAGTGTGAAAACAGCGCCAGCCAGCCTTTTCTGCCGCAAATCAACCTGCAGCCTTGGAAGCCCACCATTTCTGCCGCGATCCAGCCTGCAACCAGTTTTCGCCATTGACAGCCTGCCGCCCCCCCTTCTGTTTCGCCAGTCTTTCCTGACATCAGCAGCCTGGTGCGCCAGCCCCTATCGCGATCCAGAATTGGGTACCTTGCAGCCTGTTGTGCCATAGATAACCTGCCCCTTTGTGGCGCTACATTTTCCTGCCAAATCAGCAGCAGTTTCAGCCTCCTATCGCGATGAAGACAGCCTGTTAAATGCCAGGCCCAGATCTGCTTCTCGCCACCCATTGCAACATGGACCTCCGGACAGAAATCTGCAGGCCTCTTCTACGCAACAATTTGGCAGATTAAATCATTGCCAGGTGGAGTCTTTCAATTCTACTTCTAAGGATTCTCTTGTCATTATCAACTTACAGCAAATGAAAGACACTTCCTTAAAGCATGGAAACCCCTGGTAATTCACTCGGCATTTCAAGGACACCTCAGGCATCATCTACCACACAATATCGTGTTCAAATTGCACAACCAGCCCATTTCGGAGCTTTGGCATCGTGGGTCTTCTGTGTCACGTGCCCTCTTAGTGATTTGGACCACATACTATACCTTCTGCGTGAGGCACCTCAGTTACATTACTTCCTCAGCACCGTCCAGGTTGTGTTCCACGAGACACGATGATACCCAGAACCCGATATTCCTCATGAGTTTGCTGTCCATCTTTGGAGAGATTTTTACCCCTCAGCTTCAGCATCTCCAGGGTACTCTCCACCTCATTTAGCTCCCAGATATCCTCCTTTACAGGTTGTACCTTCCCCAAGACAGTATTTACACTCTGAAGGCACTCTTTCTCCTGGATATCCTCCACTTCCGACAGCAGCTCCTTATCCCTTCTCAGATCCGTGGACTCTGCAACCTACTCCTGTACTCTCACGAGCAGTAACACCCATTTCGGCATCACAGGTGTTACCTCAGACAGGACCTCCTTTACCAGATTTCCACGGGTGGTTCCATCCTGCCTCGCCTACCTCCTCCAACATGAGCAACCTCAAGGAGCAGCCCGAATCTTCTTCCAGGAATGGTACAAACTAGAGCGCAGGTTCGTGCTTTTCTCATGGGGACCTCAGATATGTCGCAACGCTCGCGTGCAGCCTCTCCAGAGATCAAAGACTCAAGTCCAAAAAAGACCCCTGAAGTCAACATACAAGGCGAAATATTACTGCAACTTCAATTTTCCCAGCTTCAGGACAGCATCTCCAACTTGGTCCAGAAAGTCCAACAACTCCAAGATTCTCGCAGTACCACACATACAGAGGATGACGTGACGCAACCAGACGACTATGTGGACTCATTCCCACCAGAGGTAGAAAACACTGAACTTCGTGCCCTCTACCGTTTACTCCAAGCTTCCAAAACTAAAAGACTTGACATCAAACTTCTCGAAGCCTACACTGGTCAAGTTTCAACGCAATCGCCGAACAGTTGACCAATGGCTCGCAAACTTGCACATGTACTTTGATACTATTGACCTCACTGAAGGCAAAAAGATCACCTTGGCAGCCTCCCTCCTCAAGGATACAGCTTTTCTATGGTGGCAAAGACGCTTAAAGGACGGCAAAAGTGTGTTAACATGGGAACGTTTTGAACACGTGCTCCGTAAGCAGTTCATACTTGCCAATGCGGACTTCCAAGCACGTTCAAAACTTCGACAATTGGAGCAAACAGGCTCCCTGTCTTCCTACATCTCTCAGTTCACCACATTGGTGTTGGAGATTGATGGTTTAACTTAGGATGATCGCCTTCATGCTTTCATCTCAGGCCTAAATCCCTCGTTACGCATTGATGTCCTTAAAGCAAACATCACCACCACAGCTGGCGCTATTGCTTACGTAGAGCGCATAACAGATTTCCAAAACACAGGGAAGCAGAGTGCTAATCGAACACAGAACTCTACTATGGCCAAAGGTGCTCGCCCTCAAGATAACCCCAGGTTTAGAAAAAACTCGAGTAATCAAGGTCAGCGGCAATCTCAAGATCCCCAAAAGTCTCAAAAATCGTATGCTGGATTCCAACAGAAGCACTCCTTCAAGGATCACGCCTCTTCTTCTTCACAAAGTCATCACCGCCATCCCCAATATAAAGGTGCGGCCACTGACAAGAAGAACAACTCCAACACAAAGGACTTTGTACCATCTGTACAGGCGACCATAGATGGTTCGATTGTCCCAAGCGACCAAAGCAAAACTCCAATATGGAACCTCGCACTTCCCAAACAGAAGATGCTACCCTAGCACAAGACAAGAAAGGCAAAGCTGTTCGAATGGCGAATACCATCCACCTGAGCCTTGCCAGCAACCCCAAACCTTCCCTAGCCACTCAAGTACTTTGTGTTCAAGGATCAATTCGTGGAACAACGGTCACTATTCTCATCGACAGTGGCTGCTCTCATAATTTTCTAGCTAGTTCTATGGTCGACAAACTTCGGTTGACCACCAGTCCTAGTCTCATGGACTATCAGATTGAACTCGCAAATAGAACTACCTTCTTGTGCAACACCAGGATCAAAAACTTGTCTTTTCGCATCCAACATTATACGGACAAGTTGAACTTCGACATCATGCCTCTTTCTCGGTACGATGTCATACTTGGACAATAGTGGCTCTACGACTATGATCCATCAACCAGTTTTCGCAGCCACACTATCCAGTGTGTCCACCAGGGAAAACTTATTGAGCTAACTAGTTCTAGGGACTCTCCTTCAACCCCAGTTGCCTCTGCCCTACAAGTAAAGAAGTGGGTTCGTAAACGTCAAGTAAAGACTTCACTTCTGTTGGTTACGGCAGTAGAGGAGACACCAACAAAGGATCCTCCTGAATACCTCAACCAACCTTTTTTCCAGCCCTACCTGGGTATTTTTCCACAGGAATTGCCAAAGCAGTTACCACCTCAACGACCAGTGGATCACCCAATCAAACTTATTCTCGACAGTAATCCACCGTCGAAACCTCCTTATCGGGTTTCTTACACTCAAAATGAAGAAATCCAAAGACAGATCACCGAACTACTCGACAAAGGTCACATTCGGCCCAGTCGCAGTCCTTTCGGATCTCCTATACTACTTGTGGAAAAAAAGAATAAGTCAATGCGCCTCTGCATCGACTACCGAGCCCTCAACAAGCTCACTATCAAAAATAAGTATCCATTGCCTCGCATCGATGACCTCTTCGATCAACTTCTACACGCAACACAATTCTCAAAGATTGATCTTCGTTCAGGTTATCATCAAATTTGCATACGAGAAGGCGATGAGTACAAGACAGCTTTTCGAACAAAGTATGGACACTATGAATGTTTGGTCATGCCCTTTGGGTTGAAAAAATGCCCCGGCCACATTCATGACACTAATGAACGACATCTTCAGGCCTTTCCTCGATAAGTTCGTCATCGTTTACCTCGATGACATCCTTGTTTTCAGCAAATCTCTACATGAGCACAAACAACATCTTCACCAAGTTTTTGAAGTTCTCCGCGCAAATTCTCTCTACATCAACATTGAGAAGAGTGAGTTCTTCAAGACCCAACTCGAATATTTGGGACATGTTATTTCAGCTCAAGGCATCTCTGTGGATCCCAGGAAGGTCGAGGTAATCCGAAACTGGCCTCCTCCTAAGAATGTTCATGATGTCCGCTCTTTTCACGAATTGGCAAACTTCTACCATACAAAGGTCTATCAGTTTTCCGAAATCGCAGCTCCTATGTCCGAATTATTGAAAAGCATAGCAGTTTTTCAATGGCTTTCCGAAACAAAGTATAGTTTCCAACAACTCAAGCAAGCACTCACTACCACACCAGTTATGACTATTGCTGACCCAAACCTTCCATTTGAGGTCATGACCGACGCTTCCGACATCGCTACAGGAGCAGTCTTGATGCAAGAAGGCAAAGTTATTGCTTTTGACAGCCATAAACATTATGATATCCAAACCCGATACCCGGTTTATGATAAGGAGTTTCTTGCCGTTGTACATGCTTATCACTCTTGGAAACATTATCTCATGGGAGCCGACTCGGTGGTCAAGACAGACCATCACTCTCTAAAGTATATCTTTACTCAGCCAGTCATGAACGCTCGACAAGCATGCTGGGTTGAGTTTCTGGCCCACTTTCACATGACCATTGAGTACATTCCGGGACTACGCAATGTAGTTGCAGATGCTCTCAGCAGGTTAACTCTAGCATCAACTATGGTAATCTCTACATTATCTGTGGATGTTCCGAATTCATTCAAAGGAAAGTATTTCAATGATAAAGACTTCGGCACAGCAGTACAAGTTCTTTCAAAAGATCAACCTTCGACTTCCGAACAGAAGATTTTCTCATCCTATTCTTATACGGACGACCTTCTGTATTATCAAGATCGCGTCTGTGTACCACATGACAAGGATGTTCGACGTCTTTTGTTAAAAGAGCATCATGTAGTTCCTTATGCTGCCCATCCAGGCATCAACAAGACTTATCGGTTACTCAGTGCAACATACTACTGGCCTCAGATGAAAAGCGACGTCATCAAAATGGTTACATCTTGCTTATCTTGTCAACAAATGAAAGCAAGCCGACGACTTCCAACAGGACTTCTTTAGCCTCTTCCAGTTCCAACTGAAAGGTGGGAAAGTATTTCCATGGATTTCATTACAACACTACCACGATCCTCCAGAGGTAACACTCAGTTTATGGTAATTGTTGATCGATTGTCCAAAATGGCACACTTTGTTGCTTGCAAAAGTAGTGCATAGGCTCCTGACATCGCCAAACTCTTCATACAACACATCTTCCGACACCATGGATTGCCCAAGAATATCATATCTGACAGAGATCCTAAGTTTACCAGTCACTTTTGGATTTCACTGTTCGAATCTTTGGGTACAACTCTACTGTTCAGTTCAACCTACTACCCAGAATCAGATGGCCAGACTGAAAGAGTCAACCAAGATTCTGAAAGAAATGCTTCGACATTATATTCAGTCATGCCTAGCAGCTTGGGAAGAGTATCTACCACTCCTTGAGTTTGCTTATAATAACTCTTTCCCTAGTGCCATTAGCATGACTCCATTCCAAGAAGCTTATGGACACACTCCGATTGTACCAACGAATTTTGTACTTCAACATCAAGTGGCCCTAGCTGATCAACTGGTTCAAGAAATGCAAGACATTCTACTCCAAGTCAGGGATCATATGCGAAAAGCGCAAGAGCAGTATCAACGGTCTGCCAACAAACATAAACATCACCTAGAATTTAACACTGGTGACATGGTGCTATTATTTGTAGCCCCACATCGCTATAAGACGGTTAAGTCTGTGTTTCCTAAGTTGCGACCAAGATACTATGGACCTTTCCGGATCGTCAAGAAAAATTCACCTTTAAGTTACAAATTGGAATTACCACCATCATGGGGTAAAATCCATCCGATATTTCATATTTCTTGGCTAAAGACGTACATTCCAGGCGATGAAGCATTTCCTCCTGCAAGTGATTATGTCCTAGAAATTGAAGACGATTGTGTTCTCCTTATTCCTGAGCGTATTCTGGACCATCGACAGCGAGAGACTCGACATCGACTTATCACAGAATTCCTTGTTCTTTGGCAAGATCTGGACGACTCCGACGCTACTTGGCAATCTGATGAAGACTTACAGCAGTATTTTCAAAATTTACCGTGATATTTTCTGCATCAGTTCATTATCTCCACCAGGGTCTTATTTTGAGTGGGAGGGGATGTCACAATCTGTGACGTATTCCTTTCTCTATATCTAGACTTATGGATGGTTTGATGAATGGACACTTGTGGAAGGGTATGCCCTTTCGACGGGACACTTTCTATGAGGCACAACCCTTCACAAGAGACATTCTATTAAAGAGACATTCCTATTGTAATGTACCCTCTCATCAAGGGTCACACCCTTCACAAGGGGTACACACCTCTTCATGCACATACACTTTGGAGTACACACCTTTTCATGTGTGACTCCACTCTCTATATAAGAGAGGCCCAATTGTATGGATGACACACTACAGATACTACAGACACTCAAGCAATACAAATATTCCTTGTTCTCTGCTATTTCAGTCTCCTTTCTGTTCCTTAGAACATTTCTAAATATAGTAAATCTAGGATTTCTTACACACAGTATCTTCGCCGTGAGGGCCTCTATGATTGGTGTGCTAGCCACTTGGCTATGCTACATCCTATGTGTAATGTATTTTGTATTTGTTACCATGGCTCTACAGATACATATTCATTGTTGGTTGACCTGTTGGCAGCATTGGTACGCTGTCCTTTCAGGTTTGGTTGGTCTGTTGGGTCGCTCCCATTTCAGACTTGATTGATCTGTTGGCGGAAACTAAATGACAAAATAATTCACTACCCCTCATGTAAAGCCAAAAACTTAATCCACACAAAGTGACAAAATCATTCAGGACCCTCACAAAAAGACAAAAGCCTAAACCTAAAACTCATTACAATGGCCTAAACTACCACTAATCCTAACACTAAACACCCATTAAGATGGTCAACTTCACCAAATGAACTAACTTCTAAAGAATGAACCTGATCAGAAAAAAAACTCTCCATGGACCCTTGGCAGAGCCAATAAATGTGTGTGTGTGTGTGTGTGTGTGTAGCAGTCTCACTTTGGGACAGCTATGAAGTAGTGCTTCTTCATGAATGGTTCTTTTACCCCCCAAAAAAAAGAGTGTGTGCACGTACGCACGCGCGTGTGTGTAGTAGCTGTCTCACTTTGGGACAGCTATGAAGTACATTCCCAGTTCTTTTACCCCCCAAAAAAATGTGTGTGTGTGTGTGTGTGTGTGTGTGTGTGTGTGTGTGAGTGAGAGAGAGAGAGAGAGAGAAAGAAAGCTATATTTTTCTGGACAAAATCTTTCTTTCACAAAAAAAAAAGTGTGTGAAACAATGCAAGAGCAAGTCCAAAGTTCATTCTCTTAAACAAAAAACACAGTATTGTTTTAACGTCATGACAGTCATCCACAAGGTTGAAGATAAACTCCATCACGCATGGAAAGGAGTCGAGACTAGCTACTATGGCATCGGTGGTACCCGCCGACATAATCAATGTCCCATGATGGGTGTAAACCACTGTCCAAACATACGCCCTCATATGAAGCGGATACCTTGTATAAACATGTGATCTCAGGCAGACTCGGCTATGACTAAGGCTACCAGTAAAGAAGAATGTTAATTAAAAACCCAAGTATGAAACAAATAAGATTGTCACCCAAAATGCTTTAACATTGAAATTGTATCAACTGCCACTTCCCATCTTACTTCTGCCTACTGAGAGACAAGACATGATTCAGTTTTTAGCCCCATTTGACTTCATCAAAAGTGTCAAAGAGCTTACCTTTAGATGTTCATGAGCCTCCTTGACTGTTTTGTTGTCCTTTTTTTTCCGCCACAGATGACCATCCCTTCGAAAATTTCGCAACATTTTACGATCGAAGAGAATCAGTGTACCACCTTAAATGCAACAGATAACCATATCAGCTGAGAGCGATTGAGCTGTAAAGCCAAAAGAACAGACAAGCACATTCAAACAAGGCCTATGCATAATGCAAAGCATATGACTACATGCGATTTAGATATTTATAACCATGCCAAGGGATCCCATATTTAAGCAAGGTGCATGAGAAACAAAAAAGTAAAAAGGTTTATATTCCTGTTCCCTTGAATGATGGTGGCCTATTGTATAAATGGACAGATTAGTGACTTCAACCTATCAAAGTAGGCATTTCTCGAATTGTAACAAAAAGACTTGCAAAACAAAGGTAAGCAGTGAGAGAAAGAAAAAAGGAAAAGAAAACAGCTTATGTGTCTGTCACGTTTTTTTCTCCTTTTTTGGGGAGAGGGGGAAGAGAGAGAGATATTAACACCCTCGGGAGGCCTCGCAGGCATATGGGACAAAGTACACCAAGCGAAAATAACTCATACGAGCCTCGAAGGGCTGAAACAAGGGGCGTGCTAGGATCCTTTCTAAATGCTATATACTAAGCTAAAAAGCTCAAGAGCTCAAACAAAACTCAAACTCAAATACCAACTGGAAGCTGAGACTCAGAAGCCGAAACCCGACACCGTGGTGGCTCTCTTGTAGGCTGCAAGGATATCCCATATCTGCGTTTGTCGAGCTATCTCGCGTTGTGGCAGAGGACGTGGTCTCCTCCATCTCTGGATCTGATGGGCTACGTCAAGAGTGATCCCCTAGTGGTCCCCTCTGAGCAAAGCTGAGATAGGCCGGACCTGGATCGTATGTGCTCTGGTCACTCTCCGTGTCGTGTGTGGTCTTTGCGTTCCTCACTCGACAGCATCGTGTCGGCTCTCTCTGCTGATCCATATTGCCCTCATATCAGCTAGCTCCTCCTGCTCCATCCTATTGTGTCTCGGAGTTGACTCAAATGCATAAAAATCTCTTACATATCTCTATGCTTGGTCTGCCCCATAACCTGTGGCACGGTCACCTCCTCCTGCTCTCTGATCTATCGCAATAGTGTCTTTCTATGTCGTCGCATCTCAATCAGGTAGAACCCAATGCAGACCTAGTCATGAAAGTGGGTCAATCGTGAGAGAGGTCTAGTCCATTCTATGGGCTACCCATAGGTGCCACTCATTCCTTCATATGTGCCTTGTAGGCCTAGTTACAATCAGTTAGGTCAGTTGGTACAGTTAGTACATGTACCACTTAGGACAGTTAGGACACTTAGTCCAATTAGGGCATTTAGCCCTAGGGTTTTGTTATGTTGGCTCTCTCTTGAGCCTTTTCGCAGCAATTCATTACAGCATCTTGTTTTTCTCTTCTCACCTCCATTTGAGCTTCCATTTGCTTGCCCTAGCCTACAATGGTATCAGAGCAGGTCAGGGTTCCACCCTCTAGCCATTTCCAGCAACCCGGACTTCCTGTTTGGTAGCCTATTCTACTGCTGGTTTGCTCATCTTCCTGGGATGGGCAGGCCATGAAACCGGCCTTCAATAAATCAAAGGGCAGTGAAACTAATTAGTCACAACACTATTACATTAACAATTCAGCAAAAGTATTACCAGCAGATTGGGAGCTAGAGTGCCCTTGCACCAAGACAAAGACACAGATTGGCCCCAAACCTTGGCTCCCCTTTCGGTATTTCTTCAATTAAGTGAGAGGCCCTAAAATCCAGGCTATATAAAGGATACACTCCTTACAACAACTGGGGCATTCCACATCCCAGTAAGCAACCACATACCCTGCATAGCCCTTACTGTTCACCACTCCCACTATTCCTGGCAGTAGGTCTCCATCCCTAGTCCAGGAAGCTTGCACACAGCCCAGAACTGTCACTGGTAACCACACTTGGGCACACAGTTCCCCATAGCTGTCACTAGTGCTCAATTAGTGAACTATCCGCTCAAAGCAGAAAAGGGAAAGCATACATAGGCCTTCTCCACTGTCTAGGACTGTCATGTCCAATAGTCTCTCACCCTATTGACAGCATACATCCTGAGACATCAAGTTGATTTCCATAAGAGAACTGGCATCACGATTCACAACACAGCAAAAACTAAGGCAGTCACACCAGTACCATCCCTCCCGGGGCTCCACAGATACTTCCCATTCCAAGCATGGATTCCCAACCCCAGCTTACTCAGCAACGAGGCTATAATCTAGATGTGCCATCTGCCTAGCAACCACTGCCTGCATGTGACCCATCTCTTAACGAAACCAAAGCATAATCTCTACTGAAAGTGACCTCCATCAAGCATAGCTAAAGAGCATCCATTTCAGGTCCAAAACACTCGCACTCAGCTTAGGCCTGTTCCTAGCAGCCAATACTTAGTCACACAGACTCCCTTAGCTGCCTTGAGTGCCTTCTCAGCCATTCACCTGCTCAGGACAAGGATACACAGCTAGCATCCATTGGCAATGCTTCACACTTCGGTAGGCATCTATGCCCCCAATGCTTACACCTTGTTATGCAATACTCTCACCAAGCTTCATAGTAAGCATTTAATGCTGATCCAATAAAAGGCACTCAGCCCAAGACTGTTTCTGGTAGCCTTACCAAGCCACACAGCCTACAATAACCATTACCAGGGCCCACCTAGCCATTTATCTGCTTTGAGCAGAGAATAAAGCATACAAATACAACCAGCATTAGTAGAAGCCTGAACAAAGCGTGAAATTATCCTCTGTGGAATCCCCCTGCACGACATAGGTCTTCCAAAAATAGACTGCAAAGAGAGCATAATCTATGTGAGCAGCCAGCCCCTTTTGGACAGCTCACAACCAACTGACAAAGCACTATGCAAGCAGTCAGCTCAAGCTCTCAACCAGTGATGACGTCCAGAGCCCACTTGTGAAAAAGTGATGACCAGCCTGTTCATTTGCATTCGTACAACAACGTTCAGCCTCATAGGTTCTGCGTTCAACACCGTACTGCACAACAGAATCTTTCCATATAGCTCCAGCCCTACGGACAGCTCCCGCACGTGAACTGTGTAAATTGTACGGCAAGTTCCAGGAAAGATAATCCGTACATGTACGGCCACAAGTGGTACTCAGCCTCTGCCTGCAATTCTATTCAGCCCATCTGTACGACTAACAGCCGATACTGCATTCTGTACGGCAGTTCCATACCACATCACCTTTGCAGCCTGTACTCACATCGTAAGCACACATAGTCCATCCCGAATGGCCATTCTGTCATACACAGTCCCATAGACAGCTTCGCTCCCATCCGTACACATAGCGAGCCACGGACCTTTGCTCTCGTACGTGATGCCACCCCTCTACCAGCTCTCGACTCCTCCTTACGCCCGTCGGCTTGCCAGAAGCTTCTTGGAATTCCTTTCCAAAAATCTATTGCATGGGCTTGCCACTTGGCAGCCCACAGTTTAGTTTGCCCCTAGGGGCTTTAATTTGCCCCTAAGCCCTAGTTGGTCAACACCAATGACCAACTTAGCTCATTTCCCCCTTTCCCCCTCTAGTGGGACCAAAGCAATGACAAACTTCAATTTCTAAGGTTCTTTGGGCCCCTCTTGGCCCTAGACCTTACATTTGCCCCCAAGGCACAAATGCTAGGGGTTCTAGCACATCAAGCAACCCTTGACCTCGCCCCTTGTTTTCAGAGGGTCCTGCCCACATGCAGGCCAACATGCATGCAGCAGAAATCACGCCCTCGTGACATCGGGCACGGTGCGATGACACACGTAATTGTCCAAGGGCAATCCTGAGTGAATGTGGTAGGTGAATCTGGGTGTATCCTGGTGGAATGATGAAACCCTCTACTGAAATGTGCAAGCAATGGTCTCGATAGAAGCTAAGCTTCACAAGGAGCTCTGCCTGTGCTAGCCAGGTCCTAAATGTGTGTAGTTGTAGGAGATCCTCCCGGATGATTGAGTTGAATTCGTTGCCCCTGAACGGGACAAATGGAGCGTCAATGCTGTACTAGAAGGGTGGCAGCCTATCTATATGAAAACCCAATTTCTCAAACCACTTGCATGTGCGTGCGTACCAACATCTCTGATCACCCTAAGCTACTAGTGCCATAGAAGATGCTAGTGTCAACCAAGGAAGCTTGCGTCGCTCTGTGGTACGGGAGCCGTATGTGCGCACTCGATAGAGATAAGTGATAGTCTGGAATGCCACATCTAACTACAGGGGAGATGCCTCGAACTCAGCTCGGATGATCTGGGGAGGGACAGATGGCTTGCTGTGTATCATCCATGAGAGTAGGAGAACTTGTAATCTCTCCACTCGAGCCCACTCTGTGCCGGAGAGGTCTGGTCCCCAACAAGCGCTACCGTTTTTGCCTGCAGGTCAGACCAAGGAGTCGAAAAGGAGAACCTTGGTCCATGGGTCGTGAAAGTGCGAGTGGAGGCATTGTCTCTCCAGTCAGCCAAGGAAGCATAATCTCTACTCAGGCGGGCCTGCATCGCCGGTCTCATCGTGAAGATAGGTCCTAAAACAAAACCCCAAGTATGTGTAGAATGAATCGATCTCAACTAGTGCCTCATCAGAAGTAAATTGCTCTTTGTGTGCAGCTGCTCTAGAGGTGTTGAAGATCATAACCTTGGCTTTACCCAGGTTGATTCTCAAGTCATGAGACTCGCAAAAAGCCAGGGAAGCGTAACCTCTACTCAAGCGGGTCTACATCGCCAGTCTCATCGTGAAGATAGGTCTTAAAAACAGAACCCCGAAGTATGTGTAGGATGAAACGATCTCAATTGGTGCTCCGTCAAAAGTAAACTGCTCTCTGTGTGCAACTGCTCTGGAGGTGTTGAAGATCATAACCTTGGTTTTACCCAGGTTGACACTCAAGTCATGAGACTCACAAAAAGCCAGTAGTGTATCTAAATGTCTCTAGAGACCCTCAGCGGACAAGGATAATAGCACCACATCATCAGCGTACAAAAGGATCTGGAGTGAGTCACCGGCGAGAGAACAACCAGCGCCAGTGTCCTCATAAAAGACTCAAGCTCATCTATGTAGAGGCCAAACAAGGTCGGTGAGAGTTGTTTGACCCGAATGGTGCTCATGATCTCATCCGTCCATCCGCCCCCCGTCCGAACAGTCCAACCTATCTTTCAACCAATCCCCAGCTCCTGTAACCTCCTGATGACGCGTGCTCGAGGTACCGTATCAAAGGCTTTGCGAAAATCCACAAAGTAGCAATATACCCTCTGTCTCCGTGTCCTGGCCTCCTCTATGACACTCCTGAGTGTGAGGATTCGATCCATGGTCTAATGGTCACGTACTTCCCAGAAGTCCCTAGGAATTCATCCAATGCCTAGGTGCAACCACTAGGCCCAAGTGTTAGGCTAATGCTAGAAAAGAGGGGTCTAAAAGTTGGGCCCAAGGGGAGACCAATGTGTCATTGGTAAAGAGGGTTAGAGCTTTTAAGTGTGTCATTGGTTGTAGGGATTAGGACTTTGATGAAGGGGGGGCAAATGTGCCACGTGGCAATCACCCATGCACCCTTCTCTCCAAAGTGTTTTATTCTTCATTTTGTATGGGATTTTCAATGCATCTTCTTTCTCTCTCTTCACGCTTCGAGGCTTGCCTCTTTCTCTATCTTTGGGACTCATCCCTAGGCACCATTAATGCTAATGTATGGATAGTACGGAGGCACTTAACAATTGTACGGACTGCAACAACTGATTGTATGGACACATTTATGCTGTACGGACCTGATTTTGCTGTTGGCACACATCTCGTGCTATGCACTGAATGCAAAATGCTTTGTATATTCAATTTCAAGCTCACTTTTGCAAACTGCTATATGCTGAATGTATGAATTACTATGTACTCAAGGAAGGCCCCCCTAGGTTAATCCCCCAAGCCAAGGTAGTCACGGTTACCAAATTCACATCCCCGTGACATCATAATGACTCTTTCCTTTATGCAGCGATAGTTGGATCGTCACATCAGCAACCTTCTCTCCACTTGCTTTTAGCACTCGTACAAATGATCAGTGATCTTTCCAATCAAACTTGTCGAACAAAGAGTTGTCCAATTCAGAGCAAGTTTCATGTTCCTTCGATATCCATCGCTCCAACACCATCACCACTAGAGGGGGGGCCGCTCCTGCCCCACCAGCCCCTCTGCATCAGTGGAAATGTCTCGCGGACGTAAAAAGTCATGTGTAGCTACGCCCGTGGACAAACCTGAGACGAGTTTGGCCATCGGGATTGGCCTAGAGGAAGTGTCGACTTCCTAGAAGTCTCTAGGGGCACATTCTAGGTGCACCCACTAGGACCAAGGGTAGAATTAAGGCATTCTCAGAGGGGTCCAAAAGGGGATCCCAGTGTGTCATTGGTAGAGTGGGTTAGAGCATTAATGACGTGCCATGTGGCAACCTTAATGCCTCCCACCTACCATCCCTCCCCAAGGTTTGAACTTTGGAAGAAAAGTGATGAATTTTGGCTGGGCACGTTTTTCGAAGCTCTTCTCTTCTTGAGGCGTCGTACGGATCCGTACGGAAGGCATGCATTTCAAGGCTTTTTCAATTGTTGCTGCTTTCGCGCATTTTGAGGCAGTCCGTACAGCGCCATACAGACTGCAGGCAGCCATACGGACTGCAGGCTGCAGGCACAAAATCACGGACTGCAAGCGCAGCGCAGAAGAAGGGTCGTACTAATAGGCCACGTGCAAACAGACCCGTGCGAGAGGAGACGTGCCCACGGAAAGCGGACTAACAGACGAAAGAGACGCCACGAACAGAAGATGACGTACAAGGGGGTCACGGTTTGGCAAGCTTGGAATGACACGCACGAGACTTGAAGACCGGCAATCGGCAGCAAATCCGGGCAAAGCAGTGCCAACAAGCTGCGACGCAATTTTCTTCGAAGGAAGGTGCATTTGGAATTGAATGCTTGAATTATAGAGTCTCTGAGGTAAGGGCCTTCTCTGATTTATTGGGTCTTTGGACGGGAAACGGGGTGTCCTAACGGGGTGACTCCCCCCGGTGTGAGTAGACCCTTGAAGCCCTTAAACCATGGGAAAAAGAGATCCCCCCCATCCTTCCCAACGGAAAGTCGGATTGGAACAAGATTTTAAGGGGGTGATCCACCCATCAAGAACCCCCTATAACAATGTCTAGAGCTCCAACCCACTCAAAATAAGTAGCCCAAAAAGAGCGCACCAGTTTACAGCAGAAATACAATAAGAAAATCTTAACACATAAGGAAGAAGAGGTCATTTCAAGTGTTTTCTCGACACAAAGGAAGCAGGAGTCGGATAAGTACCACCAACTCTACAACACTTGACTTTTGCTGTAAAATAAACCCCTTTTCTGAAATTTTACAGCAAGTCATTTTCTTTCTTGTATTACTAAAAGGAAAGAATTGAGGAGAAGGGATATTTAATAATGAACTTGTCCTTTTTCCTCCACTACCAGAAAAAAATAGGGAGAGAACACCATCACCTCCTCCTGAAGAGGATATTGTAGATGAGAGTTACACACATATTGAGTATGATAACCCACATATAGAATTACCTTCATCTCTCCTTCAAGAATCTCTTGATAGGGAGTTTTCCTTTAGAAATGAAGAGAGAAACGAGTTCATCCAAGAGCAAGGCGCTAGGTTTACGCCTTTAACTCAAAATCCCGTACACATGGATTATAATCCAAGTGCAAGAGGGAGAGAAGGGTCTCCCGTTGATAAGCTGGTTTCTCAGCTTAGCCATATGATTGAACAGTCCATTATGACAAAATTAGGGACTAAGATAGTGCTGAATTTTGGGGATGACGATTTAAGTACCCCCTCAAAGAGAGCTAAATTCCAACCCCGAGAGAGAATAGAGTTCCCAAAGTATGATGGAGCAAGAGAGGCGGATAAAATCCTCAATTGGATTCGCCATTTTGAGCTATATTTTGCCCATCAAGATAAGACCAACTATGAGAAGCTAGCTCTTGCCACACTACATCTACAAAAGGACGCTTTAATGTGGTGGTCCTTATCACAAACGGGAAAAGAGCCCATTCTTCAATGGTCCAAATTTGTAGAGCAACTTAAGGCCACTTTCATGCCTCCGAGGTATGAAGAAGAATTGACCTTCCGCCGGGAAGGTTCACGCAATTCGATACTGAGAATAACGCTGAATTTACAGCTAGGTTCTAGAAACTCTCTTTAGAGTTACCTGAGAAGAGCGAAGATGATAGAAGGAAGAAATATTTAGCAGCCCTAACCCCGAAAGTGAGATATGAGGTTGAGACGTTCAACCCAACCACCTTGAAAGACCTCACTAAATTGGCTGAGATTGCTGAGAGGAAATTGAATCCTCGTAAACCCTTCAACAAAGAAAAGGAGAAAGCTATTGTACAAAATGTTAACAGTCAATCACGTCCTAGATGGATACCATTTCCTTCCATGACTGACGATGAGAAGAAAAAGCTAATTAAGGAGGGTAAATATTTCGGATATAAGAAACATAAGCTACGGCATCCATGGCATAAATGTCCTACTCTATTAGCCAAAATTGCCAAAACTAATTTTGTAAAAGGGAAAGGAAAAGCATCCAAGCAGAAGGGTGAGGCTTCTACCTCCTCATCCCAGGACTCTACGGTGAACATAGAACCAAGAGTAAATGCTATCCATTCAGCCAGCACTGGTGTATGGATGTGTGAACTGAATAGAGAGTAGGCATATTCATTGTGACAAAGAATAAAGAATCTTCTCCTCCATGTAGAGTATCTTCTAGGATGAATAGGGTTGAAATAGAAGAACTGGAAAAAAAAAAAAGATTGAAGATCTATAGTTCCTATAGCCTAAGTAGTTCTCCATCGCAAAATCAAGTTCAATTAAACATTTGGGTGAGAGAATCGTTTTAATACTGACCGGTTTGTTGAGAACATGTTTCAGCTTATTGAGCAGGTTACTGTAAAGAGATTTCAGCAGCTAAGTATTCAGAAGAGGATTCTGAGTAAGAAGAGATATTGAAGAGGCACTGCCGTAGTACTTCTGCATTTGAATATTCAGCATTAAGAGGAACCAAAACTTAAAGATGGGATTTAAGTTCTGATTCAGAAGAGATCGTGTACTACCAAGAGAAGACTATTGCAAAGTATGAAGAGGAGATGCAAATGCAGAAGTAAAAGAGAAGCATAAGCAAGAGAAAAAGACAAGAGAGGATCCAGAACAGGACTTCTGCCCATTCAAGCAGGAGGGAGTGTCATGACAAGAGAAATCACTAATCCGTGATTAGTAGCCATTAAAACATTATTATATATTATACGCCAATGGTGTAACATGTATATGTATTTATGATGGACACCGACCAATTTGTTATGGCGATGGATCACCTCAGTAGATAGGACTCGTCGAGCTGGAGCCACTGCTTCAGACAGCATCGAATTTGGACATGTGATACTTATTCTATTAATAAAATGTGCACACACGTGTCTAGGTCCTAGGGGCAATAGGAAGGGAAGGGTGCATTAAGGTGCATTGAATGGTAGATGCATGGGTCATAGGCTAAGGCTAGGTGTAAATGGAAAGATGGAACTTGAGTGATCTCAAGGGACATTAATGAAAGGGTATCACCCTTTCATTGTGAATCTCACGTAGCATTCTTCATTCACCTTGCATTCATCCGCCATCTCTCACACACCTTGCATGTAGGTCAAAAATAGAAACAAGTACTCTCACAAGGACGCTCTTCCTCATTGGAGGGCCAATCAGCATTCAAATTCTGCATGCATTGCACACATTTGCATTTTTGAAAAGTCTGGTTCTTCACACTCATTGCTTCAAGAAGAAGGAACAGGAACAAGAGAACCACCATGTCAATCTCCTTGCCGAAGAACAAGCTGAACCTGAAGAGCCCCCTGAGGAGATACATGCAGCTATAGCAAAGGTTTACAGCCTCTCTCTTGAGGACCCATATTACACGAATTGGGCTTTCTAGGCCCCCTATGCGATGTGTGTTTATGTTGAGTCAATAAAGGTTCTCAGCCTTGACTTGTCCCTCTAAAATGAATGTATTTGGAGTCAATAAAGACGTACTCTGCCCTCGGTTGTCCCCCAAAAATGAATGTATTATCTTTTACTTTGGTTTGATGGTGACCACCCAATTCAAGAGTAAGGGGAGGTGACAAGTGATGGTTTGCCCTTGTCGGTCACAAGCTGGCTGAGAAGTCACTATCACACAAGAGGTGTTCGATAGTTGGACTTGCTCTTTGCAGTATTGCAGTGGAAGGGGGATCGGTCTACTCGTTGCGTGTTGCGTCTCACACTCTTTGCTCTGAAGGGGGGTGTTGGAGATATCATAGCCAAAGAGCGTGCGTGTTGAGGTGATGTGTTGGTATGTAGCACTTGGAGATCTAGTACTAGTTCATGTGTGAGTCGTGTGAGTGCCACGTGTCACTATGGGACTCATCCCATATGCACTTGGTGCCAATGTGTGAGTGTGTAGCTTATAAAGGCTTGTATTCACTTGTCTCATTTCGTAATGATGATGAACGAATGAAAGCCTTCATGATTTCTACAGTTCTTCACTCCCTAGCTCTTTCTCTCTCACACACACACCATGTTTCTAACAGTATGCATAGATCAAGAGATGCTATAGCTCTGAGATTAGTGGAAAAACTATGGCTGCAGCATGACTTGTGATGGCTGGTCTGACAATCGGCACCGGCCTATAATCAATATCATGGTCTCATGCATTTTTGGCTCAGCTTCTTGAAGTTACTAGACACAGTGGGTAGTATAAATCACAGAGTACATTTTTGGGATATTGAAAGATGCCATTCTTGATGTTGGGGCTGAAAATGTGGTGCAGGTGTGTATGGACAATGCATCTAACTGTGTGCGGGCAGGAGAATTGGAGGAAGAGTAGCCCCATATTTTCTATACTAGATGCGCATGCCATTGCCTTGACCTCTTGTTTGACGACATTGGAAAGCTTACATGGGTGAAGCCAGTGTTGGTACATGCTAACATGATTGTGACATTTGTTACCCGCCGAAAACACACCGTGTTAGCAATGTATAGAAAATTCAGCAAGAAGGAATTGGTGAAACCCATGGTTGTTAAGACACTCGTGTCTTATGATAAGACACTTAAGACACATGTCTTATCTTAAGACACCTTTGGACACTCTAGTGTTTTTTTCTTTTTCTTTTTTTTTTGGTGGGTGGGGAGTAATAACACACATTGAGTTTGACTTAGCCATGCTATCATTGATGGTGACTTTGGATCTAGCAGTGGCAGTGACCTCATAGATTCAGATTAGGATGAATCTTTAGAGATTTGAGTCTTGAGAGTCGAAAGCTTTCTTTCAATTATATGTATCGAGATACAGTTTTCATTCATGTCACATGTGACAAGATTCAATTGTCAGTTTAAACCTTTTAGTACTCAAAACTTGCGAGCTCTTCATTCGTGAGTCTTAACTTTAACTTTTAAGTCTTGAGTGACGAGTCTTGACTCTTAACTACATTGTACAAGTGCATTGTTTCTTCTTGCATTATTTAAGTGTAGCTTATTGTACTTCTCATCTCCAAAACCAAGGAAAGGGGATTTGAGAAGATAGGAGTGACCCTGGAAATGATCAACAAGGAGAGGGATGATCAGAGGCTGCTCGTTTTGCAAGCGGATACAGAGGGAGAAGAGATTGCAGCCCCTATTGTTACACTTACATGAAGGATGGATGTTGCTGGAGCTTCAAACAGCTCTAGTTTATAGGAGCCCCATCGTGAGGCAGATGAGGATGATAGTGATAAGGAGGAGGAGGAGGGTGTAGGCACTGATGCTGATGATGATAAGGATGAGGATGAACAAGAGGATGAGGATGAAGATGCAGCTCGAGGCTTGAGCCTCATCGGTTGTGAATCGTGCTGCATTTCAGGCTTCAAGCTTAAGCTTTATTTCCATGATGTGGCAGCCTTTTCTCTATGATGTTTTGCCTTTCATGTTTTGGTGTAGTTGCTAGTACCTACTTCCTCTGATCATGATGTTTTGGTGTAGTATTTATCATTAACACAATGTGAAACCGGCCTTCAATAAATTAAAGGGCAGTAAAACTAACAAGTAACCAGTCAACATTGTTACATTAACAATTCAGCAAAAGTAGTAACAGCAAATTGGGGGCTAAAGTGCCCCTGCACCAAGACAAAGACACAGATTGGCCCCAAACCTTAGCGCCCCTTTTGGTATTTATTTAATTAAGTGAGAGACCCAGAATTCTAGCCTACAAAGGGGATACATTCGTTCTTACAATTGGGGCATTCCACATCCCAGAGGGCATCCACATACCCTGCATAGCCTTTACTTTTCACCGCTCTCACTAAACCTGGCGATAAGAATCCATCTCTATTTCAGATTGACTGCACTCAGCCTGGAACACTTACTAGCAGCCCACTCAGCCACTCAGTCCCCCATAGCTGACCATCTCCTAAAGAAACCAAAAACATATTCCCACACGGAACATGTTACCTGCCAAAGCCAGTAAATAGGATACACAATGAATTCAAACCCGCTTGCATTCAGTGCTCTTCCCTTACTCAGTAGGCATCAATATCACAACACATTAGCCCTGCAGGGCTCTACCCTCACACCCCAGTGACAACAGGCATCTACATCAGTGCTAACACCTACGTAAGAGCCAAAGAGCATTTACTAGCAGCCCAAACAAGGCCACACGCTCCCCAGACAATCGCAAGTGTCCACTGACTCGCTCGAATACCCAAACAATGGGTTAAAGCATCACTGAACTGCCCACAGTGAACAGAAGCACGAACAACCTCTGCAAGCATTTATTGTGAATCACCCTACCAACCAGGCCTCTCCAAACACAGCTAACAAGCTGAGCAAGGATAAAGAGAAGACAACCAGCTTACCTTGGTCAATCAAGGAGCATTCAAACGAGCTCTCACACGAGCTTGAGCAATTCAGCCCCCAATTATGCATTACCATGTCTGTAAATCAGCTTAGCCTGCTCATACAACAGCAATGGCTGAGGAAAAGGGAGAGAAAGAGACAACAGAACGAGAACAGCCCCTTCAGGAAGCGATTCATGAACTGTGTACTTGGCCCTGTGAGCAGCCAGGCCCTCAAGCAGTGCAGCAGCCAGGCCTGAAGCCTTTCTAGTGCTGGCTGTTCATCGTACCAGCAGCCCACGGAGCTGCAAATGGACACCCAACCTCCCGTACGGACTCCCAAACAGCCACATGACGACCAAAACTGCTGTGCACAGCCCCTGAGGCAGATCCGCCATGCATCAAAAAGCGTCAAAATCAGCCCGTCCATGCATCCAAAAGCTCCCCATCGGCTCCCATACGTGAAAACGTGAGTTTCCAGCCCTTTCCTCCACATTGAACCTTGCTAAATGCATCCAAGGATGGGGAAAATGCCACGTGGCATCCCCCCTTCTCTTCATTTGCCCCTGGACCTTTTTAAGAAACAACCAATGGCCAACTTTGGATCCTAAGGTTCTTCGACCCCTCTTGGGCCTAAACCTCTGATTTACCCCCAAGGCACAAATGCTAGGGGTTCTAGTACATCAAGCAACCCATGACCTCGCTCTTTGTTTTCCCAAGGTCCTGCCCACATGCAGGCCAACATGCATGTGCCAGAAATCACGCCCTCATGACACTATGTATCAGAATCCAGAATCCAGATGACCTTGGTCTCTAGAGGCTGGACTCTTTATGAATCATGAGTGATGACATTAAAGTTGATACAAGTTTCAAATTTCAAGCTGAAAGTTTGGTAGCTCTATGTCAATTTAATGTGTACAATGTATATTTTCCTGATTTTTGAGGGTCACGTATGTTTCAGCCCCAAGGGCTGAACCATACTCCAATCATACTTCCTTACTCCTATGATGTATGCGTATGGTAACATATGGAAAAACATTCGTTCCAAACAAAGGGTATCCCTCATCATGGGTCAATGTGCAACCACCTTGCATGCATGCGTATACTCCTCCTTTACGATCTTGCATGTAGGTATCAATATCTCGGCCAAAAAAAACCCACAATGGCCCTGATTGGAGAGCCAATAATCTCTTTTTCCCGATTCTACAAACTAGGAGTTCAATGTACAATCATGCTGCGTTTGGCATTGTGGTTCATAACAACCTACCATTGTAGCTTCATATGGGGCCAACGGAAAAAACTTTTAGAATGCTATTATCGTCCCAGTAGAGGTGGATTACTATTTGGGTGAAAGAGGTGGCATACCAATCTCATTATCACTTAAACAATCTTGTAGGAATCTAGGCCAAAAAAAACCCACAATGGCCCCGATTGGAGAGCCAATAATCTCTTTTTCCTGATTCTACGAACTAGGAATTCAATGTACAATCATGCTGCGTTTGGCATTGTGGTTCATAACAACCTACCATTGTAGCTTCATATGGGGCCAAAGGAAAAAACTTTTAGAATGCTATTATCATCCTAGTAGAGGTGGATTACTATTTGGGTGAAACAGGTGGCATACCAATCTCATTATGACTTAAACAATCTTGTAGGAATCTAGCCTTGTAGAAATCTATTTCAATCACGAGATGTATGATAATCGCAAAAAGCGAGCCTTGACGTCCTTTCAAAACCAATCCCATTGGAAACGTTGTGATTTACGACATCAGCCATTTGTGCCACTTGATCACAAATTTCATAAATAACATGCGTAGTTTGTAAGCACTTCTCTTACTAACAACAAAAAAGTAGCTATCCAATTAACTAGTCCATGTAATCAATATTAGTCAACCAACTTTCTCATCATGCAAAGGAAAAGTGGTTTCCCTGGAGTATGGAAGCCTGGGAGGCTTACCGTGTTGGCTTCTCCTCCCAAGTCTTTCCCTAGAAGAGATGGGAGAACGCTTCCTTGTCTGCTGCAAAATCTCTCTTATCCTCTTTTCTTTCTCAAAAGTCAAGAGATCCGCTTTAATTTGTCTTTTGTGGCTGGGCTATGCGTTCCATGCATTCTTGTTTCCTCTGGGACCACCTGTCCCTCTCTTTCATTTCTCTTGAACCTATACGCTCTCAATCAGTCATTGTCCTCATGCAGTCCTGTTCAGTCTTCTCTTCATCAGCTAAGCCATCTAAGCAATCTCTCTTGAGTGGAGGTCCCTGTCCACCCTCACTAAGCAAGCCATCTGGCACTCATATGCATGCAACCTCTATGGTACTCCTCACTAGCAGACCCCAAAACTTCCACAGGTACCCCGCCCTACCGCTTCTTCACTTTTTACCACCAATGATATAAAACATGCAACCCTGAAGCTAGACAATGGCTGATCCAAAGATCATGAGGGGCTATGCACTGAGTACATTGCATATGGACTTAGCGGTTTAGCACAAGCTCCAAGTTCTTCACAATGCAGCTATGATTGCCTAATATTGTATAAATCTGTAATCTGGATATATGACCACACATTCCCTAGGTCCTCGAATCCAGCCTCTGAATTGCTTAGCCAATCAGCCTGAACTTGGCCACAAGGTAGTATCCATCCGCCAGTGAGACTGCTAGTCGGACAACTTATATACGCCTTGTGCCTTCTGCCTTCCTGCTGGGTATCTGCAAGGCAGGAACATCTTTGCGGCCATAGACAACTACCCACATTGTCTCCCATAAACCCTGCTTATCCATACATGGATCTTTTCTAAAAAGAAAGAGCCCTAAGAACCGAGAGGTCTAGAAGAGTCTAACTCGCAGGATGGAACCCAATTTCCTTGCTTCTAAGCCTGTCTCTACAACAAGACACCCCTAAAAGCACCTCTACTTTGGCTTCAAACTATGAAAATGCTTTCCAATTGCATCAGAGCGAAAGCAAAGCTGCAGGGCAGGGTCAAAAGTAACGAGGTTTTCCTGCATGTAAACCACCCAGTTCACATCATCAATATGCTTTAACAGCAGGAATCAAAGGCATCTTTTGAGACACTGTCAAGCTGAACATACAAATTCCATATAGGTCACAATACCAGGAAACTTACTTGGTGGCAAGTTGGGTGGCTCTGTGCATATCTGAAAATTGCAATAATTGTTAAGAATGTCATAAATCTCTTTGGGTCGCAGCCATCGAGATTTTGCTTCTTGCCAAATCTTTCGAAAATCAGCACCTACATTGAAGAGCAAACTTTGTAAGGTATTAATATAAACCACTCAAAGCTCTTCCCAAAGCAAGCATCAAAATTTCTACAAAACATATGTAATCTTGAGACAGAAGTGCACACACAAAGCTTCGAACATAAAGTCCACCAAGCATGCAGTTCACAAATGATAGGCTTTTGGGGATTTGTAGCTTGTTGCGATTTTGCACTGTTGGATTAACCACATATGTCTGATATTCATAGGGCCTGAAGGCATCACTTGCACCGACACAGCCTGCATAGCTTTTCCAACAAACTAGGTAGGACTTGAGGAACGTTAGCTTTAAGCCATCAGCAATCCTTAGTGTCATTCAGTCGTATGACGTACAGTACATATCCTTTGGTTGCCTAAGTTCTAACCTTATGTTTCCTCAAGAGTAGGCCTTCATTTTGATAGTGCCCCCAATCTTACACTTAACGCACCAAATGTTATTATGTACCGCCTTAGAAGGATCCCTTCGTTCTTGATTCTTAATCCAATTTAGTTCCATATCATTTGTTTAATCATTGCATCAAGCAATTCTTCCTTGGCATCAACCATGGGGTTCGCACCAAATGTTATTATGTACCTTCTTAGAAGGATCCTTCGTTCTTGATTCTTAATCCAATTTAGTTCCACATCATTTGTTTAATCATGGCATCAAGCAATTCTTCCTTGGCCTCAACCTTGGGGTTCAATGGCACCACTGTAGGGGTTTGCACTAGTTTGCATCGCCACTTGGCCATAGGCTGCTGGGCCAAAGGCAAAATCTACTAGGTAGGCATAGGACCCAGTTTAGTTGCCTGACATATAAAATTGCAACATTTGAGGCCCCGCACTCCTCCCTACCTGGCTCAAGTTATCCATCACACCCATTGCCAAAATTAGGATTTTGTACCACTCCCATTGTCCCATAAGGTTCTGTTACATCTGTTTTCAGGCCTGGAGAGACGAGAAACTCTCTTCTACCCTTGCACAGTTTAAAAAGTTCTCTCTTTTTCGCCTTCAGAATTTTTTAGGATCGGCATCGTAAATGAACCATAAACAGAAGCATGTATTTTCATAAAAAGACGTGAAAGAGTTCTCTTCATGGTCCTTAACCTTCTTAAAGTTTTGAAATCGTTCACAGGCCTTGCTAAATAAAGGAACACTCTTTGGAGCGAAGAAGAAGGAGATGCTACTCTACGAGCATGCTTTTGAAGGAAAGGAGAACGAGATGGTGCTCTAGGAGCGTTGCTACGAATAGAAGGACAACCACCAAAAAACGTGCACCCCTCTGCAAGGGACAGAAATTGAACTACAGGACACCTCAGAAAGGCGTGCCTGCAGGGGACGACGGCGCATACGGAGCGCAAAACCATCGCAATTCCGGAAACCGGTGGATTGACGTCAGCCGGTTGTTCCAGCCGAATTCATCTGCTAGTGGCGAGAATGGCTTACTTGAGAGGTCAAATGACTAAAATGTTGCACATCATCCTTAGCAGTAAGCTCAATTTCAGGAAAATGTACAGCTTGTCGTTTTGAAAACCCGTGGCATTCGGAGAACGGGCAGTCTCGTCACTGCTATGTGTTATTTGGAATTCTTTGAAAGCGGGAAGGAAAACGAGGAAAGAGCTTACTAGATTGCGAGACGGTACGAAATGCGGCTCCATGCTGGGTGTTATCCATGTGAGAAAGGTGAAGGGTGGGAAGATGGAGGAGCTGGTGAGAAAATTCTGTGCTGGAAAAAAGTGGCTAAGAAGAAGAAGCAGGTGCGGAAGCCCTAGAAATGGCGAGAACCAGCAACGCACAGGTGATGGCGATAGTCATAGTGACACAGAGAAGGACCCCTCTGTTTCATCGCCCCATCTTAGCCGTCCGTTCAATCCTTACCCATCATATTTAATACCATCTCAGGCGTCTGTTCAATCCTTTTCCATAATATTTAATACGCTCAACTCAGGGGCCCATTGCGCTCCCCTGGATTCTCCCAAATTCTTTCTCCTGACAGCTATCCCAGGACACACACACCCTGGATACACCTCCAAAGTCTCCCCATCCCCATCTCACTTACGAGCTAGCGCACCTTGGCCCCGCTCCCCCCACTGGATATTTTTGCATCTCGTACCTCATGGTGGCCAATGTGTTGATGAAGCCTTGTCTCATCATCCCTTTCCGGTCTCCACATGTCGAGCCTCCTTGCTCCTTCAATTACAAGCTTTCCTCCACTCACATCGTTGTGGTGCATGCCTCCGAGCATCCAATATGAAGCTCAAACTTGTTTCGAGGTCAATTCTTTGCTTGCTCCATCCTTTAGAGCATGTTCATCATGGCTGAAGTTACAAGTACATGACATAGCATGCTCATCATGGCTCAAGTCACAAGTACATGTAGATGGTGCAATACATGGCCCAACAACCACTCATCTCTGTACTTCCCTAATCCCTACAACACGTGCACTCAAATGTCCATATGCCTAAAGGGATGCTTTGGCTAACTCTAGAATATAGCACTTTGTTGTACACTAGACTTCATTTTCTCTCCTAGTGCTTGGCATGTTGGTCATATAGAGGCATCTCTCTCTCTCTCTCTCTCTCTCTCTCTCTCTCTCTCTCTCTCTCTCTCTCTCTCTCTCTCTCTCTGCGTGTGTGTGTGTGCAGGCATGCATGCGGGCGCATGTGTGTACTTTTTTCTCATGAAATCCATGTATTTTTTATATTACTGGGAATTGCTTAGTTTTTATATTACTAGGAATTGCTTTCTTATATTACTGGGAATTGCTTATTACAATAAGCAGTCCCTAGAAAAGGAGCGCGTGTGTGTGTGTGTACTTTATTTCCCTGTGAAATCCATGTATTTTTTATATTACATTAAGCAATTCCCAGTAATATAAAAAATACATGGATTTCATGGAAAAAAAGTATATTCACACACACACACACGTGTATGTATGTATATACTCGTTTCGAGTTCAATTCTTTGCTTGCTCCATCCTTTACAGCATGTTCATCATGGCTGAAGTTACAAGTACATGACATGCATGCTCATCATGGCTCAAGTCACAAGTACTGATGGTGCAATACATGGCCCAACAACCACTCATCTCTGTACTTCCCTAATCCCTACAACACGTGCACTCAAATGTCCATATGCCTAAAGGGATGCTTTGGCTAACTCTAGAATATAGCACTTTGTTGTGCACTAGACTTCATTTTCTCTCCTAGTGCTTGGCATGTTGGTCATATAGAGGCATCTCTCTCTCTCTCTCTACGTGTGTGTGTGCAGGCATGCATGCGGGCGCACGTGTGTACTTTTTTCTCATGAAATCCATGTATTTTTTATATTACTGGGAATTGCTTATTTTTTATATTACTAGGAATTGCTTTCTTATATTATTGGGAATTGCTTATTACAATAAGCAGTCCCTAGAAAAGGAGCGTGTGTGTGTTTATGTACTTTATTTCCCTGTGAAATCCATGTATTTTTTATATTACATTAAGCAATTCCCAGTAATATAAAAAATACATGGATTTCATGGAAAAAAAGTATATTCACACACACACACACGTGTATGTATGTATATATATAAAACATACATACACAAATAGATACCGATATATGGATTCTCCAATATATGTGTGTGGTGTGTGTCCATATATATATATATATAGATAGATAGATAGATAGAGAGAGAGAGAGAGAGAGAGAGAGAGAGAGAGAGAGAGAGAGAGAGAGAGAGAGAGAGAGATGGACATGCACACACACACATTTGTATGTATAGCATGAATGTATGCACATAACTTTGTAGATGAGGATGTTTTTGTTATAAGCCTTTCCAATCCATGCAAAATGTAACAATACACATGATATAATGTCCTGTGCTACTCAATTTCAAGGCAAGAAAGCAAAACCTAGGAACTTAAGGGTGTCTTTGAAGTCTAATAAGTATCAAGATCATGGAGTTTGGGGCCTTGTGGTGTGCACATATGTTTGTAGATGAATGAGGACACTTGTTGGGACCCTATGGAGAATACTCTTTGGACCCTATGAAGACCGCACATGGACTCTCTAGAGTTGAGGACCGGGTGTTAAGAATTATTGGGTGTTAGCTTTAAAAATTTATATCTACTTGGGACTCCTTGTTAAGACCCCGTTAAGAACTATTTGCTTGTTAGCTTTAAAAAAGAAACTCTAGGGTGTCAACTTTAAAAAAGAATATCTACAAGTCAATATCCTAAACAATCCTAACACACCATGCACCAAGCCAAGTAAGCCCATATTTACCTAAATTTGAAAGGATGTTTGGCTTAACTAGATAGCCAAATGGTATTTGCTTTGCCTAGATATGTAGGGGCATAGGCCCATAAATAGTATAGGATAATGCAAGCTCTATAAATGATAGCCCTTGGTGTGATGCCTTGATTTGTGTAGTGATTAAATCTCCTTTTTCCAATTCAAACTAATGGGTAGTTCGCACTTTTGTAAGTGTCACTTCTTTGTCAAAATAGGAAGAGGATATTTTGAATTTACTTAAAGTACCAAGGGAAACAATTCTAAGATCTCTATCCATTCCTAAGTATCTAATGTGTTAAAACTACCATCTTTCCATGTAAGAATACAAGGAAGTGCCACTATGTCATGCTCCACAATAGCCAACATCAATTATATTGCCTTCAAGCTCCACCTTCTCCTATAATTACGCTCTCTTTGGAAATGGAAAGGCAACTTTACCTTTAAGAGGTAGTATTAGATATAAGTATTTCTTATTATGTGAAAATATAAAAATAAATTTCAAGTCCTACAGAAGAGTTGCAACCTCAAGTTTAGGTGGCAATCATACCTTCCCTCTTTTAAAATAAATGCTTATGAGAAGTCAAAAACAGGAATATATTCATTAGCAAATAGGACTACTTTGAAATAGGGCAATATTCATTATGTACAATGGTTGTGGCTAGGATCATACTTAAATTATACATTGTATAGTTATGGCTACTATGTTATAATAAAGGTAGGTATACAAGTGACAACTCAACTGACAAACATGTAAAACTATGTATTATTTTTGCCAATATTAAAAAGAAAGTAGGCCAAAATGAAATAAACAACAAGATGGAGACTCGTGGATGCTTTGCCCAAAAGCAATGGAATCATTTCATTAAGATTGGACCATTACATAAACATGAGAGGAAGGTGGAGAACCATTGCATAAATATGAGAGCAAGGTGATTTGCAAACGCCACTACTTGTTAAGAATGGTGTAAATTGCTCGTGTTCCATAAACTAAGGTGGAGAGAGGAACCCAAAAGGGGACATGGGGAAATATTGATTCATAATCATAATAGTGATATGGATACAATCATTAGTGGATATTATAAATGTAGTCGTCGAAGCTTTTATGGCTTATGACAACCCACTTTTAAAGCATTGCAAGACAATCTTGGGAACAACATCATTAGTCTATGTGACAATGTCGCCAACAAAGCTTTAGAGCTTATGAGAATCCACTTTTTCAGCATCATCTAGAGTTGCAAGATGATCTTGACACGTCATCCTATTATGGCACTTTTTCATTATCCCATGGCAATTTTACAACTAGATTATGACTAAAATGTATGCAACAAAAGCAATTTAAGTGAAATAAAAAACGAAGAGGAGACCAACATGTCATAAAGTTTTCAAAAAGCCAACATTTATGCAAATGTTTAAGAATATCAACACGTGTGTCACTACTTCATACTGAATTAGATATTTCATCAAACAAATCTCAAAGACATAATACATTAACATTAGATGAAAACAACCATGCAATAGATCAATGTACATAGTGTAAACAACTAGATTTATTCGTATGCAATCAATTACAAGTAGGCTATATGACAAGCAAATTCAACAACTTTCACAAAGAAGGTAATTTAAAGAAAGTCAACAACAAGAACTAGCTATATAAGAACTCTTTCAAGCAACCCATGTTTGCTTCATTGTGACCTCAAAACCCATTGGAATGCCCAAAAGTCTAAAGATTGTGCCCTTTTGTATTTTGAGACACCCCAACTATTGAAGAATCCCTTGTTCCTTGCCACCACTGAGAGTATCATACCCCATTTTAGAGTGGTTGATTGAGGATCCTAAGGCTTTACAAAAAACCTCAAGGCAATCCATCACACAACTGACATCCTGATCAGTATTTCTAGGGGTCAGTGTAGTGTCATTAGCAAACTGCAAATGGACTAGCTATTTACCATTCATAAGTTCAATACCTTGGAGACTTCCCTTTTGAATTTGACTTCTAAGGAGCCATACCCAAGGGCATCTGCTGCTATAGCAAACAAAAGAGGAGCCAAAGGACACACTTGTCTAATTGACCTTTTTAGAAGAAAGGGATCACTCATCTTTTGATTTACATTAACCCTGGCTGTGGCATTCATGAGAAGAAGGTTGACATTTGACACAAAGGAAGGACCCAAACCCATGTCCTGTAAAGATTGGATTATGAAATCCCATTCCAGTCTATCATAAGCCTTGTCAAAGTCTATTTTAATAAAGCATATATCCTATCTAGTTTCTTTAGCATACTCACACCCTTCCCAGATGTTAATTATGGCTTCAAGAAGGTGATGTCCTTTAATAAGCCCCTTTTTCTCAGAGAGAATCAACTCTTTCATCTTGCCTTGTACCCTAAGAGCTAGAGCTTTTGCAAAAATCTTATAGTTGTAGTTTAGCGTTATTAAGGGTCTCCAGTTCTTAAGTTCATCCTTGGGGGCCCCTTTTGTTGGGGTAAAGGGCAGTGTGCCCACCCACTTGTACAGTGCCCATGTATACTCATATATATATGATAGAGGAATAAGCTGGAGTAGCTTTTGCTCCACCACTTTTGGTGTCTCCCCATCCCTTTGTGTGTGCTCTCCTCTCCCACAACTGGTATCAGAGCTCATGGCATTCGATCTACGGGGAGCTCGAGGAGAAGAGCCTAAGGAGAGAGTTCAATGGAGCCATCGAGGGAGCCCAGGCTATTGAGGCACCCATGAGCGTGTGTTGCAGGACACTTTTGTAGAGCCGTGAGTAGGAGTGGTTGGAGAAGACATCATTTGGGAGCTTCATTGCCTCGTTGATGGAGGCATTGCTTCGTAGATACTAGCTGGAGGTCGTTGACGGCCGTAGGCTTGGGCTTGCTTGTGAAGTGTTTGGAGACTCGGAGATCCGATCGTAGGAGCGTCATTTAGGCTTGCTACTACTGCTAAGGCTAGAGCTTTGAGCGATGCGTTGTTGTTAGGACGTTGACTGGAGAGGTGTGATGCCGTGCGACTGGAGTTGTAGGAGTTGCTCAATGCAGAGGTTTCTACGTTGGGGTGTGCTGCAGGCTGGAGTTGAGGTTGAGCCTTCATTGGAGAGCATTGTTTGGAGAGGGCTGTAGGGAAGCTCTTTGTAGCTGCAGCTGCTGCAGATGGCTCGTGAGCCACTGCGAGCTCTTAGATGGAGTAGATAGGAGTCTCTTTCTCTCCATACCCTTCTCCTTCCCGTGAGCAAAGGAAGAGCAGCCCAGTGATAGCAACAACATCCACTTTGGAGAAAAAGAGTGAGTTCTTTGTTTTTAGTCTGGAAATCTGACAGTATTTCAGACAGTAAAAGTGAGCAGAATGCCATTTTCGATAACAAGTATTTGCAAATCCATAAGGATTTAGGCTCGATGTCCAACAGAGGAGTCGGAGAACTTTGGAAGGGCTACATTTTCTCTGTTGACAGTTTGGTCATCCGAGTTTACAGTACAGAGTTATTTACTATCCAAAATAGGGATAGTTCGTGATCAGTGTGCAGACAGCCATTTTGCAGACTGTATATTGGCAAATGCATACATGTTGATACACTTTGGCAAGTTGATGCATTTTGGCAAAATGATGCAGTAAATGTCACTTGGTATATGCCATTGGTGATGCATTTTGGATGCATAAGTGAGTGGCAAATGCATACAATTTGATGTTCACTTGAATGCCAATATAATGATGCCATATACATGCAGTAAATGCATTTTGGGGACTCTTGAAAGGCATTTTTTATTCTCTGGTATGCAATTTCCAAAAAGCGGTTTATGCATTGGATGCCACAGTATATGCAAGTATTTTGCTCAGAAATTGGATGTTCAATATCTGGTTATGCTTTGAAGCCCACGAGAAAATGATTGATATTCTTGACTGACAGGTCATTGAATAGTTGCTGCTGTTTTTCAGAATAGTCATTTTCAGGACTAAATATCTCTTTCCTGGTGCGAAATTGCACTTTGTGCCGAATTGGAAAGTTGTAGTTCACTGAACATACTACAACTTTGCTTTTGGAAGCAAGTTGATCCGGTATAAGCTGTAGGAGTTACAACCTCTGCAAAACCACAAAAAGTTGCAGTCTGCTTTCTATTTGTGACCAATGTGCAGGAAGCTGTTTTTCAGGTGAGAATATCTGAGAATCCACAAGGATTTTGCTCTTGAGGTCAACTGACAAGTTGTAGATCTTTTGACCAGGTACAACTTTGCTGTTTACAGCTTTGGCATCCGGTCTTTCAGTGAAAAGATATCGCTGTTCCAAAACAGGGACAGCGTGTTATTTTGCGCAAAGTGGCTGTGAGGTATTGTTGTAGGAATTTCTCTTGCACAATAGTGAATTGGGAACTCACAGTAAATTACAGAAAGTGATTGGGATCTCACTTCAGTCCAAGGGCATTATTGGCATTTAGGCAAGTCACTTTGGCACATTTGGCAAGTGGTGAATGCTTGATTTTGTTGCCAAAGGATTGCACACTCGAGGTGATGCAGTAAATGCCATTTCGATGCATTATGGATTTGCATTGGTGGATGCCGCACTGATGTTTATGGATAGTTGAGCTGGGCTCCTATTGCCATTGGTTGAGCAGGCATTGCTCATTTGGTTCAGTGCATTTCTTACTTGGATTGCCAGGCATTGGCAGGTTACTGGGCTGCATATATTCTTGTTTATGCCTCTTTATGGCTGAGTGCTTTTGAGCATTGGATCAGCCAGTTTATTTGGAGACCTGATTGGTCTGGACAACACTATATTTTTGGTCATTTGGGTTGCCTATTGCACTATACTGCTCTTTGGTTGTGAGCTATTGTGCCACAAATATGGCATCTACAGCTGGTAGTGCCCTCTTTGATATTGAGAGGTTGGATGGATCAAACTTTCAGTATTGGAAAGAGCAGATTTATGATGTGTTAGTGCAGAAGAGGCAGCATAAGCCCATTCAATGCAAAGGTATCAAGCCTAATAGCATTAAACAGAGTGATTGGGATGACATGGATGAGCAAGCATGCTCTATCATTCAGGC